>NW_005357160.1:60711-66747 GCF_000412655.1 Myotis brandtii
AAGAAATATTCAAAGTGATGAACAGCAAGGACCTACAACCAAGATTACTCTACCCAGCAAAGCTCTCATTTAGAATTGAAGGTCAGATCAAGAGCTTTATAAACAAGAAAAAGCTAAATGGGTTCATCACCACCAAACCAAGTATTACATGAAATGTTGAAGGCTATTCTTTTTTTTCTCATATTTTTTTTAAAGTTGAACATCTGGTACATTTTTTTTAATTGTCTAAAGTTTTACATATGTCTCCTTTTCCCCCAATTGACCCCCCCTCCCAGCTATTCCCACCCCGGGTGAAGGGTATTCTTTAAGAAGAGGAAGAAGAAGGAAAAAATATGAGCACTGAAATTGCAACAAATACATATCTATCAACAATTGAATCTAAAAATCAAAATAAATAAGAAATCTAATGACCAAAGTAAACTGGTGAATAAAATAGAATCAGAAGCATGGAAGCATGGAACAGACTGATGAATCTCAGAGGGAAGGGGGGAGGGGAGGCTGGAAGAGATTAACCAGAGATCTTACCTATGGACACAGACAGTATGATGGTGAAGTCATGGGGTGGGGTGGGAACTGGGTGGAGGGGGACAAATATCACATGATCTCACTTATTTGTGCAATCTAATGAACAAAATTGACTGACCAACAAAATAAGACCCAAAGCATGAAGGCATAGAACAGATTGACATACTTAGATGTGGGGGGCAGGGGACAAGGAGAGAGAAACCGAAGAACTTATATATTTATATGTATAGCCCATGGACATGGACAATAGGGTGGACAGAGGGAGTAGGGGCTGTACAGAGGGGTGTTAAGGGGGGAAATGGGAGATGTCTGTAATACTGTCAACTGTAACAAATTAAAAAAAAAACACATCCTTGGGTGAGGATTAAAAAATATACACACACACACACACACACACACACACACACACACACACACATATAATCTATATATATAAAAGGCTAATATGCTAAGTGTCCGACCATCCAGGTAATGACGTCACGTAGCAATGCCCGGCTTCCTCTCCCTAGCGACTAGCCTCCTCACAGTTTTTTCAGCCCAGGAACATGACTTGCTTTATAGCCAGGTGGAAACATTTCACACTGTAACCAAATGTCTGTGAAGCTTGTTATGAATTTCACTATTCTGTTATTTTTCTGCAGTGTTACTGTCCTCTCCAATTTGCTATTTATAACATACTCATCTTTGTTACCTCTACCTACGTCTATGTCTATTAATATAAAGTGTCCCAGAAAATGTATATGCACACTTTGAATAATGATAAAGGCAGTGTTTATTAAAATACATTTCATTTTCAAAATAGAGCTACCAGCAGTTTTGGGGACATCCTATATTTATACTGCTTGGGGTTTGTTGTGCTTCTTAGAGGGTTAGTGTTTTTCAACAAATTTGAACATTTTTCACTATTATTCCTTCGAATCTTAATCCTTCCCCCATTCTATTATTTCTTTCTGAAACTTTATTCAAGTGTATAAATGTCAATTATATTTTCCCTTTGAAAAATACGTTAAATTACGTCTCTTGTCATCTGTTAAGATTTTCAAGTATCTCTTTTATCTCTTTAAAAGGTACTAAACTTCTTGTATATATGTCACTATTTCCAATATCGGAATTGGTCGTTGCAGATCTTTCTCTGCCTGCCAGCCATGGCTTCTCACAGGTGGTGTCTTCTCCCCTTGATTTCAGGCAGCTTCTAACGATGCCTGCTTCTTGGGAACTCTGCTTTAAGAAATAATTAAAGGCTGCGTGGAGTGCATTCTTCCAGGAGCACTTGCATTTCCTTTTGCTAGAGGCTTAGGCGCAGGGCTGCGGTGGGCGGTGGGAGGCTCTGCCAACCCGGGGCTGCTGCAGAGTAAGTTCTCCTCCCAGGGGCCCTGCGGTCCCTGTTCTCCTGGGTGCCCTGGCCACACCCTCCCACCCACAGGAAGGTCTGAAGGAAGGCATGCTCCTGCCCCGTCAGTGTGATGGCTCTTTTGTCATGGCCCCGACCCCACAGTGGAGCCTGTGGGGTGCAGTCCATCCCAGGACAGCCTGCCCGCTGTTTTCCTCTGTCCTGAGTGAGAAGCGCGAGCTCTGCAGGATTCTGCACGCCTTCAGGCAGCACTCGGCTTTCCCTTCGTCGCGATTCTGTAGGTTTCCTACTTTTACGTCACCCAGGAGTGCATCTAAACTGACATTCTTAAAAAGTCATACTTAGCATGTGCTCCCATTGGGAGGTTTATTCAGGGTATTTATCTGATTTGCCTTTCTACTAGAAACGGAGCTCCTATTTGTTCATTTGTCAAATCAGACATTCTTCTCCTTTCTGAGTATATAGATATTTCCTGTCAGAATGCTTTTAAGTACATAAAATAAAACATACAGGATTACAAAGAAAACCAATTATATTGAAAAAGTTATCAACATTTTAAAAGACAAATTTGTGATATAGTAACTAATGTGCTTTTTCATGCTATAAATAATAAGATCTAGTGCAGGGGTAGGCAAACTTTTTGACTCGAGGGCCACAATGGGTTCTTAAACTGGACCGGAGGGCCGGAACAAAAGCATGGATGGAGTGTTTGTGTGAACTAATAAAAATTCAAAGTAAACATCATTTAATAAAAGGGTACGGTCTTTTTTTTTTTTAGTTTTATTCATTTCAAACGGGCCGGATCCGGCCCGCGGGCCGTAGTTTGCCCACGGCTGATCTAGTTGCAGGCATATTTGGTGACAAAGTCCCAGGTAAGAGAGACTACTATTGCAGTTTGTTGCTGACATTTATAATTGAAGAAGAGGCTAAAGCTGAGTTAGGGGTTAGTAAGAACAAATGTAATATTTCTCCCATTCATGAAAGTGCCTACTTAAAGGGATTTCTAGTCCAGTTCTGCAATATATTGACAGGGAAAGTTTCCAATTATCCTGAGGTTAAAGGTGAAATTACATGATGAGTCCTATGCGGTCTGGCCCCTACCTATCCCTTCACTTCTTTCGTCCCCACCCCCCTTTGCTCTGTGCTTCAGCACCTCCAGCCGTTCAATCCCGTCAGCATGCCATTCCACTCCCTCCTTCTGGAAGGTTCTCTCTCCCTTTCTGGGTTAATTCTCAGACTCCCTCCAGCACTCAGTGTTGTCACTTCTCCTCCCCCGTGCTTCTGAGTCAGCCTCCTCTGTGACACAGCACGGGGTACAGCACCTCCTGCGGAAAACGACTGCCTGCGTGGTTATGTGACAAACACTTCTTCCTGCCACACCGCCACTTCCAGGACAGGGGCCACTAGTCTCTGCTCCCGCGAACCCCGGAGCCCAGCACAGAGCCCGCCAGGAAGTGCTCGCTGATGTGCTGCATGGAGCCGAGAGCACTCAGCAAGGGCAAGCTGACCTCGTCTCATTTTTGTACAGGAGGGAAATGACCAGGGGCGACGCATGAGGCACTTCCTGGGATACAAACTGAGTTAGGAACGGAACAGGCTTAGAACTCAGAACCGGGTTTCCCCCCCACACCACCCTATATCTCTCCCTCCGCCCCAGGATAGGCAGCGTCTTATCCATGCCACCCCATGGCAGGGACCACCCTCTCCCTCCAAAGCAAGCTTCGTGGGCCTGTCGTGTCCTGAGCCTGTGTTCAGCTGGAGAATAGCAAACTGATGTTTCCTCCCAGGTGGCCGCCACACGGGCAGGGGCTGCCTTCTGCACCGGAGCCCACCCACCATGACCCATGAGCACTGAGGCCAGCTCAGGTGCTGGCCTGGCCGAGCTTGCTCTGAGACCCTTGCTCAAGTGCTTTCCCCATCCGACCACCTCATCCTCCAAGGGTCCCTTGTAAGTCAAGAACACTGTCTTCCTCTGCGGATCAGAATTCCTCTTCAGCATTTTACAAACCAACCATTTTCATATGAAGCTAATTCTTCAACAAAGGCTGAGCAATTCCATTGTAAAAAGATACTGACCAAGAGCTAAAGCTGGAAATGAGAGGATGGCATGTGCCCAGGCACGGCTTCCCTTCCCCCATCATCTATTAAAGATAAGACTCCGAGGCCCTGGCTGGTGTGGCTTAGTTTGTTGAGCGTCGTCCTGTGCATCTAGTGCAGTGATGGCGAACTTATGACACACGTGTCAGAGGTGACACGCGAACTCATTTTTTTGGTTGATTTTTCTTTGTTAAATGGCATTTAAATATATAAAACTAGAGGCCCGGTGCATGAAATTCGTGCACTTGGGGGGGGGTGTCCCTCAGTGTGGCCTGTGCCCTCTCACAGTCTGGGAGCCCTGGGGGGATGTCCAACTGAAGGCTTAGTGGGCTAGGAGGGTGGGTTTAGCTGCACCCCCCGCAAGGTTCAGTGTACTTCTGCTGCGGGGAGGGCACCACTGCTGTCGGGGAGGGGGTGTTGGGGGGGATGAGTCTGACCCTGAGGGGCCGCTTAGGCCTGCCTTCACCCAGGTCTAGAGTTGTAGGGAGGAGAGGCGTGCCTGGCCCCAGCAGAGGGGGCCCAGCAGTGGCAGGCCTCGGGTGCCTCGGGGGCGCTGACGGGTTGTTGCAGGCGTGCTATTGTTGTGGGTGCCCCTGGCGGGGGGGGGAGGGGAAGAGATTGGGAGTCAGAGATACGGGCTGCAGCTACCCCCAAGGCTGGGTCTTCTCCTGTCTGGTCAGCCTCCCCGTCCCCCCGGGGGTATGGGGGCTGCGGTAGGGTGTCCCTGCAGGGGGATTGGAAGAGCTCCCTGTGGCTGCTTCCTCTTCCTTCTTTGCAGTCTGGGCTCCTGTCAAGTGCTCTCCTCAGACCCCTGGCAACTTGGCTCCGGCCGCTCTGCCCCTCCATGGCTCCCTGCAGCCCCTGCCCCACTCGGCTCTCCCGGCCGCCCTCTTGTCAGGAGGCTGCCAGGATGCCCTGCTGTGGGGCCACCAGGGAGTATGCGCTAAGCCTTAGCTAAGCCCCCGGCCCTGCGTGCTTGGGCTGGCGGGCCCCCCTCTTTGCTCTTCACTCGCTACGCCGGCCTTCGCTCACTGCTCCTGCCCAGGGCCAGCCGGCTTCGCTCCGTCGCTTGGCGCCTACATATGCAAATTAACCTCCATCTTTGTTGGTGGTTAACTGCCATCTTTCTTGGGAGTTTATTTGCATATTGCCCTGATTAGCCAATGGGAAGCTAAAAGTTACTTGGATAAAACATAATGTCAATTGATCCAGTGACTTTTGTTGCTGGTTACCTAAAAAGCAGTTTATTTGAATATTTTAGCAAGACTAAATTTAGCTTGGATTATACACAAAACGAACATACAATAAACAGTTGTTGAGTGAATGAATTTTGAAAGAAATGTTAAGGCAAATATAAATGCTGCTGCTGCTGCTAATGATCATACTAGAACAACACGAGTTTTTAAATGTGGTATTTTATTGTTTTATATTTGGATAGGGTCTTTCCCTAGGAGTGAATGATATGGGCACTGTGCTCATGTTTATTTAGGAAGTGCTTTTGAAATTCAGCCCATTAGTTCCCTTTTGTTTTCAGACTCTGTTTCCCAATCACCCTACAAAATTTTAAATTTACTTTTCAGATAGTCTTGCCTGAGAAAAGTTGTTGCTGATCAGAAGGGTTGAAGTCCCTGTGGAGCGGGTAGCATTAGATATTTAGTCCTAAAACAGCTAGATAGGGATCTAGGCTTTAACATTCAAATGCTGGTTAGAGTGATTCTCTTTCAATCCAATGTTCTCAAAGATTTTCTGATTTGAGAAGGGTTTTAGATATCTTCTAACTCATTCTTCCACCATGCAGAGCATTTTAATCCATCATCCTTGACAGGCTGTTCTCGGACCTCTAATCAATAAAATATATTTTTTTAAAAAAGTTAAAAACTAAAATAAAGATAAGGTTCTGAGTAGGTAACAGGGAGTAGGAAGGATGACCGGCTCGCAGGGAAAGCCCTGCCGTGGACCTTGTGCCTGGAGTGGGACTGCTCATTGTCAAGCACTGGAGGGGCTGTCCAGAGGAGGAAGTCTCTGCCTCGTTCCTGGAGACCCCCCAGGGCTCAAGCATAGTC
>NW_005357160.1:67074-95025 GCF_000412655.1 Myotis brandtii
TTAGAGACCAGCGCGATTGCCCATTCAGGGGCAGACCAGTAAATTAAGGTTCCAGGAAGCCTTGCTTACAGCAAAGCCGATACTTTTCTAGTAGTTTAGTGACCTCCTGCTTCTCCCGTCTGGCTGCAGCAATCAGGAAAAACCAGGGAAGTACAGCGGAGAACTGGGATTTTGAAAGAACTGTCTTTTCATTGGGAGTACATTCTTGTGAATAACTAACACACCTGGTGTAGGACAGCCTGGGGAGAGGGCAGAGGACCCCACGGTGGCCGCGGCTGCCACCACCAGGTTTAAAAGGAACTCAGAAGCAGCTGAGTGAGAGGCGGTGGAGCGGCTGTGACAAGGTGGGAAAGCCTGTTACAGGTGATGTGCACCGGGGTGCATGTGCTGTAATCCAGAGCTGGTTTCGTTGTTGTAATTGAGCTCTCTCATCCTATTCTCTTCTGATTTCCAGTTCATTCTCTCTTTCTGCTGCAAAACAAACTGCATGAAAATAAACCAGAAGTGTGAGAGGAACATGGGAAGAATCCATTATTGAAAAAGCCAGAAAGCTGATAGGACTGCTAAGCAGGTCCTCACTGTGCTGACAACAGGTGGCTCTTACCTCCTGCCTTTGATTGGTGAAGCTGGGAGTAAAGAATTTGATTAATAGTCTGTCCATGACCTTACCAGTTGGCCAGCTGACTCAGACAAGATTCTGTTCTGGGAAGTAATAAAAAAATCATTATCTTCATTTTCTCCTCACATCTCTATTACATCACTGCAACCTCACCATCACCTTATAAAGTAGGAAAACCAGGTATCAAGGCCTTTACCCATATCTTTTTTACTATCTTCAATAACACGTTTTTACTTCATTGATGCTTAATGAAATTCCATTTTTAGTAATTACCATTTATCCCCATTTAAACTTTTACAATGCCCATTAAATTTCTCCACTACTTAAGAATAATCTTTCAAATTCAAGGTTTGTCAGAAAGATAGCAGAGGTCAGATCATGATATAGCTGAAATATTTAACAGGATTTGATTTTTCAGCATCACTTGATATGATCATGAGATGTTTTTTGTGTTCCTTTTTTTAAAAAAATTAAAACATTTTTAATTACAGTTTATAGTCAATATTTTATATTAGTTTTAGGTGTACAGCATCGTGGTTAGACAATCATGTTCCCCTGATATTTCCAGTAACCAACTGGTACCATACATAGTTATTACACTATTTTTGACTATATTTCCTACTTTACCCCCCAGATCATGAGATGTTTTTCTTTATGGTGAATTATACTGATCAAGATTTAAAATGCTGAACCAGCCTTGCATCCCTGGAATAAACCCCACTTGCTCATGGCATATTCAGATGACCCTTAAACACCACAGGGTGCAACTGCGCAGGTTCACTTGTATTTGGATTTTTTTCAATAAATATGTACAGTATCGTAAATGTATTTTTTCTTCCTTTTGATTTTCTTAACATTTTCTTTTCTCTAGCTTACTTTATTCTAAGAATACAGTGTATAGTACATACAACATACAAAATATGTTGTCAGTAAGGCTTCTGGACAACAGTATTTAAGTTTTGGGAGAGTCAAAAGTTATAGGTGAATTTTTAACTGCATTGGGGGGTGGGGGTAGTCAGTGCCCCTAACCCCTGTGTTGTTCAAGGTTCAACTATAGTTCCTTTTATCTATTATTAAATTCAATTTGCTGACATTTTTATTTAAAACTAGTGCCCCAGTGCACAGATTCATGCACATTGAAAGGAAGTTAATTAGATGTTGGCCGGCAGGGCAGGACTGGGCAAGATGGGCCAGACACGCCCTGGAGCCAACTTCCCATGGTCCCTCCTCAGCAGCTGCACCTGCCGCCAGCTGCACCTGGGGCGGTGCCACAGCTCAAAGGCCATCTGCAGAGTGAGCAGGGTCCCTCCAGCAGGTGGGGTCGCTTGGTCTGGCCTGAGGGGATCAGGCCGAAACTGGCTCTCTGACATTCCCCGAGGGGTCCTGGATTGTGAGAAGGCAGTTCTCGGGTGATGCTCCCGAGAATTGGGCTCCCTCCTCTCTGGTTCTGTGGTGCATCACCTGAGAACTGCTGCTGCCAAGTCACCACAGCTCAGCAGCTCCTGCATTTAGCATCTGACCCCTGGTGGTCAGTGTGCATTATAGCTACTGATTGGAGCGTCTGCCCCTGGTGGTCATTGTGCATCATAGCTACTGGTCGGATGGTCACTTAGCTTTTTCCTTTTATATATATAGATATTTACATCTACATCATGTGGGATATTGGTCTGTAATTCTTTATTTATTTTTTTAATTTTTTAATTCTTTTTTTTTAAATGTCTTTGTCTGGTTTTGATGTCAGGCTAATACTGGCTTCATAAAATAAATTAGGAAGTGTTCCTTCTTCTTCTAGTTTCTGGCAGAGAGTGTATAGAATTCATGTGCCTGGTAGAATTCTCCAGGGAATCCTAATGGGTATGAAGATTTTTTTTTTCAGTCAAAATTTTAGATGATAAATTGTTTCTTATAAGGCTATTTCAGATTATGGATTTCATATTGGGTAAGTTGTGGTAGTTTACACTTTTCTAGGAATTGATCTATTTCATGTAAGCTGTCAAATGTATGTACAAAGTTATACCTAGTGTTTCCTTATGATCCTTTTGATGTAAGTGAATCACTTGTTTCACTCCTAGTATTGGTTATGTCTTCTGTTTTTATTTATCATTCTTGCTGGAAGTCTGAATTTTATTGATATTTTCAAAGCCTTGTAGACAGCATATAGGTAGGCCATTAAAAAAAAACAAACCTACTCTGCCAATCCATCTCTTAACTGGTATCATTAGACCATTTACATTTAATGTAATTATTATGTTAATGTTTAAATCTGCCATTTTACTTTTTGTTTTCTGCTTGTCTTTTTAATTTTTTAATTTTATGTTTTTCCTGGGATTTAAACATTTTTTAAAATTCTATTTGTGCATTTGGGTATGTCTCTTTGTATAGCTTTTCTAGTGGTTGCTCTAGATACTATACACACACACACACACACACACACACACACACACACACTTGTCAGATTTACTTGTGACAACTTTTACCATTTGGGGTAAAATGTGTGGAAACCTTACCTCCTTTCACCCTCCATCATTTATAATACAGTTGCCTTATTATATTTCCTTTACATTGAAAATAATGAGTGTTTTAATGTTTGCCTCAACCATCAAATATAATTTAGAAAACTTAAGAAAAACCAATTACATTTACTCATATTTTTGCTCTTTCCATGTTCCTTCTTCCTTCCTGACCTTCCAAGTTTATATCTCTTACAGATTCTTTTTGTCTAGAGAGTTTTACTTTACTCACTCTTTTCGGATAGGTCTTCTGGTGAAAACTTCTCCTAATTTTCCTTCATAGGAGAATGACTTGATTTTCTCTTCATTTCAGAAGGGTACTTTCACTGCATATAGAATTCCTTTCAGTCTTTGAAAAATGTGCCACTGAGTTCTGGCCTCCATGGTTTCTGATGAGAAGCCTGTTGCCATTCTCATTGCTTTGCTCCTGAAGGAAATGTTTCATTTCCCTCTTGCTGCTTTAGAGACTTTTTGCCCTTTGCTTTAGTGTTCAGTGTGACTATGCTGTGCCTTGGTGTGGTTTTCTTTGGGTTTACCTACTTGGTGTTCACTTAGCTTTTTGAATCTGGTTTATGTTGTTTTGTCAAATTTAGAAAATTGTCAGCCCCTTTTTCTTATATTTTTTCAGCTCCACCATCTCTCTCCTCACTCGGGACTCCAATGACATGACAGATGTTTTTAATTTTTTTCATTTTTTGCTATAGTTCCACCTATCGCTAAAGTTTTCATTTTCTTTTTCAGTCTATGTTCTCTCTGTTGATTAAGCTGGGTAATTTCTATTGCTTTATCTTCAAGTTCATGGATTCTTTCTTTTGTCCTCTCCACTCTTGTTAAATTCATCCACAGTGTTTTTTATTTTGGTGCACATTAGAATTTCTGGGTGCTGGCTTCTCCAGCTCCAAGTCTGGGATATCTGAAGCAAAAAGAAAACCCAGGAAACTCACCACTTGTATGAGTTTGCTAGAGCTGCCATAACAAAATACTACAGACTATCTTGCCTAAATAACTGAAAATATTGTCTCATAGTTCCAGAGGCTAAAAGACCAAGGTCTAGGTGTCGATAGGTGAGGCGTCTCTCTGTGGCTTGCAGATGGCTACCTTTTACCAGTAGCTGTATCCTTACATGGTTTTTGCTCTTCACATCCACATGAATGTTGTCTAAATTTCCTCCTTATAAGTCAGATTGTACTAGGACCTACTCAAAATACCTCATTTTAAACTTTAATAACCTCTTTTTTTCCCATTCCAATTTTTTTCAATTACAACTTACATTCAATATTATTTTGTATTAGTTTCAGGTGTACAGCATGGTAGTTAGATAATCATATACTTTACAATGGATTCCCCGATATTCGTAGTACCTAACTGGCACCATACATAGTTACTACAATATTATTGACTATATTTCCTATACTGTACTTTTCATCCCATGACTTTGTAACTACAAATCTGTACTTCTCAATCCCTTCTCTTTTTTCACCCAGCCTCCCACACCTCTCCCCTCTGTCAACCATCAGTCCGTTCTGTGTTTATGACTGTTCCTGGTTTGTTTGCTTATTTCGTTCTTTAGATTCTACATATAAGTGAAGTCATATGGTATTAGTCTTTCTCTGACTGACGTACTTCACTTAGTATAATACCCATGGTAGGATTCCGTACTTTTTATTCGGCTGAGTAATATTCCATTGTATATATGTACCACTGCTTTTTTTTATCCATTCACCTACTGATGGACACTTGAGGTGCTCCCTTATCTTGGCTATTATAAATGTCTCAATGAACATAGGGGTGCATATTTTCTTTTGAGTTAGGGTTTTGAATTTCTTCTGATATATTTACAGAAATGGAATCACTGTCATAAGGCAGTTCCATTAAAAAATATATTATCTTTATTGATTTCAGAGAGGGAGAGATAGAAACATAAATGAGAGAGAATCATTGATTGGCTGCCTCCTGCATGTCTCCTACTGGGGATAAGCCCGCAACCCAGGCATGTGCCCTTGACCGGAATCAAACCTGAGACCCTTCAGTCCGCAGGCTGACACTCTATCCACTGAGCCAACCAGCTAGGGCGGCAGTTCCATTTTTAATTTTTTGAGATATTTCCATAACTGTTTTCCACCTTGGCTGCACCAGTCTTCATTCTCATTAACAGTGCAAGAGGATTCCCTATTCTCCACATCCTTGCCAACACTTGTTGTTTTATCTTTATTTTAAAAATATGTTTTTATTGATTTCAGAGAGGAGGAGAGAGAGCTAGAAACATCAATAATGAGAGAGGATCATTGACCAGCTGCCTCCTGCATGCCCCACACTGGGGATCTAGCCCGCAACTTGGGCATGTGCCCTGACCAGGAATCAAAACATGACCTCATAGGTTGAGGCTTAACCACTGAGCCATGCTGGTGGCTCTGTTGTTTTATTGATGATAGCCATTCTGACAGGTGTGAGGTGATATCTCATTGTGGTTTTAATTTGCATTTCTCTGATAATTAGTGATGTTGAGCATCCTTCAATGTCTATTGGCCATCTGTATATCTTCTTTGGAGATGTGTCTATTCAGGTCCTCTGTACATTTTTAAATGATTGTTTTATTGTTGTTGAGTTGTATGAGTTCTTTATAAATCTTGGATATTAACCCCTTATCAGATGTGTCATTAGCGATTATCTTCCCCCATTTAGAAAATTGTCTTTCCCTTTGTTGGTTTCTTTTGCTGTGCAAAACCTTTGTAGTTCAATACAGTCCCATTTATTTTGTTCTCGTTCCCCTTGCCTAAGGAACTGTATCAAAAACAATACTACTAAAGAGAAATGTCAAAGATTTTATTGCCTATGTTTTCTCCTAATTGTATGGTTTCCAGTCTTACATTTAAGTCTTTAATCCATTTTAAGTTTATTGCATATGGTGTAAGAAGGTGGTCGTTTTTGCATGGATCTGTCCAACTTTTCTCTATTTCTGTTCCATTGATCTGTATGTTTTTATGTCAGTACCATGCTGTTTTGATTACTATGGCCTTATAGCATTAGTTTGGTATCAGGTAACATGATTCCTCCAACTTTGTTCTTCTTTCTCAAGATTACTGTGGCTATTCAGGATCTCTTGTAGTTCCATATACATTTTTGGATTATTTGTTCTAGTTCTGTGAAATATGTCTGGTATTTTGATAGGAATTGCATTGAATCTATAGATTGCTTTGGGTAGTGTGTACATTTTAACAATATTAATTCTTCCTTTCCATAAGCATAGTATATGCTTCAATTTCGTTGTATCTTCTACAATTTTTCTTTGGTGTCTTACAATTTTCCAAGTACAGGTATTTTACCATTTTGGTCAAAATTTTTTTCTAGGTGTGTGTGTTTTATTTATTTATTTTTAATGCAATTGTAAATTGGATTGTTTCCAGTTTCCTTTTTGGACAGTGCATAACAATGCAATAGGTTTTTGATATTTATTTTGTATCCTGCTACTTTACTGAATCCATTTATCAGTCCTAGTAATTTTTTTTTTTTGGTGGAATCTTCAGGGTTCTCTATATACAATATCATGTCATCTGCGAATAATGAGTTTTACTTCTTCCTTTCCAATTTGGATGCCTTTTATTTCTTCTTGTAACTTAATAACCTCTTTAAATGTCCTACCTCCAAATATGACTACATTCTGAGGTTCTAAGGATTAGGAGTCCAACATGTGAATTTTGGGAGAACACAAGTCAGTCCATAACACCACTAGATCCTTCCTTGGGTCCTAAGGTCCCAGATGGTCTTCCTTTTTTCAACCTACTTTCAGAGTCTCCTTATGCTTGTTTTATATTTAACTAGAGGCCCTTTGCACGAAAATTTGTTTAAGAGTAGGCCTTCCTTCCCCCGGCTGTCGGCACCAGCTTCCCTCTGGCACCTGGGACCCAGGCTGGCTTCCCTCCGGCTCCGGCTCCATCAGGAAGAACATCTGGAATGACGTCCGGTCTAATTAGCATACTACCCTTTTATTATTATAGGTGTCCAGAACTTTACATTGTACTTGATAGGAAAAAATAGCAAAACTATGTCCACTTCATTTTCTTGAAAACAGAAGTATCTTCCTTGCATTTTTATTTTAGTTTCTTTAAAAACTGACCTCCCATGATTGGTAGATGGGAGTCAGTTATTTGACATTTGCATGCTGGGTCTTTGTACCATCACATTCGTTTTACTTAAAATAAAATGTATAAAAATTACAGAAACACCAAATTCAAAATATACTAAACAGTAAGAGTTTTAAAAAACATTAAGGTTCTTGAACAAACCCATTAACCAACAGGTAAGGATCTTGGGAACTCATCACTCGGTCATATTTGCTAAAAAGCAGAACAAAGGAAAAAAATCAGTAACTCTTCTTAGATACACTGAGAAGTGAAGTCAAAAGGCAAACTTCTTTCCCTCAAATTGGGAGGACTGACAGGCAAATACAGAGAATTACAACTCACTGGATTAGCAACCTCCATGTGATCGAGTGCTAGGGTCCAAAAATCTGAAGTATAACTGACGAATTGTGGGAGGCTTAGTGTGGCCAAGTCCGAGTTTAAAAATCCAGGGGGAGCCAGTCAAAGGGGGACCTCAAAATTTTGAGCTTCACCTCCAGGAGTTCAACTGGGTTCTCATAGTGAAGAGCGGAGAAAAATCTCGTTGCTTCTGGCATCAGGAAGGAAAAAGGAGCTACTTTGAACTGCATCAGAGCACTTTGTTCTTTATAGCAAGGCTGCCCTAGGACAGTGGTCGGCAAATTCATTAGTCAACAGAGCCAAATATCAACAGTACAACGATTGAAATTTCTTTTGAGAGCCAAATTTTTTAAACTTAAACTACACAGGTAGGTACATTGTTATTAACTTAATTAGGGTACTCCTAAGGCTTAGGAAGAGCCACACTCAAGGGGCCAAAGAGCCGCATGTGGCTCGCGAGCCACAGTTTGCCGACCACGGCCCTAGGAGAAACTAGTTCATCAATCTAACCTGCTGGATTTATATCAGAGCCTACGAGTTAATCAATCTAACCTGCTGGGGTTATATTATAGCCTTTCCCCTCCCCTGGGGAAAGGGAAATGAGATAGCCCCCTAAAGGGTGAAAAAAATTAGATTTTTTGATAAAGCAAATCACTGCTCTTTTCCTTCCCACAGCACAGCCGTAGATATAAATGACACTTATTCCCCAATGTGGCTAAGCTACAAACAGAATACAGGGAAGTTTTTAAAGGAGATAAAACAGATGGGTAAATCTCAATAATTGGAACAAAGCCCTATTGGGGTCTTTGAAGCAATGTGCATCCCACCCCCGAGAAGCTGTAGTAGCAGTCTCAGGGTAACGCTATTTTTCAATTCTCTACCAAAGGTAGCAATCAACTACCGAGAAAGTCTAGGCAAAGCACACAGATCACTTTAATATGCAAATTGAAACCCTGAAACTCACAGCTCCTTGACCCCAGGAAATCACTGAGGGCCACCCAGATTTCCCTGGCTCTCTTATGAGACCAAATTTAACTCTTATGAGACCAACATAACTTCTAGGTTAAGAACTAAGTCAAGCTCACACATAACTAAGACTCTACCAGGACTCATGCAGTAGCAATGGTATAGGAGTCTACGTGGGGTCTGTGGGCTAGACTCAGTATCCACAAGAGTGCAGTTGAAATCTAGGCTCCCTCAATACCACTTTCCTGTCTCCCTGGGATGTTCATATGCTTAATTCGAAGTTTTCATTATTTCCCTGGATGTATTACCCCTTCCCTGAGTGTGACTTATTACACATAACCACTCCTCACCCACTTCTTCCTTGTTCCCTGAATTTTTTAAAAATCATGGGGGGGCGGGATGTCTTAAGAATGAAATTCAAGGGTGTGTCCTAGAATTAGCAAGTAACAAGGTAGGAGAACTCTGGACCCTGTAGCTCTCCCAAACAGCACCACACAGTTTAGCCCCACACACCTCCGTCCGTCTACACTCAGTCTTCAATGTACGGGTCACCATTAGTAGCTTCCAAACTAGCTTCTAATTTCTATTCATCTCTGTTCAATAAACAGAGCACCGCTTAGTTCTGGCCAAAAGAATGACAAAAATAAGAAATCATCCTTGAATTCTCTTTTCCCCCCTCATACCACATCCAATCTAGCACTGACTTTTGTTCTAGAATCTTGCGGGAAATTGAGCATGACAAATAAAACCAAAACTTCCTTGGCCTGGCACCAGATTCTGATTGAAAAACATCTCCAACTAAAAAATTATTCCCCGGTGACTTTGAAGGACAGGCACACTCCTGGTGAGGTATGGAAAAGGGCATTCTGGCCAAATGCCTGGTGCTTTCACCTCCTTGGTGCTGGTTCCATCCCGCGCAGAGCCTACTGACGGTGTTGCTTTAACTTACGGTGCTGTTCTTTCTTTTGTTTTAAAAGGAATACAAAAATAAAAACTAAATCCTGAAAGAATTCTTAAGGAAAGGAAAAGCTCTCCAAGTGTTCACTCAATGAGTCCAGTTCACAGGCACTTCTTTTTCTCCATCTGGTCTTGTTGCCAGAAAAGGACACACAGTGATTCTACCCCTGGTAAGAGCTAAAGATACCTCCATGCAGCAGTTAATATATTCAAACTCAACCCAAGGGGCATACAAAAGTTTCCAATATCCACTCATCAAATTATATATATATACCAACATAAATGTTTACAGAGTTTTTAAAATTAAATTTTCCAACATTTTTCTGAGCAATCCAACAATGAAAGCAGAAAGCCAGCCAACCTTTAAAAGTGAGTTTCAATATTTTATTAAAATAGCATATTTAACCACTGTTAACCAATACCTTAACTTTGTCCCCCACCCTACCTCATCCCAAATACGCAGCACAACACAGTAGTGATTTCAAATATCCGACAGAAATAGTTCAAAGTCAAGTTTGCAACTCAAATCTGGACCTTGGAAAAATTCTGAACTGAAAGAAACATAAAGCTCTCAGACAGAATTCTTCATCCACCAAAGAAGAAATGCCAGGGCCACCCCGACAGCACTGCTCGCTCGTTCTTTGCTTTATGTATAGTATCACGTCTCACGTATAGGTCCCACTTTTATAAATAAAATCGGCATTTTTCACCCCATTAAATGTTCCTTTTCAGCTTCACAAAGAAACCAGTAAATAAAACTGTCAACGACAGTCATGACGTTTGCTCTCACAGCAAGATAAAAAACTTGAAAATACGCAGAGATGCTATTTTACATAAAAAGACAGATTTTAAAAAGTGCAAGGCAAAATTTGCAGGTTTTTGAGGGGAGTTTTTAGGCACATCCATTTCTTTAAAGCAAGCTTCAGAATAAAATTCCAGTTTGTTCTTCATGACACCTGTGTAAGTCTCTTTAAGAAAAAAGAAAAAGTACATCTCATCAGTGTGAAACAGGGCGTCTCCGTCCCGAGAGTGAGGTGCTCAGTTATGGCGCGTCCGTCCTTTCTTTATTCTGGCGGGCTTTGGTTTGGGGATGTACTGGTTATTTGCCTGGTACTCGAGTTCTTTCCGGAAGTAGTGAATTGCTTTGTTTAAACCTTCTTCCAGTGGGACCTGTTTAAAGGGAAAGCGAGAATGAGAGATGAGGTGGCGACTGAACAAGACAGTCTCAGGCTTCACAGGAAGGAAGTGACGACTTGAGGTCACAGCACAGGTGTGGGTCACAAGGGAGACGCCATCTTTGCAAAGGGCCCTTTAGATGTCCTGGGAAACCTGACAGATTATATACTCCAGGCTGACATAAAAAGAATGAACTCTAAACCCCCAGAGATCTGGACGACTTCCTGCGTTCGGCAGCTCCTCCAGTTGGAATCAGTCACAAAGGTCGCTTTTAGAACAACGCACACTCGCCCCCCCCTACCATGGAGGGAAGATGCTCTGGAAGCACTTGTATCCGATCACATACCTCATCCTCACCGACACTGACCCTCTGCATTTTCACCCCCCTGACCTAAGGGGCTGACTCTGAGAGGGACCTTATAAAAAGCAATCTTAACCTAGAGCAGCCCTTCAGCAAACAGGAAATGGAAATCAAATCAGCTGCCCATTAAAAGAACAAAGGAGAAGTGGGAGGGAGCACTGCCCAGGGGCCAGAAACTGGGGAGTAGGATATGCCTGTTAACTTGGTGGCAATGGTTTCATGTCAAAACTTATAATCGTATAGTTTAAATATGACCGTTTGCTGTATGCCAATCTCATCAAACTGTTAGAAACAGACACATAGGGAATATTAAGTTGGATTTGACTAAAGCTTCTTTGGACAAGATCTTTCAACAATTTTCTTATGAATTAAACTACTAGTAGAAAGAGAAACTAGCAGTAGGTGACTTATGTTCTAAGAATGCTATATTATACTTCACTCCAGACAAATAAAAGTACCCCTGTATACACACTTCACATAAGTTATGAGCCACAGTTACTATGTAGTGAATGTGCATCTGACTTTATTCAAGGCCTTTTGCTTAAAACAGGCTCTACTTAGAAAGGGACCAACGACAAATTCCTTCTGAACATGAAGGCCTGTGCTCGCTGTTCCTTGTTTTGTACAGCTGGTCCTGTTACACAGTAGACTTCGTTAAGTCTGGGCGTAATCATAGTTTCATTTCATTCTGCAGATTTCTGTGCCTTCAGCTGATCACTAAGACTGTAGATCACAGGATACAATACGGACAGGGCGGATATTCTCACACCTCTTTAAGGTTCAACATTTTGCCTTCTACTCAGAGTTCCCTAGACCGCTGAAGGGTAGCAGAACATGCCGCCCCAAAACATGTCTGTAGGAGTTCAGGACATGCCCCCCCAGATCTGCCACTCTGGCACGCTGCTGGGTCTGAGCTGTAGGCACTTGAAAAACAGAAATGCAGGGAGAGGCTTCCTCTGAGCTTCCCTTATCCGCCTAAGATAAACCCTCCACAAAAGAACTCAGTTGTCAAAAATCCTTCCCAAAGAGTTTCATCAACTAGGAAGGATGGATACATTATAGGAGAGGACACTAAAGCTGTCAGCCGATAAATGTTGTCACAAACTATCAGTAATCTCCCATCTATTCTTCTAAGGGCTCATTCAACTTTCTTAGGTCATTTACTCTCCCCTAAAAGGCCTACATCCCCCCTCTTCTTTCCCTATAAAGACAGTATTTAAGCCTGAATTTTAAATCACATCCTTGATTACTCATTTCATTTTCCCCTCGTATCTCCCATGGATCTACGAGAGACACACGGGTCCCCACTTACCACAGGCTCCCACCCGAGCATCAGCTTCGCTTTTTTGATGTCTGGTTTTCTTTTCTGCGGGTCATCTTGAGCTTCGGAGAGAAACTGAATTTCACTTCCACTACCTGAGTTGTTTTAAAAAAGAAAAGGTAGGAGAGCATCACCAACCTCCAGGGATGTGGCGTTTCACTACACATCAAATGACTAGTACAGGCTGGGTGACGCATCTCATGGAGTCCTTCAGCCGCCTGCGGGACTGTGCTTCTGTCCCCACAAGAGCTTGGCGATGGGCAGGCTACTCTGCCGCTACAGGCCTGAGTGAAACTTGAGGGCCTGCTCCCAGGCAGACCACCCACCATCAGCTAGCATGGCAGGTGTGCCCACCAAGCACGACTCCAAAAGGCAAATGTGGTATGTGGTCACATGCGTGTGCAGGGAACTATGACCCTGCTGCCCCCACTGAGCACCGGTCATGCCCTGGACTAGGCCTTCGCCCAGAGTTAGGGGGGTCTTTAACTCACTTAACCGCAGAGTGCTGGGGGAATGACCCTGGGCCAGCTCCAGGCTGATGCCTAACAAAGACCTGGGCACTTACGTGCCTGCAGGAGCGAGACCTGAGCAACACTAAGATGTCTAGCAACCCCGCTGGAGAGGCCGCGAGCAGGACAGAGAGCCTGGCTTGTTCAGCATCCTTGCTGGACCCAGACCCTGCTGGCCGCCGGAACAAAGCCACACCAGGGAGCCCCAGCCAGGCCTGCACAAGAAACCTGCTCGGGGGCCAGCCTCTTCGCAGAATCTTGGGCAAATGATACGGTTGCTGCTTCAGCCCGTGTGGTCTGGGGTGTGTCACACAGCTACCCACAGAAACAGGTGGTTACACTGTGGCCCACTTGGATTTTGGGTCCGCACCTCTCCAGTGTCTGAAATCAAACACCTGTCATCTGTGCAGAGGGAGCTACCATCTCCAGGTCTCCACTGGGCACTATACTTCCCGCTCACGTACACCTGCAATTACAAAGGGGGAACAAAACCCACCTCCTTCCCCACCCCGTGGTCTCCATCTTCCCATTTCTTAAAGAAGCAGAAAACAATTAAGTGCTCCTGATAAAGGTCTGCATTTTATCCACCTCAATTAGCTTCTATCAAGCACACATTTCCAGACCAGGTGTCTTGACTGACAGGAAAGTGCAGGCGCTTTCACCCAGGAACGTGTGTGCCCTACTTACCCACAAGGTCTTTAATTAACTGGGCAAATTCTAGGATGGTGTGTTCTTCTGGGTTCCCCTACGGAAGAAAGGGGTCTGGTTATAAGTGTAACTGCATCGGCCGAGGCCGGGACCACCACCCACACACGTGCAGCGTCAGTGCTCCACGGAGAACTCAGGGCCCTCCTGTCAGGGCCATCAGCAGAAGCAGGACACCCTGAGTGCGGGACAGTCTACACGGGACACCTTGCGTGGGAACGAGATGGAAAACCCGTTCAGCAGACAGCGACTGAAGGGTCAAAGGAGCCAGCTGATAGGAATGTTGCTTGGAAGAGCTGGAGAGGAGTTGGGGGTGTGACCTTGCCCTTCAACCTTAGAAGGCTACCACACCGCGAGGCAGCACGCAGAGGAGGCAGGCTAGCAAATGGGCATCCAGGGAATGAGATTTTAGTCCTAAATATAAGGAAAAACTTCCTGTCGGCCAGAACTAACCACAGACAGAACACATTCCTTTTGAGAAGCAAGCCCACTGGCACTGAATGTGTTCAGGGCCCGGACAATGACCTTTCAACCCCCCAACACAGAGGTGCTGGACTCAGGAAGTGACAAAGGAGAAGCACACAGGTGGTCTGTGCGGCTGAAACACAGGCCCCTGGAACCTTCGCCACCTCCCGCCACCCCTCCAGCTCTCACACCTGATCTGGTCAGGCCTCTCGGCGCCTGCATGTTAAATGCTGCGAGAGGACGCACCAGGACATGTCCATCTGCCAGTCCCAAAACGCTCCACCCAGTTCAGGTGCACAGCTGGCTCAGTCTCATTACACTACGCTTCCATGCCTTGCAGACATGTACTTCTTTGTCATCTCTTACTGTCTTACTTTGTGGGTTTTCATCTCTAGGACCCAGCAAGCAGTGAACACGCCTGCCCTGAGTGTCACAGCTCATCAAGCCAAGCCTGGTGCTTCTCATGGCTCACAGAGGAGCCTGGCGGCTCTGAGATGGGGAGGGGGGTGCACTCACCAGGTTGACGGGGCTGCTGACGTTGCTGTTCATGAGGACCACCAGGCCGTTCACCAGGTCGCTAGGAGAGAAGGGAGGCTGCTCAGGTGCCTAGTGCTGAGCACGCAGGCGCGGAGCATCAGGACACAGCCACCTCCCGGAAGGACACCAAAACCCAATGGAAAGGTGGATGTCACACTGAAATCCTGCACTCTGGGGCGTGGAGAGCGCCAGAGCGCCCGGGGGGAAACGACAGGACACCCGGGCTGCTCTCCAGGGGCTGCTCTCCTGGGAAGGTGCAGACGGCTGAACAGGAGGAAGCTGAGTGATGGGGGCTGAGTGCTTTACTTCTATCAATTTCTGAAACCCTTTCACAATTACGAAATAAAAATAAATAAAATAGGCACATGCCCAGAAACAACGGGGTTGATACAAGTTTCTGCTGAAAGTGCATGGGACCTGTGCACCCAGGGAGCTGGCCCATGGGAAAGTAGATGATTAAAAACAGTGAGACCCACTGGAATGAAAGCCCTCCGTGTGGAGTTCCCACCTGGCAAAGCACAGGGAAAGCAGACACCGAGCGTGGAAATAACGGAGCTGCTCCGGACTCCCTGAATGTTCAGCTCACCCCACCCCACCCCACTCCACACACCTCTGTGAAACAGAGGTATCTGGATGTTTCAAATAACTCGTCATCCACTGGCCATGAAGGGGAAATAAGTAAGCAGATTTTCGCTTACCAATGTTTGTTTCTTATTTTCAGAAGTTTTAAAGTGTGGCTCTGCTAAAAACAAAAAGTTACTTTGTAAAAATGACACCTCGCTGCTCTACACCAATGTTTCTTCAACGCTGCTACGCGTTAGACCACTGGTGGTCCGTGAGGTCCGAAAGGTTGGCGACCGCTGCCTCAGACGACTCTGAAGTTCTGGTGATCCAAATGTGGTCTGTTTGAAACTCTCCCTCCTCCATCGTCACCAGAAAGGAGAGGTTACTGTGGCCAACTTCCAAAAGAAAACCTGCTTTTGCTTTCCTTTCATTGAAAACATTTTTTGGTGGGGTATTTAGTAAACAATTTTCTGGGTTTTTGTTTAAGGCAAATGGGTATTTTGTATGAAGATGCCTGAAGTCCGTTCTGTTCTCCCAGCTTCCAGCACTGATGCCAGCTACAGCTGACTTGGGAGAATCTTTTCTAGAAACTGACAAAAAGTCACCTCGTCACCATGGCAGTGCAGCCGTGGGCAAACTACGGCCCGCGGGCCGGATCCGGCCCGTTTGAAATGAATAAAACTAAAAAAAAAAAAGACCGTACCCTTTTATGTAATGATGTTTACTTTGAATTTATATTAGTTCACACAAACACTCCACCCATGCTTTTGTTCCGGCCCTCCGGTCCAGTTTAAGAACCCATTGTGGCCCTCGAGTCAAAAAGTTTGCCCACCCCTGGTTAGTGCCTCACAGCACACTCTCTTGTGGCGTACATCCCACAAGTTCATAAAATGACGTTCAAGCTGCCATTCAGCAGTCCCCAACTGTTTTTAATACTGCAACTGGGGAGGGAGGACCTTATTAAGCTGGAAGATGACTGTTCTGCAATCCAGCTCACTGGGGGAGTGCAGGGCAGGTCATGCATCTTTTATGTTAATAACTGTCAATTTTTAAATTCAAAATTGCATGGATCACTCTCATTTAACCTGAAGCTCAGCTCTTTAAAAGTGTCATTTTGACAAAGCAACTCTAAAAAACTCCAGAGCAAGCCTTGGCTGTGCGGATGAGGATGTGCCCTGACCGTGCGGGCGTCAACCCCTTCTGCAGGGTGTCAGTGCCTGTGCCCGACCTCTGGACCCGGAGTGCTGTGGCCGTGACGCCCAGAGACGGCTGGGTTAGTACAGTAACTGCAGACTCAGACACTGTGCACTTCTAACTGTGCAGCAAAAAGATTCTAAGTCAGAAACAGCTTTTTCAAAATCGCAGAACTCTGGTAAGTGAACTCTCTCAGCTGAGTCCTGAATAACCGAGAGTGGAAGTCAGGAAAGCCCTCTGCCGGTGTGTCAAGTCACGAGGCCTCATCATCTCGGCCTCTACTGACACGAGATGCAGAGATGTCCAGCGGAGGGAGCGTAAGTGACGACGCAGTATTATGATGAAAGCGCTTCGGGAAAGGGTTGTCAGTCACATTTCCAGGGAAACTTCCAAGACCTGTCCTCAGATTGTTCGCTGGTGTCTGAGGACGACCGCGTGTGTGAGCCGTGCCCATCAGAGCAGGCCAGGCAGCATGTCCCAAGCTGGATGGTATGCGACACTTGCATCACTAAATTCTTAAATCACTTTAATCCCTAGCAAGTACCTGAAGCTATTTTCAGTGATTTTGTATCTCATGCCTTGGAATAATGAGAGTAGTAAGAAGTTTGGGTTCTGAAGGACCTCCCTTGTACCCTGCATTTCTCACTAACATTCACAAGGTGCCACAGCTGGAGAAGCGCGGGGAACACTGACGAGGAGGCTTCAGGAAAGTCAGTGTAACTGGAGCCTGCTAGATCCCGCAGGAGGGGTGAACATACTGTTACGAAAGGATGGTACTCAATACACAGAAGTCCAATGAACACATTGCAGACCAGTGGTTTTATTGCTAGCTTTACCCAGTGGCCAGGTAAGTTTCTATTGAACGAGTACAAAAAACGTTTTACATAAATGTTATAGGCACGCTTTAAAATTAAATACCCATTGCATTTTGAAGTTATTTATTACATGTTCTTACAAGCTAATATCTTTTTAAAGTATGATACTTTGTAAAGCACTGTGTATTATGAAGCGAGATTCTCGTGATCTGTCTGCAATGTGTTAATATGGTCACGGTACAGAAATATGACTCTACCCTGGACCCTCACATAATCAGACAAGTCTATGTGACCACGCTGGCTGAGGGCAGGGCGGGGGGCTGCCCAGACTGCACCCCACTGCCACCTAGTCACCGCTACAGCAAACTGGGACGGCCTCAAGGCACCAGGAATCACACTTGCTGGCTGAGAGGCATTCCAGGGTTTGCATGGGAAGTGAAAATACCTTGAATCTTACAATTTAGGATACCACGGATTGACAGGGGATTCCCAGGAACTGCCACCCGGGAGAGGGCCTGAGTCTATGGAATTGTTCACATGGTGACTCTTCTCTCAGAACCAAAACTGCATTTTAAATCAGTCGCCGACGGAACTGACCAACAAAATCCCCACACCAAGAGGACAAGGAAAATCACCGTGTGAGGCTGTGGACCAAGTGCTTAAATGTATTTCAGGCAACAACACGGCGGCAGCAAGACACTGCCTCACCCCTGCCTCAGTGAGGACAATCTCATCCACCCAGAATGCCATGTTTAAAGTGGGTCAGATTCTCGGGTCTGTGGGTTTGCTGGATGATCAAAGCCAAATCTTAAGTTGGCCTGAACTAAACTCAACTGGCCTCCGGTTAAGCAAGTTTACCTACGAGACGCTAGGTGGCAGCAAGGGGCTAGCACAGAGGAGTCCTAAGTCGGGAGCAGGCAGGCACACTTTCCGCTTCCCATGGGTGTGGAAGAACTTTCATGGAGTGGAGCTGCCGCTGGAGCCGCGAGGAAGGCTACTTATAACAGACACCGCCCATCAGGCCTGCACCAGCTCCCAGCTGGCCCCGCTGTCTTACCTGACGTACTGGAAGGCCCTGGTCTGTGACCCAGATCCGTACACCTAGGAGGAAACAGACAGTTAGGCCTCGTGTGGGTGCTTCAACACTGCCCAACAGTGAGAAGGGGGCAGAAATATGTATGCATGTGTGTATTCACACGCATGAAGTTCTTCCTCAAAAGACATCCTCGGAAGGCGTCCCCTGTCATCAGGCCTGTGACGTGCCAGGGAGTATGTCAGGTTCTGGGACAGGAGCCAGCAGGCGAGAAACCTGCATGCACACAGCACTCAGGCCGCCCACCTAGTCCTCCACTGGGCTGCCCGTCCGGAAGCTGGGCTCGGTCAGGCCAGGACACAGAGCCTCTGCCAGGACCCAGCGTAGGTGTGTTTACAACTAGTTCCTAGGTCATCCCAATTGTGGCCAAGGCTGAGAATCACCCAGGCGACTCTGGGTAGAGCCAGAGGAGGTGGGGGGGAGGGGGTCTCACGCTCCGTTCCTGTCCACTGGATGCTGCCATGTCTCTGCCTCGCACCTGCTTTGCACCTGGCACAGTGCTCCTCACATCAGGGACCAGCTCGGATGCCACTTTCTTGGGACACCGCCTCTGGCTCATTCTCAGGAGAGAAGTCCCTGCTCTGCTCTTTCTGGGACACTCCTCCGCTAATCGATTCATACCAATTTCCCCGGCTGAGCTCCCTGGGCCAGCAATCGGGGCCAACCCACCTTTGCCCCACTACAGCCCAGCACAGCGAAGAGCTCAGTGAATGTGGGCAAAACAACAAGGCCTGGGAACTAAGCACTGTGTGCAGGTCACAGCAGCCTGGTCACTCAGGGGTTCCCAGACGGAGTCAGGCCGCTGCGCACAGGCCAGGGGGAGCACCCGCGGGAGAGCACAGGGAGCACGGCACCACCCCACGCCGGGCCTCCAGTGCCTAAGCGCTTCTCATCTGTGCATGGACGAAGGGCCCAAGTTAGGAGTCACTTACAGACCAAGGTATCCATATGAGGAGTAAATAAAATGCTAACTTTGGACTGGTCTTAGAAGTATGCTTCCCCATAATTTCCTTTGGAAAAAGCAAGGGTTTTAAAATGACAGAGACCCAGGTTCAAACCCTATGTCTGCCCCACGTGGGCTGTCCTGGGAAAACCACCTCAGTGAAGCTCTCTCCTCACCTGCAACCTAAACAAACACAGCCAGGCGGCACAGCAGAATCAACCCTGCTCTGACGGCATTTGCATGTTTCCATGTTTTAACTGAACTGCGAACTAAAGTCTCTTCAAGATAAGCTTAAAGCTCAATAAGCAGCTCCCGTGTGTGACTCACACAACTTGGCAATAAGCAGACAGGCAGCGTGTTTCACCGTGCCCCGCAGGTACTGCAGACAGGCAGCGTGTTTCACCGTGTCCCGCAGGTACTGCAGACAGGCATGCGTGTTTCACCGTGTCCCGCAGGTACTGCAGACAGGCAGCGTGTTTCACCGTGCCCCGCAGGTACTGCAGACAGGCATGCGTGTTTCACCGTGCCCCACAGGTACTGCAGAAGGCTGCCTGCTCGGATTGCGCTCCACTGCCCTGCACCTTTACACACTGTAGGTATGTGGCACCCTGAACATCTATCAGTGCCATTCCCAACAGCATCGGCTCACTGTGTCTGTTACAAACTTTTTCTTTATCATTATATGTTCCAGTTATCTGTAATAGTGATTTTTTTTTTGTAATCTTCACCTGAGGATATGATTTTAATGATTTTTAAAGACAGAAGAAGGGAGGGAAAGAGGGAAGGAGGGAAAGAGAGAGAAATATCGACCGGCTGTCTTCCACATGTGTTCCTACCGGGGATCTAACCCACGACCCAGGTATGTGCCCTGACGGAGAATTGAACCTGCAACCCTTTGGTGCACAGGACGATGCTCCAAGCAACTGAGCCACTGGCCAGTGATCTTCGAAGTTAATATTGTGACAGGAAACAGGCACGTTCTGAAAGGCCCTGGGGACCCTGCGCCTGCCAGGAGGTGTCAAGAGACCACCTGCAGTCCTGGCGGCAGCCGCGTCCAGCTCCCGCGGGCACACAGGCTGGAGCTCCCGACTTCTCATCTGAGGCTCCCTCTGGCTGCTGGGTCGAGAGTGTTTAAGGGCCACAGCAATAAAATGGGAGCCGGAGGAGGCATGGACCAGGGCAGTGGGAGAAGAGGTGAGAAGGCGCCTGGATCCACTTAGGGCAAGGCCACTAGGGTGTGCGGTGGGTCCCACATGGTGTGAGGGAGAGAAGACTGAGTGTGCGTGACCAGTGTGCCTGTCCTCAGACACCAACGCAGACAGAGCTGGTGCGTACTGAGCGTGGAGGGGAGGCGGCGCGCTGGGGTGTCCACACCTCGAGCTGGGGTCTGAGTTCACCTCTTCCCTACAATGTGTTAAACAAAACTCACCTGGAAAAGCCACATCATTTTTTGGTTCTAATTTGGCAAAGCTTTTGGTTCTAAATTGGTGGCGGTACAGCAAACACACCTAAGAACGGTGATCAAGAGCGGAGACTCTGGGTTCAAACACAGCTGCCAACATTTGGCCACGTAGGCTTGGGCACCTTATCTAATCTCTGTGCTGCTATTTCCCCATCTGGAAACCAGGCACAGTAAGTCGCCTGCACCCCAGGGATCTGTTGTGAGCACTAAATGAATTAACAGGTAAAGATCAAAGAACAGACACAGTAACTGACTCTATTAGTAGACAGCAGAGAAAGGAAGACGGACGAATGGACAGATGGATTCGTATGTCCATACAGCCATATTCCCCCAGGAACACACTTAGCTGACAAGCAAACGGCCCTGCAGAACTTTCGGAGTCCCACCAAGCACTGAGCTCTCACAGAGCTTCAGAGTGAAGAGTAAAGAAATGGAGGTGGGAAAGCAGGGAGAGGATTGGGAAAGGCAGGAGGAAAGAGAAGCAGGAAGAGGAGAGAGGAGGGAACTGAGGATTTGGCAAAACCGGAGCACCTCTTCCTACAATGTGTTAAACAAAACTCACCTGGAAAAGCCACATCATTTTTTTGGTTCTAATTTGGCAAAGCTTTTGGTTCTAAATTGGTGGCGGTACAGCAAACACACCTAAGAACGGTGATCAAGAGCGGAGACTCTGGGTTCAAACACAGCTGCCAACATTTGGCCACGTAGGCTTGGGCACCTTATCTAATCTCTGTGCTGCTATTTCCCCATCTGGAAACCAGGCACAGTAAGTCGCCTGCACCCCAGGGATCTGTTGTGAGCACTAAATGAATTAACAGGTAAAGATCAAAGAACAGACACAGTAACTGACTCTATTAGTAGACAGCAGAGAAAGGAAGACGGACGAATGGACAGATGGATTCGTATGTCCATACAGCCATATTCCCCCAGGAACACACTTAGCTGACAAGCAAACGGCCCTGCAGAACTTTCGGAGTCCCACCAAGCACTGAGCTCTCACAGAGCTTCAGAGTGAAGAGTAAAGAAATGGAGGTGGGAAAGCAGGGAGAGGATTGGGAAAGGCAGGAGGAAAGAGAAGCAGGAAGAGGAGAGAGGAGGGAACTGAGGATTTGGCAAAACCGGAGAAAACCACCCTAACTTAACCAGCAAACCCCTGGCCCAGCAGGCTGAGGGGGTGTCTGAGGGCATTGAGCAGCAGGGCCTCCTCCTTGCCACACACTCGGACCACTGACCCCAACCCACCAGGTGGCCCCAGGCTCGAAGCTTCCCGGGTGGAGAGACCCTGTCAGAGAAAAGTGCCCAAACCAACCAGACAAATGTCCATTTCTCGGCCACCTGAGCGGCCCCTGAGCACAGACACAACCCTGGCTATAGCCAGTGGGACAAGCAAGCATCTGGGAAGGTCTTTGCAGGCAGGCCGGCACAGCAGACAGGCCCCGAGGCCTGGGCAGTGTGGACCACGCCCGCGGCCCATGCTCCATGTTCTCGGCAGGCTTAGAAAGCAAGGTGACCCAGGTCACACTGGTCATCCCTCTCCCGGATCCTATGCATGCGCCTTCCCTCCCAGCCACTAGGGGTGCCGGGACGTACAGAAACCCCAAGCAGCAGTGTCAGGACCCTGACCCCTGACCCCTGACCCAGCGCGCACTCATCACTTGAGCAGGCACCTACCGTGAGCGGCTCCCCCTGGAGCGCCTGCAGGATGAAGTTGCTGACCACCCGCCCGTCGTTCATGTGCATGCGTGGCCCAAAGGTGTTGAAGATCCTGGCCACTCGCACTTCGACGCCCTCCTGGAACAGGGAGCAGAGGGAGATGGCTTAGCTCCACGGCTGCTGGGAGGCTTTGCATGCCCAGTGCCCTGCACATAAACATGTCAGAAACGGTCTGCTTTTCACTCCAAGTGAAAATGGCTGTTTTGTTTTTATCACGTGCAGTGTGCTTGAAGTACACACACTTGAAGACTACACAGTCACACCAAAGAAAGTCAGACATATCCCACATCTCATCCACGGCCGCAGTGTGAACACTCTCTTTGGGCACCTGCACCATGAAGCCTGTGTTGCCCTCAGCACAAGCCCAGTGATACTTAAGTGCTGCTATTGTCACTACTGGTTGAAATAGTTTTTCCTTCTCTTATTTTACCACCTTATACCTGGCACAAGCTGGGAGCCAAACAGACCCTTAGCTAATGAGGCTGTGCAGCACAGAATTCCACCCCAGGAGAGTGAGCTAAAAGCAATCAGCTGCAGGGTCCCAAGGGCCCACGTCAGACCTCAAAGAGGCTGGAGCCCCCCGGCTGGCCACCTGCCCATAGCGCCTCACCTATGTCCCACCCACTGGCCACCTGCCCATAGCGCCTCACCTATGTCCCACCCACTGGCCACCTGCCCATAGTGCCTCACCTATGTCCCACCCACACTGGCCACCTGCCCATAGCACCTCACCTATGTCCCACCCACTGGCCACATCTGCCCACAGCACCTCACCTATGCCCCACCCACTGGCCAGCACATGTAGAAGCAGCACACATCTGCCCACAGCGCCTCACCTATGTCCCACCCACTGGCCACATCTGCCCATAGCGCCTCACCTATGCCCCACCCACTGGCCACATCTGCCCACAGCGCCTCACCTATGTCCCACCCAGCTGCCCACAGCGCCTCACCTATGTCCCACCCACTGGCCACATCTGCCCACAGCGCCTCACCTATGTCCCACCCAGCTGCCCACAGCGCCTCACCTATGTCCCACCCACTGGCCACATCTGCCCACAGCGCCTCACCCAGGTCCCTGGTGTGCTGCTTCTACATGTGCTGAGACAGGACATGGTTGGGAATGATGGACCCAGCACACAGTTAACTTTTAGGAACCCAAGTTTCCTAAAAGGGTCCCAAGGGCCCACTATATTTCTGCGAACTCCTCCAGCAATACATAATAATTAAAACACTTTCACATGGCTTTTCAGATTCTTAGGACTGAGCTGTTATACTTGGTCTAGGAATTTGAAATCAGCCCTTTTCTCTACTGAACAGAGAATATTTCAAAAAATATGGGGGAAGGGAGGAAGGAGGCAGGGACAGAGGTGTTGAACTCAACAGAAAATAACTCAGAAGAATCGACTTGTGTTTCATTGTTAAGATGAGGAAAGAATCAGAAGGGGATAAATGTGGCTTCATTCTAGGAAGAGACCAGAAAAACAGTCACATCCACATGCTTGGCAGGAGGGTCAATGGGCTTATAAGGGTTGCAGCAAATGCAACACTTCCGTCCTCGGCCTTCCTTTTCCTCAGGCACGTTCCAGAACACGGCTCCTTAAAAGCAGAGTTCTGCAGACACCACCTGGCCACCCATAAGGGAGCTGCTTGTTTTGACTGTCCCATTTGGATCGTCACCTCAGGTAGCACAGGACAACGCCTGGGACAGGTGCAGCTGCAGAGATGGTCACATGATTTTTCAACAACTCTGGCTCTCAAGCCCAGTGTGCACCAAGACTAGCTCCATATTAAGTCTCACTTTCCAAATCAAATCAGCACAAACCCAGGCTCCCCCAGTTGAGCCCTGCTCCCCGCTCGTGCACTGGCTCTTCCTATGCAGCGTCAGGACAGAGGCACCGGTGCCGCCGCGTGCAGCTCATTAGCCACCTGACACGCAGCCCCTGGGGTTCCTCCTGCGGTGCCCTGTGCAGGATGGTGGAGAGTCAGCAGGCACCCACGTGCTGCTGAGGGAGGTTGTGTGGTGGCACCCACATCCTGGAGGAAGGTACAATTACTCCCCATCTGAGGAAAGGCCAGTGACCCAAAGCCTGCTTCCCAGGGTAGAAAACCAGGCACCATGTCTCTTTTAAGGAGACCCTCCTCTGAAGGACCAGTGAGCAACACAAGCTGACTTGCACTCAGCACCCCACTTGCCAGGGAGTCTGCTGACTACTAAGCGGTGCATGTTTCACCCCGGCGAGGAGGAGGGCCTGTGCCACACGGCCGGACAGGGGCTGGTTTCACTGTGCCCATGGTCTTGTCCGAGGTGGGGTGACTCAGTCACTCACTCACTCACTCATGTCTCCAAGCCTCAAGAGGTTTATCAAGGGCCAGCATAACTCCGCCAGAGTGAGTCACCCGACATAACAGCAGTGGGCCAGCATCTGAGGCACACACAGGGAGCAGCGTCTGGAATGCCTGGGGGAGCCCCGAGGCCCGGGGAGGTCTTGGCCCTCACCAGCTGCACATTCCTGGGAAGGCACTTGAGATGCCCAGATTTCAGATCGTTAATCTCTGGAATGGGAACAGTAATATCCATCTACCGAGTTTAAAGAAAACACACAAATCTGCTTTGAAACGGCCATCATTCCTGTCTATTTCCAAGTGACAGCTCTAAACCTGGTATCTACCCTTGAACTTTGACCTCTTTCTTTGATTATTAAATCTTGGTGCAATGGGAACCCCATGTAAAGTATCTCAGAAACATTTCCACCAGGAGCCCAGGAGCCCTTTAATGCCTGGGGGTGGGAAACAGTGGACTGGGGTACTATACAACCCCAGATGGGAAAGGGGCATCCGAATGCCTCTTTTCTGCATCTGACTCAGCCGGAGGGGTGAGGGGCTGGGGAGGCAGGTGGTGCAATGAAGGGACAGGGCTTCCTCTCTCCCCAACAACTCCAGGGACAGAGATGTTACCAGCAGGGATTCAACAGTCTCCTACAGTTCCCCTATGTGGCCATTGCCTGGCAAGCCTGCTTCAGCCCTGAAGACACAGTGTGACTGTGGTCACTATCTTCACTGACGGAAGGTGCGGGGTGGGACAGAGAAGCAGCGCGCAGGGAGAGCGGCGCTCACAGGAGAGGACCGCCCTCCACTGTGTGGACAGCCTGTCCTGAGAGAGGCCCCCGGGCATCTCTACCTGTGGGGACAGGACAGAACTAATGGGAAGGTACTCCCAGGCCAGCAGGCCAACTCTCTGACACTTTCTTAGTCTTCCTCAGGCCCCTCAGAAGGACAGAGCCACGCAGCCCTGAGGCAGAAGCACCCACATCTGATGGGCTCTGCTCCCCACCTGGGCAGGAAGAGGCCCTCACAGAATGCAGAGCTCCCTTTGCTGAGCAAGGCTCTGGGGCATGCAATTCCCACTTGGTGTCCTGGAAGAAAGAGGCCACACCTGTCAGGGACAGCAGCACCTGTCTGCCTAGCAATCTCCCCCAACAGCCCTGCTTCGCTGGGTCGTAACCACCTGGCCTGAGTGTTGCTACACAGCAGGCTAAGCTCACGTCCCGGCCAGGAGGGCACACTTCCTAGGAGGGCAGCAGGCACGGAGGGCGGGTGCCCAGCTAGCAGGCAGCAGAGCTGGGCAGGTCCAGGCCACAAGGGTCTGACCCCAGGGTGTGAATGCTACCAAAAGAACCCTTGACTTTTTTCAGCTGCTTGCTGAGTGCTTTTTAAAAACTAAAATATAAGGAACATACCGACTGTGTTACTTTTTAAGTATTTTGATGCCTGAGAGTAAAACAAAGCCACTTCCTCAGACACGGGCTAGATGACCATCAGTGCTTGTGCCTCTGCTCTGCTGGTCTGGTGTTATGAATGGCGGCCTGTTTGCTGACCCTGCCCAGTGGGTGGGCCACACATCTGCAACATCAGGCTCTGCAGGGCGGTGAGCTGGCCACACCCACCGGAGAAGTCCCCACATTTACAAACCCACCACACCCAGTGCACACAGAGCCACCATTTAATGCCTCTCTGACAAGTTAAAAGTATTCACAAAAGATGCTGTGCCCTTGCCCTGACCTGTTTGGCTCAGTGGATAGAGCGTCTGTGCCCTTGATCTCACTTCCATCTCACCCATCCCCTGAAGGAAACCCAAGGGAGTGTCTCTCTGTGTCTCTAAGATGGACACGTGCCATAGACTTTTTTTTCTGGGAAATCAAATTCTATTTTGAATACATTAGCACATTCCATTAAGAGAGACTCAGAAGAGAATTCTTTGGAAAAGAGAAACTATACAAAGATTATTCCTACTTGTATTTAACTTGTTTATATTCTCAATCCTTATATTGATTCAGAGAAAAATATATCCACATACCATCTGGGAGAGAAAACAATGATTTATACTTAAAAGTGGATATGTCATTATGTATTAAAAAATAACTTATGAAACAATTAAAACATGCCAAAGACATAGAACCCCACCAGATTCATTCTTCTTTCGGGTTATTTTTTTTTTTTTACATTAGTCCACAGGTAGTTTTGAATTTTCCCCTAAAAGCTGCTGTCCTGGAAGGGTGTGCACGAGCTGGGAGGCGATGCTAGCTGCTGCAGCTCCCGCCACAGCCTCCCTGCCCTGCGGAGCAGTGGTGATTCGAGCAGTGTGTAGCCTGGACCCGTCCTGAGTGTCACTACCTCACTGTGCATCAAAGGAACCCGGTGCCCTTGGACTCAGAGCTGCATCTCCTCCCGCTGGCCCAGCTTCCTCACCCACGATGGCCCGCCAGCACGGCAGGAAAAGGGGAGGAACACACCCTGAGGGCTGCCAGGCCTGGTTGAAGCTCTGCTTATAGGCCTGGGAGCTGGAAACAAGTTTTAGGGCCCACTCTTCCATCTGTAAAATGGGTGGCCCACATCCACCTCAAAGGGGCTGCGGGAATGAGGGGAGAATAAACTGACTGAGCCCTGACACAGGCCGAGCCTAACAGAGACCAGCCCATTTGGCAGGCACACTGTGACCTTGGCCAGGGGTGTGTCTTTTCCGTCCATTCAGCCATCAGCTGTTAGGGTCTCCTGTGTGATGAGACATGTCACACATTCCACAGAGCATCATCCTTCCCGTGAGTGCGTCCTTCACAAGGACCCCGCTGAGCAGGGGCACTCAGCCACAGACAGCTGTCCACACGGGGGCTTCCGATGGGCACATTACTTCAGTTTCCAGGGCAATGCCACCTGTGCCATTCATCTCCTGAGACCCATGTGAGCAGAAGTGTAAATGCTGACAGTCCAGAGTGATACAGGTGCTATGCTCCGGAGCTCACCAACCGATGACATGGCTGACAGTGTTAATCTGCATGAAATGCGGGCCCTGCCAGCACTCAGAGGTGTATTCCAGTTCCTGGCATACAGTCAGTGCTCAGCAAACACTGGCTATCTATATATATAAAAAAGCCAAGCGACCGGAGTGACGGAATGACCAGAATGACTGGTCGCTATGATGTGCACTGTGGCAGCCAACTTGCCCAATCGGGTCTCCGATTGGACCCCCCCAACCTCCTGCAGCCATCCCCCCCGGCCGACCCAG
>NW_005357160.1:95799-126630 GCF_000412655.1 Myotis brandtii
TACCTACCCTGATTGGGGGCGGGCCCTCTCCCCAGCTGGCCCGGCCCAATGGGCCCCCATCGGGGCAGGCTGGCTAGACCCCACCCATGCATGAATTCGTGCACCTGGCCTCTAGTATCATTACTAAATACTGTAATCATCATGAGTTCATTCCGTAAGGTAATATGTATACTTACAAAATTATCAATTAAGTTACACTATTAATCCTTTAATAAAAATTAAAAGTTCAATAAAATTGTCCTACTTGCCCACCAGCTGTACCTCTGTAAAAATTCACTGAGAAATACAAGACCGAAAGCAAAAGAAAACGGTGAGACACATCGTCTTCACACTTACTGTGGAATACAATGCAACTGTGTGTCCCCTGGCATTCAGGCTTTCTGAAGTACCAGCATGCATACGGGCTGTGCTATCTATCTGGGAGACCATCTTATATTTTGGGGTCAAGATAGCCTAGGCTCAAAAATGATGACGGTCTGTCCTTTTTAGAACTGGTTAGTGCTTCTTAAAAATAAATGGGTCAACTGCCCGAAGGAGCTTGGAAAGCAATCAGTTCTGCTTCTGACCGAGAAGTAGGGAAGAAAGGCCTAAAAACCTACATCAGCACAAGGCTATTTTGTGGGCTTTAATGTTGGCATTTCACTAAAAACAACAACAAAGATGCACAGGGACACCCTGGCCATCAGCACCAGGCATCCAGAGTGCCTCTCCCTCCCATGAAGCCCATGGCCTCTGAACTCCCAGCTCTCTGCAGGCAGAAGGGACCCCAGGCCCAGGGACACAGCCCACTCCACTTTAGGTCCTGAGAGCACAAGCCTGTCCAGTCCACATGTCCCTCCCTCTAATGAAGGGCATGTCCATGAGCTCAGAGCGCTGGTCCAAGCACAATAGGATGGTCACCAAGTGGATGGACTAGCCAGGTTTTGCCCGGTCCCTTGGGCCTGTCTGGACGTTTCATTGGCTCCCACACAGCCTGAGGCAGGCAGGCCATGCACGGAGCCCATGTCAGAGCCGAGCACCGAGTGACCAAGGAGGTCAGGCCACACCTCTGAGGACGAGGCAGCAGTAGAGCCAGGCAGAACCAGATCCTCTGCCTCAGTCTGTGGGCTCTGTCTGCTCCAGTGTGTGGGGAGCAAATCTGGGACATGAAACTACCAGGGAGAGCCCCCAGGGAAGCAATGAGTAACTGGGAAAGCAGGAGATACAGTGAGTAACAGCTCCTGAAGAGGTGCAGACGAGAGCAACCATGCACTCACTTTACACCTATAGAGAACGGAGGTGAAAAGCACAAGCCACTGATTCGGGGGCTGCAGGAAACACAGGCACTTCTGGCTGCTGGTGGGCATGGCACGTAGGCAAAGAGCAGCACGGTGTTCCGAGCCTTGCGGGCGTATTCCAAAGCGAGGAATTCACCCCCTGGAAAGCATCATTTTAAAGGAAGAAAACTGTTGCTAATACCATTAATGTAAAACAGTGGGGTCTGGGCTTCCTTCCCAGCGCCCCCTGCAGGTAATCATGGCATTTCACTCCTTCAGTGCTGCACATTCAGCGAAACGGGCGCTCTGCATGTCTGCGCCCCAGCTCACGCGCTTGGCCAATACCTGCTTCATGTAAGCGTAGCACATGGTCTCCGCAACCCGTTTGCCTTCGTCGTAGCAGGCACGGGGGCCTATCGGGTTCACGTGGCCCCAGTATTCCTCGCTTTGAGGGTGGACTTCAGGGTCTATGAGAAGGAGAAACGAGACCGTGTTTTCATCCCTCCTTGTTTCAAGTTCATACCCATGATGAACACTGACGATTTATGATACAAAAGGGAGTTGTGGGAAGACCAAAATGAACTTTACATGTGGGAAGACCCGTATCTAGAGAATTCAGTGTTCCACATTCCACTAAGTTCCAGTGGGATATGCTGTTCTTGCCTCTCATGCTAATACCGTATTTTACTGAGAAAAAATGAAAAGATCAAAGGCTCTCTATTTTAGCCTTCCCCCTCCCATAAATTGTTCATAACTTTTAAATCATTTTCAAACTATAATTAAATATAATCTATGTGAGGAGATACATGGTTCAATTTTATATTTATAAAATATGTGAGGAAAGCAAAGCATGTATTTATTGAAAAAAAATATAAGAGCATCTCTGCAGAAGATGACTTTCACGTGTGCCATCACCAGCACAGACTAAAACCTCAGAGACACCAGGAGCCCTGGTCCAGGGCCGGTGGGAGGTCAATAGCAAAGGCGGCTTGTCCCTTTAGCACACGTTTTATAGTCCCCAATTCCCGTGTTTCTGGTGTGTAATTCAATCACACTTTGAGATGTACCAGAGAAATGACTAAAGAAATCCCAGTAACAAATTCTTTAACACAAGTATACTTTTGGAATGTGAATTAATAACTAATTTAGTACACCAGGAATTTTATACAACCATGTACACCCATAGTATAAAATGTGTAAATCTTTGCCAAGAGATCTGGACAAGTCCAGGAACCTATGTTGTAAATTCACTCCTTGTGTAACTTGTAGCAGAATCTGACTTCGACGTGTGGGTACGAGGGAGGGGACGTGGCACACACGTGCCCCTGTGGTCGCCCACTGGGACCGGCGCCTCTTTCAGAGGGCGGCGGAGGCTCAGTGCAGGTGCACACCTTCTATCTGCTTCTGAGCTTTAAACTCCCCTGAGAAGAGGCACGCTTTACTGCACTGTGAGAGAGGTCTCAGGCAAACACTCCCGGAGAGAAGAAAACCAGTGACGTCAATTCACACAGATGTGATGGATGGTCCCCATCAGACCTTTCCTGGGGATTCTTCACAAGGACTGGCCAGCTAGACTCCAAAGGAGACGATCCGAAATTTGGCCAATGATGAGGAGAAGGCTGGGCACGCCCATCCACCCCTGAAATGCCCACAGTCCATGGCACAGCTTTAAAAAGGTCCCTCATGCAATCACTTTGAAATTACAAAAGGAAAGGGCCAGTGACATACTTCCTAATCAGGCTCCCCTGCCCGCAGGGTGCCGGCTGACAGAACAGCACGCACGCCCCAGCGCGTTTATGCGGTCATGAAACATCAGAGCAGAGCACCAGGTGGGCCCAGGAGTGCAGCACTGACGGTATTTACGACCCTGAAGACCAGAAGCTACTGCCAATGCTCAGATAACAATGAGGTGGGAGGAGAAAGACGGTGGATGTGGAGAGCTGTCACGGGCCCTCCTGGACAGAGAACTCGAGCACCTTTGTGTCTGAGGCATTTAAAGACACAGGCCGAGGACTCTGTCAACGTCTCTCCTTATGTGACATGGGAAGCCCCTCCGAGGAGAAAGGGGACCATCCGATGTGCATGGGGAACTTGCTGATCTCTGCAGTCATGATATGGACAGAACAGGGAGGGAGAATTCCAGGGCCACTCACCTACCCATTGCTAAGCAACAAGGCGAACAGGGGAGGGGACTGTGGGCAGTCCCGCCCTTTAACCCGGAGGACTTCAGAGAAGTGGACGGAGCTCTCCCTTTCCATAGGGATTACAAAGAACATGACTACATGTAGTGGAATTTCCGTTTCTCAGACTTTTCCATTGGTTCTCGTTAATAACAACTCGCCTCTTCCATGCTGCCCTTCCACTTCGCATTTCTCTGTCCGAAACGGTACATGAGGTGGGTAAGTTCCACCACAGCCAAGCCTGGCTCCTGTGCCACGTGAACTGAAAGTGTTCATCCACGTAAACAACCTGTCATGTCAGCCCTCACCCCACTCCCCACGGAGGGCGGTGAAGTGCTGCAGACTGGCAGGAAAGACCCTTGAGTTTTCTGGTAGATTCTTCCAGAAACGGTTATGCAACAGGGAGGCACCAGCACAAGTCCCTTCATGAAGCACTCTTCAAGGCCAACCCCCAGTTCTCGGGGTCGCTCACAACGCCACTGTTTACACTGAAGAATAATGTGCACCTGCTAGACGGGCAAAGAATACCCAATGAATCGATTTCTGGGTGCTCTCAGAACAGAATGCAAAACGACTTCTGCGGAACCGTGACTGGCAGTCCTCCTCGCCAGGGAGCCGTGATCCAGGCCGGGAGGGCGTGCTTCAGCGGGAGGGAGGCAGAGCCTGAGACCACGATGCGGAGACAACGGCAGACACAGGAGCCTCTTGGCTGCTGTGCACTGGAGTAAAAAAGCGCTGCCTCCTTAGAAATGGAATTCTGGATCCACCCTTGATTCCTTCCTCCCCTAAGACAGGATGCGAACTGCCCCAGAGAAGCCCCACCCACTTACCTCCATACACCTCCGAGGTGGAGGCCAGGAGCAGGCGAGCACCGACTCGCTTCGCCAACCCTACAGAGAGCAGGGACACAAGAGCAACCGTCACTTCAGGGAGACAAGGAAAAAACACACATGCCCATTTTGGTTGCCAGTTTCAGCAATCGTTTAGTACTAATGGCATCTGACATCCATGCATCCTCAGTTATCCACTCTTATTGCATCTACTTTGGAACAGAAGGAGTTAAAAACCCCACCACCAACAACAAACCAATAAAAACAGTAAGAAAAGCACAAGTGAACCCTGAGGAGCCCAGTACTTAGTGAGATACTAATAAACTAAGCAGAGCCAAATGCAGGATCTGTGGGTTTGATAACGTATGATTTGAGGAGTTTCACAAAGATTCCTTTGCCCCAACATATCACCCACTATGTTATGAGGTAACTTCACCCTGTTTGGCATAAGATAATGCCCTTTGCACTTTAACTTCCTTCCACTACTGCCCCCAAATGGTCCACCTGGCACTTCCTCCACATGCTCCTGGCACCTTCTACTGCGCTTGAACCAGCCCCGTCTGGACACCCCCACCCCGTCCTCCCACCTCCTTCCAGGTTTGGCTTAAACAGCACCATCTTCCCCAAAGCAACTCCCCACATTCCGCCCCCTGCTCTGAACTTTTCCTGCATTCGCCCTGACATGCAGAATGGACGAGAACAGCTTTATCTATGGTGGTCACCAAGGTGCAGAGTCAGAGTCCCGATGTGCAGGAGGTGCAGAGGAACACCACGGCCTTTCACTTAACCCAGCGCTTCCCAAACGTCCTCCACCACAGAGCCCTGTGCCGACGGGCTCAGCACCCAGCACCCAGCACACAGGCACAGGAAGGGCTGCGAGGAGGAGCGGGAGGGGGGAGCACAGAGCCTGCAGCCACTTCTGGAGAAGCCGGGCAGACAGAAGGAAGGGAAGGGCCTAGGATGAAGAGGCCAGGGGTGGGAGTGCACAGCATCTGGGGGCCATGGGGACGTGCATGGAGAACAAGAGAACAGAGCTGCTGGAAAACAAGATTTGGAGCTAGCCTGTGCATATGCCCCCTGTGGTTGAGGAAGGAAATGGGCAGGATGTAGTGTGACATGGAATTTGTAGGCTCCCAACACCGGGCCCCATCTCCTTCACTCCAGTTCACCCCACAGAGCCTGAGAAGCGGACCACACATCACAACACAGAGGCAACGGTAGTTGCTTCACAGTGAAGGATCTGAGGTCTTTTCTTTAAACTTTTAAGTTGAAAGAATACCGAGATCCCAGGTACCCCTTCCTTATCTAGTTTCCCCCAATGGTAAAAACTTGCAAAACTACAGTTCAGTATCATCACCAGGGCACTGACAGGGTGCACTCGAGACGGCTGCCTCCTCCATGCTGGCCTCCTCCGCACAGGGCCTCCGGGCCTCAGGCCGCAGCCAGGGGAACAGGGCGGCGCTGCGGCCAGGCCCAGTGCCTATGCGGAGGCTGGACAGAGAGGCTGCATCAGGAAGACGCCAGGCACAGGAGCAGGGAGGCGATGAAGCACAGAGCAGGTCCCTACCCGGAGAAGGCCGGGCGACGTTCGGGGAATCCTGTCTCAAGTGCAGAACAGCTAGCAACAGCTCCTCTCAGTTCGGAATACAAAGTCCCATTTGGGTCTCTTTCTGGCCTAGCGATTGTCCCTCTCCAGCTTCTGTCCATGTCATTCCTGAAAACCCTCTGCCATTCCTTCAAGACCTCCAGGTCCAACCTCACGCAGGGTTCGGGCCCCAGCCCAAGAGTCACCTGCACGGGTGCCTCTTTTTTGAGACCTTTCCCTTCCTCCTGGGAATCACTACTGCCTGTGCCTGTACATTCTTGCCCGAGAAGCCAAGTTCCCTGGCAAAGAGCCAGAGCACAGTCCTTATCTGAACGCCCTCCACAATTGCCAGGACAGTGCCCTGGGCACCCTGACTGCACTGTCTACATGAGATCTTTTAAGCATCCTGTGCTCAGTGGCTTTTCCTCTGTGGTGTCTAGCTCTGGCATGAAGGAGGGGCAGCCTGTCACACACTGTATCTCTAAGCAGAAGCCAGGGCACAACACAGAGGAGGACAAACGCCCTTTCACTTCCCACAGAGCTCGACTCCCCAGTGTCGTCTACGAGCCTTGGAAACCAACCTCCAGCTGCCTCTTCAGACCCTTGTCTGAGGCTTCCGTCAAATTCAAATTGAGTGCTAGCTTCCCAAACCCATTTATAGAACCTGCTTCAGATGTCCTATAACTAAACCTGTTTTCACTTGACATTTCAAAAAGAGGTTCCTTTCTTCCAGTTTGTAACTAATCAAAACCCCTAGTGTATTGGGCATCTGTGCCCAGCTTACCCCTGCCTCCCATCTCAAGCATGGACATGTGCACATCACCCACGTCGTGTGGAAATACACTCATGCAGCCTTTTAAGGGCTCCCTCTCATCTCACTCTCCTAAGTGAGCCCTGCAGTTCTGTCTGGAGCCAGGACTAGGCTTCCACAGCCCCGTAAGGACAGTTGTCCTCCCACGCCCTCCAGGAGCGCTCCTGAAACGTGTGTGTGTGTGTGTGTGTGTGTGTGTGTTTCCCTGTCTGTGTGGTGTGCGTCCAGTGTATGCGTATCTGTAGGGTGTGTCTGTGGGGATGTGTCTATGTGTGCGGTGTGTGTGTCTATGGGTTGTGTATGTGTGTGCGTCTGTGGTGTGTGTGTGTGCTGTATGTGTCTGTGTGTGTCTATGGGGTGTGTACTGTGTGTGTGTGTCTGTGTCATCCTCTCCAACCCAATCTTGGAGCAGAGCCACCAGTGCCCTTTCCAGCAGGGAGGCACCACACTGTGAGTCAGAGGGGACAGTGGAGGGAGGCTGGGTCCTCACCAGAAGCACAGGTGGTATTCCCAGGGGACTGAACTGGGACAACACAGACTGGTTAGTTACTACAATGACCATCTCCCCACGACCAATTCTGATGCCAAATAAAGTCTCAGTGAAATAGCCCACACGGCGGGTGAGAGAGGGTGTCAAGAGCAGGATCACGCTCCACAGCACAAAGGCCTACACATGGGCTGTCTACAGTATTCCCAACAACAGCTGCAAAACAAGGAAGGGCAACTCACCCAGCATGTTTAACGTCCCGATCGTGTTGGTCTTCAGCGTCTTGATGGGGTTGTACATGTAGTTTGGAGGAGAGGCTGGAGAGGCCAGATGGTATATCTGGTCAACTGCAGGAGACAAAACGGAAGTATGTCATTTCCAAGGAGAACACTAAAAAATTATGAATGCCTGAGTAGACACTGATTAATAAAGGTGTTTGTGTAACTTTACCAAAATGTTACTTATTTTATTATTCTCCATAGAAACTAATTTGCCATTAGGAGAACTTTAAACAAAAACTGAAAGTCTAATTATCTGGAACGAAAACATGGCTGGGCCAATTATGTGGACGTTTCTCCTCTAATCAGGGTCAATCTGAGAGCCGAGCTGGTTGTTTTCTGAGAAGACCTCCCCAGTAAAGCAGTCCAATTAGAAGACTGAGTTTTCAGACCCAGAATTAAGCACAAATATCTAAAGCAGCGATTCTCAACCTTTTTTCATCCCATGGGTACACAAAAATCACTAAAATTCTGCAGCACACCAAAAAGTGTATTTTTTTCTGCCAATCTGACAAAAGGAATAGGTACAATTTAGACTCATTCACATGGAATGCCTATCATTGGCTGGCTGTGCCTTTATTCAGCAATCTCAGGGACAAGAGGTCAGTGCCCCAGGCTAAATGGTCAGGTGTCGCATGTTCTAAAAATTGTTGCGGCACACAGTTGAAAATTGCTGATTTAAAGTAAACATTTTTAATCGGTAAAGCAAACCTGGCATAAAAGCAAAGGCTCAAACATTTGTAAGAAAACAACCTTTCACTTTGCTCCTACGTATCCAGTACACAGGAGGAGGTTATAAAGCCACAAATGGCACAATTATTCTGACTCCACCCCACCTCCTCTCATGCACAGGCATCACTTCAACATCACCCCAAACCCTCGCTCTCCAGGGTCAGTAACTCCTGCCACACAACAGAGAGGCCCTTGGGCACAAGGTCTCCTGTGAAAGGAGAGTGAGGAACAAGCCCGCAGGAGGAAAGCCATCCCTCCAGGCAGACGGTCTGGGCCACTGTAGCTTGAGGTCGAAGAAAACAAGCACCATCATAGGAGAGCCAAGGAATGGGGGACCCGAAACCCCGCTGCACAGGAGGCCTCCCTTGCTCACAGCCTGAGCCCCAGGCAAGGGCACCGGCAGCGATTCCTCCACGACTGCCCCTCGGGGCTCCCCCGGCCCCTGGTCTCCCACCCTCTTCCCAAGCAGGGACCAGGGCCCTCCTTGCAGGGAACAGCACACAGGGGCTAGGTGTCAGAGATGACGGGCAAACTCGAAAAACAGTCCCCATGATGAATACTGCTTTAACTTTCTCAGAAAATCCCTGCCACCCAAGAGTACCCAAGCTCCCACCCACACCCACACACCAACCGTCCCCTGAAAATCTCCTGTCAGCTCCAGGAAGGTGTGGGAATCACTGCAGCACCTGGAAGGATCTGGGGCTGTTTCCTGACATGCTCCCCAAGCCCGGAGGGAGAGTCGGATGAGAATTCCTCATCCTCAGACGAGGAGCAGAAGTGGCGGCTCCAGGCTGTGGGCTTGGTCCCCACTTAATTCGCTCCAATTATCAGTCTTTCGAGCCTGAGAGAGAGGGTTTCTGAGACTGAGTACACAAGAGCCAACAAGGCCAGGGGATGGGGGTGCTGGATGGTTCCAGGGACAGTATCTGTGGGAGGAAATTCCAGGCACTGCACAGGTTCCCGGAATAGCCAGTAACTTTTTTCCTCTACCAGAACCGTATGTGGAGGGTGGCAAGAACAGCATGCGAAAGACTGTGGACCCCATCTCCTGGATACTTGTGAGGCTTCTTTGTTTGCCAAGATTATTCGGATTCACACTTCCTGATTTCAAAACATATTACAAAGCAACAGTAATCAAAATGGTGTGGCGCTCGCAAATAGACAGACACATACACCAATGGAATAAAGAGCCCCAAACAAATCTTTTTTGTATATGGTCAAATGATCCTCAACAAGGGTGCCAAGTCACTCAATGGAGAAAGGAGAAAGGGCCCTAGCGGGTTTGGCTCAGTGCATAGAGGACATTACTCATAATAAAATAAGCCAGTCACAAGAAGACAAACACCATAGGAATCCACCTATATGATGAGGTTCCTAGAGTGGACAAGTTCACAGAGTCAGAGAGCAGAATGGTGATTACCAGGGGCTATTTGGGGGGGGCGGGGAGAGAGATAGGAGTTATTGCTCAATGGGGATAGTTTCAGTTTAACAAGGTGAGAAAGTTCTGGAGATCTGTTTTACAACAATGTGAATACACTTAACACTACTGAACTGTACACTTAAAAAATGGTTAACATGGGACCCTGGCCAGGTTCCTGAGTTGGTTAGAGCATTGTTCCCATACACCAGGGCTGGGGAACCCTTTTACTGCCAAGGGCCGTTTGGATATTTATAACACCATTTTCGGGCCACATACCATTATCGACTTAAAAATTAGCCTGCAATAATTAAGTTTAATTAACTCACCCCTAATGCCTTAGCAGGGCCAGACCAAATAATTTCACAGATCATATAGGGATCAGACGTTCCCCACCCCTGCCATACACCAAGGGTGCAGTTTGATCTCCGCCAGGGCACATACAAGACTCAACCAATGAATGTATAAATAAGTGGAACAACAAATCAATGTTTCTCCCTCTCTCTTCCTCCCCTCTGTCAAATCAATAAAAAATATGGTTAAGATGGTAAAAAACAAAGATACTTATGAATGACGAATGCAGATGAAAAACAAGTGTTAGTGAAAATGGGTAAAACACTTATTAGCAAAGCTGAAGTAAAAAATGAATGGTTTTAGTTTATGTATTTGTTCTCCTCCCTTTCTCAACCCTGAGAATATAAGGGGTCAAAATCAGGCTCCTGCGCCACTGCAGATCGTTCAAGATCCCCCATCAACCCCTGCTCTGTCATTACCCATGGAAGCACTGAATGCCTGGGCGCCTGGCACCCTGACCTGGACGCTCCAGGCAAGAAGACTCTGGGCATTTATAATATGGATGATTAAAAACCACTGGGTTAACTTAAAAATAGAACCCCTGGTGTTGAAAGGATACTTTTTCTTCAAAAAAAACCTAAAAACACAAAAACCCTTTAAAATTGTTTTCAGTCTGTCAATATATAAATGCACTGAAGGAATCTAATTCAGTATGAGGAAACTCCTGTGACTGCTGTCCAACTCCCATCAGTTTTTCTGAGTTGATAAGTAGCTAAAAACAAAAAGTAAATAAGAAACCTAATTCTTTAATTTAGTTCAAAATACTTTTAAAGTTCTCTTGAGATTTCTTCTTTGACACATGTGTTATGTTGTTTTATCTCCAAATATTTTTTTGGTTTTCCAACTATCTTTATTATTAATTTCTAGTTTAATTTCAGGTGAAGAATTGGTAGTTATAAAATAGTCACAGAGACATATAGTACAGCAGAGAAAATATAGTTAATAACTATATGGTTTCAGATGGGTGTGAGATTTAGTAGGATGATCACTTAGTTATGAAATGTCTAATCTCTGGGGTATACACCTGTAACTAATATGATACTGTATGTCAACTATGACTGGAAAATTAAAGATTATTAAAAAAAACACCAGTATAGACAAAACAAGAATTCTGGTGTGCAAAATGCAACCAAATAGAGTGCTATTGGCAGTGGACTTGGAATCCGGAGATCTAAGTTCTAATGCCAATTCTGTACTACCTACACCTGGATATAAAACAACGAGAAAGCCCTGTCTGGCGTGGCTCAGTGGTTGGAGCATTGGCCTGGGCACTAAAGAGTCTCGGGTTCTATGCCGGTCAAGGGTATGTACCTGGGTTGCAGGTTCGACCCTCGATCTGGTGGGGGCCCATGCTAGTGGCAACTGATCAATGTGTCTCTCTCTCTCTCTCATCTCTCTCTCTCTCTCCCCCCTCTCTCTCTTTCTCCCTCTCCCCTCCTTTCCACTCTCTCTGAAAATCAATGGAAAACATATCTCAGGTGAAGATGAAATAAAATGGGAAAGATGCAAGTTAGCAATGGAAATCAAATGGTTTTTAAAAAAGAAGAAATTAGGATGTTTGCCAGATGTAAAACAGCATGTCTCGGGCTTTTTTCATGCATAGAATGAGATCTAACTAAATTTTAGGATTTTCCTTTCCCAACTTTGAATTCTGTATTCTACTTTAAGAAATTACATTAACTGTTATTTCTAAAATGAATTTTCTAACATAATTAACATGTTAGTATATTAAATCATATTAGGAGGCAAGAAGATTTTCTGACTACTCATTGTTCCCTCCTTGAACAAACTGCACACTTATAAGAGCCTTATTACTGATCTCTCCTTTGGTTATCAAACTCTCTCCTTTTATTTCACTTTCCAAGCATGTCAGCCTCAATGTTAGGCTAATATCCTTAAAAATGAAGATAGTTCTTCAATATCTATTGAATAAAAGAATGAATAACTGAAAAGAACATAGGGACATTCAGCAATTATTCAATAAATACAGTGATCATGCAGAAAATATTTTTCCTCTCATTTTAAAACCACATTTTAACAACTCAAGATTGGATTATTAAAAAATGACCATATAATAAAAAATAAAATGAAAAAAATACAGTATATACTATGTTCTTTGTTTTAAAAAAAACCTGACAATATGTTTTTATTGATTTTTTGAGACATAGGAAGGGAAAGAGAGAAACATCAGTGTGAGAGGGAGACATTAATTAGTTGCCTCCTATACACTACCTGACTGGGGATCGAACCCACAACCTAGATATGTGCTCTGACTGGGAATCAAACCTACAACCTTTTGTGTACAGGATGACACTCCAACGAACTGAGCCATCTAGTCAGGGCATATACTCTATTCTTATAATATAGTAAGCTTGAAAAAAGAAAATGCTATTAAGGAAATCATAAGAAAAATACATTTGCAATAATTATCAGAAATGGAAAAATATCCCGTGTTCATGGGTTGGAAGAATCAACATAGTTAAAATGGCCATATTACCCAAAGCAATGTAAGATTTAATGCAATCCCCATCAAAATCCCAATGTCATTTTTTAAAGAAATAGAACAAAAAAATCATCAGATTTGTACCACAAAAGACCCCAAATGGCCAAAGCAATATTGAGAAGAAAGAACGAAGCTGGAGATATCACACTACCTGACTTCAAATTATTCTACAGAGCTGCAATCATCAAAACGGCATGGTATTGGCAGAGAAACAGACACACGGATCAATGAGACAGAATAGAGAGCCCAGCTACAAAACCACATGTATATGGACAGATAATTTTCTACAAAGGAGCCAGAAACACAGCACATTGGAATAAAGATAATCTCTTCAATAAATGGTGCTGGGAAAATTGGAAAGCCACATGCAAATGAATGAAACTGGATTACAGTTTGTCTCCAGTTATAAAAATTAACTCAAAATGGATCAAAGACCTAAACATAAGACCCGAAAAATAGTTGCATAGGGAAAAAAAAAAAAAGTACCAAACTTATGGCCATGGGTCATAGAGAACATTTTATAAACCTGACCCCAAAGGCAAGTGAAGTAAAGGCAAAAAACAAATGAATGGGACTATATCAAACTAAAAAGCTTTTGCACAGCACAATAAATGAAGAACAAAACGAACAGGCAGCCAACCAATTGGGGGATGATATTTGCAAACAGTAGTTCCAACAAAGGCTTAATTTCCAAAATATACAAAGAACTCATAAAACTCAACATCAAACAAATAACCCAATCAAAAGGTGGGCAGAGGACCTGAAAATACACCTCTCCCAAGAAGACATACAAACAGCCAATAGATATATGAAAAGATGTTCAACCTTAGGGACAATCAGGGAAATGCAAATCAAAACTACAATGAGATACCACCTCACACCTGTAAGAGTGGCCATTATCAACAAGACAAGCAATAACAAGTGTTGGAGAGGTTGTGGGAAAAGGGAACCCTCGTTCACTGCTGGTGGGAATGTAGACTGGTAAAGCACTATGGAAAGGAGTCTGGCGATTCCTCAAAAAATTAAGAACAGAGCTACCATATGACCCAGCAATCCCACTCCTGGGTACATACCCGAAAACCGCGAAATCATGTACTTGCAAAGATATATATACATATATGTTTATTGCAACATTATTCACCGTGCCAAGATATGGGAACAAACAATATGTCCCACAATAGATGACAAGATAAAAAAGATGTGGTACCTATACACAATGGAATACTATTCAGCCATAAGAAAGGACAAAATAGTGCCATTTGCAACATGAATGGACCTTGAGATCACTATGCTTAGTCAGAAAAACCTAATATATGATTTCACTCATATGCGGAATATAAAACTGAAATTTATGAACACAAACAGCACTGTGGTGGTTGCCAGAGGGAAGTGGGAGAGGGAAGATGGAGGTTCTAATATATGGTGACAGAGTTTTGACTTGGGGTTGTGGGCATATGGTGAAATATATAGATCTTGTAACATATATTGTATTCTTCTAGGAATTTTTCCGTTTCATCCACACTGTCCAGCTTGTTGGCATACAGTTGTTCATAGTATTTTCTTACAATCCTTTGTATTTCTGTGGTGTCAGAGGGTACTTTTCCACTTTTGTTTCTGATTTTATTTATTTGGGTCCTCTCTTTTTGTTTCTTGATGAATTTGGCTAATGCCTTATCAATTTTGTTTATCCTTTCAAAGAACCAGCTCTTGGTTTCATTGATTTTTTGAATTGTTTTTTTAGTCTCTATGTCATTAACTTCTGTTCTAATCTTTATTATTTCCTTCCTTCTACTTACTCTGGGCTTTTCTTGTTGTTCTCTTTCTTTAAGTTGTAGGGTTAAATAATTTATTATTAATTTTTCTTGTTTTTTGAGGTAGGTCTATAGTGCTATGAAATTCCCTCTCAGGACTGCTTTTGCTGTGTCCCAGAGATTTGGGTTGTTGTGTGTTCATTTGCATTTGTTTCCAGAAACTTTTTTATTTCTTTCTTGATCTCATTGGTAACCCACTCATTGTTTAATAACATGCTATTTAGCCTCCATGTATTTGAATGTTTTTGGGTGTTTTTACTATAGTTGATTTCTAATTTCATTCCATTGTGATCTAAGAAGATGCTTGACATGATTTCAATCTTCTTGAACTTGTAGAGACTTGTTTTGTATCCTAACATGAGGTCTATTTTCGTGAATGACCCATCTGCACTTTAGAGTGTATATGCTGCAAGCTTTGGAGTGAAGTGTTCTATGAATGTCAATTAAATCCATCTGGTCCAGTATGTCCTTTAGAGTTACTGTTTCCTTGTTAATATTTTGTTTGGAAGATCCAGTGAAGTCAGCGGGGTGTTAAAGTCTGCCGGGGTTCTTGTTCACAGCATCAGAAGGGTTCAGCAATCTGGAGAAGGGGCTGTGCGTAACTTAATAAAGAGTCCAGAGACGAAGCATAATTTTGAAAGGCATTTGGGGGTCAGAGGAGCCTAGCTAAAGAAACTAAGATCTCCTAGTTTCAAGACCCCATTCTTTTTATTAACACAAATTGTCCTGAGGCAAGGCAGAGATAGACACTTCAAAGGAGTAGGGTTTCTATACACAGTCCATTGTCAGATTTGAGGAAATGCCTCCGGCTGTTCAGGTGTTTGGCCAGTAGGAGGCAATAACATGTAGATTAAGATGCCCTGAGCTGTCTGGCAGCAAGCAATCATTTTAATGCATCCTTTTCAGGTTTGGGGAAATGCCCTTGCTACTCCAGATGATTCAGCCCTTGCTGACATGCTGGAATTGGCTCCTGGCAAAAGTCCCCTACTATGATTGTATTGTTGTCAATCTCTCCCTTAAAGTCCTCTAGAAGTTTTAAAATATATTTAGGGGCTCCTATATTGGGTGCATATATGTTTACCAGAGTTATATCCTCTTGTTGGATTGATCCCTTTAGTATTATGTAGTGACCTATGCTGTCTCTTGTGATGGCCTTCATTTTGAAGTCTATTTTGTTGAATATGAGTATTGCTACTCCAGCTTTTTTCTTTTCCATTTGCATGGAAAATTTGTTTTCATAACCCTTCACTCTCATCCTGTGTGTGTCTTTTGTTCTGAGGTGGGTCTCTTGTAGATAGCATATAGTTGGGTCATGTTTTCATAACCATTTAGCTACCCTATGCCTTTTTATTGGAGCATTCAATCCATATACATTTAAGGTTATTATTGGTAGGTACTTATTTATTGCCATTTTAATTCTGTATGGCTAGGTTTCCCTCTCTTCTTCTTATTACAGCAGTCTCTTCAGCATTTCTTGTAATGCTTGCTTGGTGGTGATGAACTCCTTTAGCCATTTTCTTTTTGTATGGGAAGCCCTTTATTTCAACGTCTACTTTGATTGATAGCTTTGCTGGATTAGTACTTCATGCCATTCCCTTCTGGCCTGTAGAATTTCTGATGACAAATCAGATGACAGATTTATGAGAGCTCCTTTGCAGGTAACAGTTTGTTTTTCTCTTGTTGCCTTTAAGATTCTCTCTTTGTCTTTAATGTTTGGCATTTTAATTGTGATATGTCTGGGTGTGGGCCTGTTTGGGTTCTTCTTGCTTGGGACTCTCTCCACCTCCTGAACTTGTGTGACTCTTTCCTTCACCAGGTTAGGGAAGTTTTCTGCCATTATGTCTTCAAACACATTCTCTATCCCTTCCTCCCTTTCTGCCTCTTCTGGAACACCTGCTATTCGTCTAGTGTTACATTCCATGTTGTCCCACGGCTCCCTTAAGTGGTCCTCCTGTGTTTTTTTGTGGTGTTTTTTTTTTGTTCTCTGATTTGAGTGATTTTTTTTCTACCCTGTCTTCCAATTCACTGATCCGATCCTCATCTTCTCCTAATCTGCTGTGTATTCCTTCCAATATGTTCTTTTATTTGTGCTATGTCATTCTATATTTCTGTTTTCATAGTTACTATATATTCTCTCATGCTGTTGAGCATCTTTACCATTATTATTCTGACTCTAAATAATATAAATTTCTTATTTCCATCTCATTTACCCCTTCTTCAGGAAAATTCTTTTGTTCTTTCATTTTGGGCGCCTGTTTGGGTTTGTGACTATGTTTTAGGTAGATCTGCTATGCCTCTCAATCTCTAGGGCAAGACAGTGTCAAACTAAAAGCAAAATTTTTAAAAAAGGCAAAAGAGATTTAGATTTCTTGTATGAATTAACATGTAAGAAAGTCTAATCTTTTTAGTAACCAAAAAAATGTACATCAAGCCATGGATTTTTCTATCAAATTATTTTTGTTAATATTTTTTTAAGATAATGCTCACTATTACTAATGTATTAGTGAAATGGACACTACCAAATGACAAAGAAGACATTAGTATTTGGCACAGTTCATATATAGATTCTTTATTGAGGAAATAAAATTCAGACACATATTTATAATAAAACCCTGGAGAAATTAAAATAAGGATACAATTACAAATAAACCATGGTATAGCCATATAATAACACTGTTGAGCAATTAAAATGGCTCAAGATACTTTCTACCAACATGGGAAAATGCTTGGGATTTGATATGGGAAAAGCAGAAGGCTACACTATGCATGCAGGAGAAGGAGCATATCATTACAAGCTTTGGAGTCAACCCAAGGCTGGATTCTGGCTCAGTTGCTTAACAGCCCTGGAACTTCGGGCAGGCCATAGCACGATTCTTTTTCCACATTCAGGGGTGGACAAAAGTAGGTTTACAGTTGTGAGTACGAAAAAAAAAAATTATTCTTGTATTATTATTTTTTATTGTCTTATTTATTTACTATTATTATTATTAACCTACTTTCACCAAAAAGGTATGCAGATTTGACTCCTGGTCAGGGGGAGTGCTGGAAGCAACCAATCGATGTTTCTTCTCATATCTATGTTTTTCTCCCTTTCTCCCACCGTCCCTCCCTCCCTTCCTCTGTCTCTAAAAATTAATAAGAACATATCCTTGGGTGAGGATTAAAAAAAAAAGAAATGTGAATATATCTTTTGGGGAGGTCACCATCCAACCCACTGTAGCTCCCACACCATAATTCCTAGAAGTGTCCAAATTATCAGTCAGCTTTAGACTTTTATATGTGAAATTTCATTATGAATTCAGCATTCTAGGTCATCTACCTTCCCATAGAAAGCTAGAAGTAAGTTCTCATGGGTGGGTAGGCATCAGACCTGTTAGACAATAGGGACAGATGTGTATGACACAAGCCCCACTTCTATAGGCCATGAAGTTCAAAACCAGGGGGACTATGTAAAAGTGAAGTCAGACACTTGCTCTGTCATAACCATTCCTTATCACAGGAACTAGACTGGTGTCTTGTGCACGGGACGACCAATCAAGCTCAAAATGCAACACAAACCGGACGGGGCGGAGTCGGACAGCGCACCCGCCAGGCTCTGATGACAACAGGGCACGGGGGCACTCACCTTCAATGTAGAGGGGCTCCACCACATCGTGGTTGATCAGCTCGAAGTTCTCGTGGCCGATCCAGTGCTCCACGTTTCTCTTCCTGCCAGTGAAGAAGTTGTCCACCACGGTCACTTCATGGCCGTCCATCATGAGCTTGTCGGTGAGATGGGAGCCCACGAAGCCCGCTCCTCCAGTTATCTGCAGCGTGTGGGACATCCCAGAGAAAGCACAAGAGAACGGGGACAATTAACTTCAAGAAGATGTATTTCTGGGGCAGCCACAACTGAGAGGTCCTCAGGACCAGGGGAGGGAGGGTGGAAAAGGCTTTACAGCAGCATCCTTACTGCTCACTCCAGGGCAAGAGGTCACACCATCGGTCAGCTCCCAAACAGTGAAAACTGCAACTACCACCCAGCAAATAAGTCAGAAAAGTAGTAATTACAAGCTTCAAAATGTCATCTTTGACAGAAAATTTTACATTCTTAAAAGGTTCTTGAAGCATTATTCCAGACAGCCCAGATGTAGACCTAAGTTTCAGTGCGTGGAGGAACACACAAAGATGCCCGTGGTGTGGTGTATGTGCAGTAGAATATCCAGCCCAAGGGAAGGGAAGTCCTGGCCCTGTGGAGCCATGGGCGCACCTGGAGGGCGTCCTGCTGAGTGAGCCAGGCAGAGAAAGACCAACATTGCTTTCACTCTGCTTGGAACGTAAAGGTCAAAGCACAGTGGTGGCTACCAGGGAGGGGAGGACAGGAGATGTGGTTTAGTGGTTTAGGGTACAAACTTGCAACTACTAGGTAAGTAAGTCCTGGGATTATACACAACAGAACTGTCATATAAACACTAAGCTAGCAAGACACCATATCTTAATTTGTTCCCAACACTAGAAGAAATGACAACTGTGTGACAAGATAGAGGTCTAAGTCAATGCTACAATGGCAGCCATAACGCAATATAAATGTGTGAAGTCAATATATTGTGCACCTTAAATTTACACAATGTTGTATGTCAAATATATCTTGATTTAAAAAACACAAAAAAAGGTTCTTGTTTTATAATGAATGGGATGCTGAGCATCACTTATATAGTTCTAATACGACTCCTGCCAAGTTTTAGAATTACTTCTTCTTCTTCTTCTTCTTTTTTTTTAGTGATAGACAAAATGCAGAGATCTGGGGAACTAGCAAAAAAAAAAAAAAGTGATATTTAAAATGGACTCAAGAACCCCATGAAAAATTAGTATCTTTCAAATGGTTCATAAGAACAAATTAATGAACAATAGATGCTGTTTGCAGACCAAAGCTCTAAACGCACAAGTTCCACTGGCCGGGTACTGTCTGAGCAGGAAGGCAAACAGAGAAATGGTGTGCCTGTGAGGGCCTGTAGGGGACGGGAGAGCAGCAACAACTGTTCTAAAACTTACACCGTAACAATGGAAAAGTTACATTTAAAATTTTTTTAACTAATAAAAAGACTTTATTCAAATGAAGTGGTGTTAACTGAAGGGCTAGACACAGCATATTTCATTCCTGGGAGGTGGCAGTGAAAAAAATAAACTTGAAAACAGATGTATGATGGGACTGTTCTCTGTCCTACTTTCCCACTCCTCCTTCTCTCCATCAAAACTTGCATCGCCCTGACCGGTTTGGCTCACTGGATAGAGAGTCAGCCTGTGGACTGAAGGGTCCCAGGTTCAATTCTGGTCAAGGGCATGTACCTTGGTTGTGGGCACATCCCCAGTAGGGAGTGTGCAGGAGGCAGCTGATCGATGTTTCTCTCTCATCGATGTTTCTAACTTTCTATCCCTCTCCCTTCCTCTCTGTAAAAAAATCAATAAAATATATTTAAAAACAAACAAACAAAAAAAAACTTGCATCATCTCATGCCCTTTTTCCAAAGTGAAAAAATTTACAGTAGGGGAAAAAAGAATTATTTTTACCTAAAATAAAAAGTACAAAAAGACCTAGGTCTATACTTTTAGAACAGTTAATTTGCCATGAAGTCCTTTCAAATAAAATATGACACATGTCCAGGTTTATCACAGATAAGAATTGGCTGTTCTGGGTGGAAAAGGTAGAGCAGAAGGGGTACTGCCTGCCTTAAGAAGAACTCTGTGTCAACCACTGATTAGGTACTGACATGTGCTCTGATGGAAACACAAATATGGGTTAGAGTATGAAGGGTTAGAAAATCCTGGTACTCCAACAGCTTTCCATTAGCTATACTCATTCTTTACTGAGAGCACCATTTTCTAAGTCCCTCTGTTTAGAGGTGGATTCAAAGGAACTGAGGTTTTGACCAAGATCCAAGATCACTAATAATCTATAATAATAAAAGTGTAATATGCTAATTAGACCAGGCAGCTAAACGATCTTCCAGACGAAGCTGCCGCAGCGGGGGCCAAGGCAGAGGTGGTTAGGGAAGATCAGGCAGGCAGGCAAGCAGTTAGGGGCTATCAGGCAGGCAGGCAGGCAGAGTGGTTAGAGGTGATCAGGCAGGCAGGCGAGTGGTTAGGGGTGATGAGGCAGGCAAGCAGTTAGGAGCCAGCGGTCCCAGATTGCGAGAGGGTGCAGGCCGGGCTGAGGGACCGCACCCCCCGCCCCCTGCCCCATGCACAAATTTCGTGCACCGGGCCTCTAGTGATATATAAGCCCACAGTCTTAATTCCATGTTCTCCCCACTACCTATTCATCTGTCCAGTTTGTGTTTTAGCTTTAGCACTCCTATAGTGTGCTGTATAGATTTTTACAGAGAATTTTCTGAAAAAATAACTAAACTTCAAATTGATTCACCACTAGGTGAGAATTCATTTTACTTTACCTTTATTTGATTGTATTTCTCATGTTTTCCACAGTTTTCAAATGAGAAAAATTACACCTTTTTAAAGGAAATGTAACTTCTTCTACTGTAACTATATCTATGTGCAACTGTTTGTTAAATAAGATGTTCTGTGCCATGCTAACTCTACCTCAGAAATGCAGATCGTGTATTAAATTATATACGATCACCTCCAATACTTCCCTAGTTTTAGGAAGAACATAAAACTGCTGGAAGCACCTTAGTGTTGTTTAAAAAGGACTTGAACTGTTTTTCTTGAACAATGCCTTTCTATCTAAAATACTAAAAGATTTATGTGACATAGCTGGATGGTTATAATGGCTTTCCTAATGAAGTTCAGCCCATTAAGCAAGCATTTAAAATAGAAACAAAGCTGGCGGAAGCATACCTCTGAGGAAGCTCGCTCAGGAAGACTGATCACCAAGCCCAGGCGTACCCCTGAATAACAAGGAGCTAATCTAATAGCCAGGAGACAGTGGGAAGAAGAGATATAGACCCTCTTACACAGCTTGGCATGGCTCTGCAGTTTATGAGCTCATCTATATGTGCTTGTAGTTCTTGCTCTTTCGGGAATTAACTGGCAACTAAAGTGATCTAGTTCAAGGTCAGCATTCAAAGTCATGCTGCTGGGTAAACCAGCAAAAACTTCTCAAACAAAACCCTGTCTTTGTTCTGTGGCTTCAACAATTACTGACAAGGCTTTTAAATTTCACAACAGTATGCCAGACTCGGGCACCAAAGTGACAACCTATGAGGTGGCAGATGAATGAAAAACACTGAGTCCACTTATTGTGGTTATGCATAGAGTGAAATAAATCCAGTAATACTCAGCATTGCCAGGAAGAGCATCCCACATGGAAACAGTAATAATAACCTTTGAAGGCTGTGCAGGATCATAAATTAGTGCAGAGCACCATACTTTCTGATCACACTGACACAAAAAGAATAGAATTATCTTTCCTCTGCAGCTGAAGACACTGATATAGTCCTCAATTCGAACTTAAATGCATAAACATTTTTGATGTGATGATGGGTGTACAAGTAAATAGACTTTAGATCTGCTCAGGGTGAGATTTATGTAAGCCATCTAAAGGCAAAAGACCTTCTGTAACTATTTATGTGGGGGAAACAGAATTAATATTGATTCAGGAGTGTGACTTTGGTGTTTGGGGTACATACTCCTACAACCTAGATCAGTGATGGCGAACCTATGACACGCGTGTTGACACGCGAACTCATTTTTCTGGTTGATTTTTCTTTGTTAAATGGCATTTAAATATATAAAATAAATAGCAAAAATATAAATCTTTGTTTTATTATGGTTTGCAAATATCAAAAAATTTCTATATGTGACACGGCACCAGAGTTAAGTTAGGGTTTTTCAAAATGCTGACACACCGAGCTCAAAAGGTTCGCCATCACTGACCTAGATGATGAGTGGAAAAATAAGAAACAACCTTGTGTACTAACCCTTTATATTAAGGTCACAGATAACACATTTTTCCAGATGGTAGTGTGAGGTGCTCTGTAGACCTGTTCCCCAGCAAAACAACCATAACTGGTGAAAATTAATTGAAAAAACGAACAACCATTAGCCCTGGTCAGGTGGCTCATTTGGTTGGAGCACTGTCCCATGCACCAAAAGGTCGTGGGTTCGAGTCCCAGTCAAGGCACTTAACTAGTTTTGGGTTTATTCTCTGGTTGGGGTACATAAGAGAGGCGACCAACCAATCAATGTTTCTCTCTCACATTGATTTCTCTCTCTCTCCCCCTTCCTTTCTCTAAAAAAGTCAATAAACATATCCTCGGATAAGGATTTGAAAAAAACAACAACCATTTAAAGTCTCTAGAAATTATCACAAGAGTATACAACAAATGAAGAAACATTTATGCAAGAAATGTATGAAAATTCAGTAAGAGTCTGTGACACTTATGCCATGGCTCGCTCCCCCCCTTCAACCTTCCACACTCACAGTTCACAGTGGGAGAGTGGCGGGCGTGGCCAAAAAAAAATGGAGCTCCCAGTCAAAAGATGGAATCTCACCAGGAAGGCAGCCACCAGCACCTCTCATCTCCTCCAGCTGTGAGCAACAGAGGCTAAATTCCTGGCAAGCGAGCCAGGTGGTGAAGAGCTCCCTCCCTCCACCCACAGGGCAGCAGCTCCACCCCAGGCACAGCAGGCTGTGACCAATGAGACTGGTCGCCTTGTCCCTGTTTGCTCACAGGTGGAGATTCCTATGAGCAAAGAGGCGAGAAGATGGGGCCTCTGCACCTGCCCAGCTCCTGGCCTGTAAAGAGCAGTGCTATTCCCTCCCAGCTCCAGAGCAGTGGCTGAGGTCTCCCCAAGGGCAGGGGCAGTCATACACATAGAGAGCTACAGAGCTGCCCCCCAAATCAACTTTACCTGAAAGAAAGTATAGGGAAGTTCAAGCATAAGGGTGCTCTCAAAACACTGGAGATGGAGGTGGTAAGCAATACAAAGGAGGCTGGTAGCTCTATGAGGACAAGCTAAACCACATGCCAGCAAGTTCAATAGGAAGACCCAGAGGAAGAGGCATCTAAGAGCCCTCCTGGGGTCAGAGCAAACCTCAAAGACTGGCCTCAAAATCCACCTCTGCAAAGAATTTAATGGACCAGACGAGGAACAGTTTATAACCCAAAGCATTATTGAAAGAACAGTTCACTCAACTGGCAATTACTGGGGCCTAACAATTGGTGTGACACCACACAAGGCAGACGGCTTAATAGGGACATCAGGGAACGAGATGGTCAGTACTAGCAAGAGCTCTGCTAGAACCACCGTCATCCCAGGGTGAGTGTGTCCATGCCCAAGTCTGTGCTCTCCAAGGGATATCCATGGAGCTTCACAATTCAGGGAACACAGATGTCACTAAAGCAGACCAGCCAAATCACTAAACAAACAAAAATAAAACTAGTCTCCCTGGGAGAGGAGAACAGTATCCAGACTTGCTACAATATACTACATAAAATGTCCAATTTTATACAAAAGTATGCGCTCTGCAAAGAAACAGGAATACGTGACCTGTACAGAAAGACACACAGCCAACAAACACTGCCTGTGTTCCTCAAAACAACCATCACAAATATGCTTGAAGAGCCCTGGCTGGTGTTGCTCAGTGGTCATAGAGCCAGCCCTTGCACTGAAGGGTCTCGGAGCTCAATTCCCAGTCAAGGATATGTACCTGGGTTTGGGTTCGCTCCCAGCTCCCTGGTCAGGGCACATGCAGGCGGCAACCAGTTAATGTATCTCTCTCACATCGGTCTGTCTTTCTTTCTTTCTTTCTTTCTTTCTTTCTTTCTTTCTTTCTTTCTTTCTTTCTTTCTTTCTCTTCTCTCTTCTCTCCCCCCCCGGCCCTTAAAATGGTCTGTGAACCAGAAAAGGTTTTAAAAGCCACTACTCTGGAAAAGTTTCACATTTCCTTAAAAAGTGATACACCCAGCAATTCCACTCATACTGAAAAGGTACATACTGAAAAGAACTGAAAACCTATGTCCTCACCAATACTTGTACACATTATGTTCAAAGAAGCATTACTCAAAGTAGAAACCCCAAATGCCATCAACTGATAAACAGATAAACAAAATGTGGCACATCCATACAGTGGAATATTGTTCAGGAATGAAGTACTGATTCATGCTACAGCATGGATGAACCCTGGAAAAATTATTCTAAGTTTAAGAAATTAGATACTAAAGACCACATATTCCATCATTTTGTTCATATGAAATGTCCAAATCAGGAAAAGCCATAAAGACAGAAAGTGATTTTAGTGGTTGCCAGGAGTTAGGGGTGGGAAGAAGTATGGAAAATGACTGCTAATGAGCATGAAGTAATTTCTTTTTGGTGTGATGAAAATATTCTAGAATTATAACACGGTGCTGTTTATAGCTTTGTGAATACACTTTGTGAATGGTAAACCACTGAATTGTATATTCCATAAGGGTGAATTTTATGGTGTGTGAATTAAAACTCAATTTAGAAAACAAATTCCTTAATACTACAAATATTAATCAGATATGCAAACTTACCAAAATTCTTTTACGATCCTTTTCGGATAAAAATTTTACAGGTGGGTATTTCTGGGTGAAGCTGTATAATACAAAGAGATTAAAGAAGAAAAAGTCAAACATCTCACATGAGTATTTTCTCTGCTTATTACCAAAGCAAAGGCCAGATTTTAGAACTTACTATTTTTGTTCTTCTCTTGCTACTCCAAGTAGTGGGGCAGGAACCAAGCAATCAGTAGCTAATTTGAATTCAAGAAATAGCTAATCTGCTCCTAGTTTCGAATCAAGTTAAGGGTATGCCTTGAGATTCTATTCCTAGAAGGGAAAATTGAAGAATGTGTAGACTACCAGCAGCCAAAGCTAAACACTAAAGAAGGAAGGTGGCAGCACTGTCACCATGCTGTGTCAAGGCCTGGAAGGAAGAAAGCAGCTGCATAAAGTAGACCCAATGTAGGAGACGAGCCTCAGGGGAGTGAAAAAAGACCGCAAAGCTGATCTTTCTGATCCGGGCAGGTTCACAATTCCAGCACCCACCCGGTGGGCAAACTACTAGGCATCAGACTTTCTCTCACAGTCTCTTTGGAACCTACTACAGGAACCTACTAGGTCTCCTCTTATCTTTCAATGCCTCGTGCCCCAGGTAATGGGGCCATGGGTCCTGACCCACACTAATATTTCAGGAGCAGGTTAGCATAAATCATATATAAGATGTCAAATGAGAGTTGCTAAGTACAGATTTGAAATAACCTTTCTTTAAAAAGGCCTTTTTGTTTGCTGTGGCCTTCCACCATTTATGAGAAGCACCTGGTAATTAAACCTTATGATTGTTAGCTCCACTGTTCAAACTGCAAGACAAGCTACTCTCAAGGCTACATTCTTGCATACCCTGCCCCCCACTCTTTTTACAACTCAGGAATAATTCTTACCAAGGAGTCTCTAGTTAGTAGAAAGTTCCCTTTCTCCCACCCCTTCGAACAAGCCCTTTTTGAACTTGTCATAACTTTTGCTCTAAGCATGTTTTACAGGCTCAGGGGGGAGTAGGACATCTGCCTGGACTGTCTCCTAACAGACAGACAAACTCAACTTCACCCAAAATCCTCCTCCCTTCCTTGTCGCTTAGCAACAGTCAAGGATTACAAGGGGAAGCCACTCTTGTTTCTTGCCCTGTGTTGATTAGCAATACTTGGGCCTTTCCCTTCATGGAAAGTATAATAAACTTCCTCTCTGCATCTCTTCTTTTAGGTGAATTCTTTCACAGTCCTCACCACCAGCCAAACCCTAACAAATTTATTTACACAAATTCCAAGAAACAGGCTTTGTTGTTACTATCTTAATGGAGAGTTGCTGGGCCAGGGGCACTGTCTTCATGCCCTCCACATCTCAGCAGGGATACCGAAGGCATCAATGGTTGCGGAAGAGAACAGAATATGACAGGTCGTTGGAAAGAGGGCCTTGAAGCAAGTGTTCCTCACTGAAAGACCCATTAAGTTGGAGGGTGGAGCAGAAGGTCTTTCCTTTACAATCTAGACATTCTCCTATTAGGAGCTTCCAGATTCTCAAAAGGTCAAGGCCCCCTTGCAGACTACAAAAGCAGAGGCAGGCAGGGGGAAGGTGTGAGGGAATGGTGAGAAACTCAGTCTCCCCTGGTTAGCTCTGTGCATCTCAGCACTTCCTGCTCTGTCTGACAGGCAGGGGCCATCTTTTTCCTTTCTTAATTTATTTTTCAATTACACTGGACATACAATACTATATTACTTTCAGGTATACAACATAGTAGTTGGACATTTATATACCCCATGAAGTGATCACCACAATAGGAGAGCGGTTGTCTTTAGCACACCCCACCATAGTGAGTGCGCTGCTGTGTGGACCAGGGCCAGCTCCACCTGCAGCCAGAGGAATCATGCTGGGAGGCGGGGGAGCCGATAGCCGCCTTCGCTGGGAAGCGACACTTTCTGTTACTGCAAATACTTCCTCAGTCACACAAGTGTAGGACAGCAAAGTAAACCTCAGCAATGCTTGTGTGCTACCCTCACACCTGCCACAATTCCCCTTGTCTTCTCATGTCCACCACTCCAGACCCAATCCCAAATCCCACCAACAGAATGAAGTATCTATACTAATAATAGAGGAATATGCAAATTGTCCTGGATGCCATCACATAACAACCAATCAGGATGGGGGCAGGGCTGCGGCGGAGAGCTCTCAGCAGGCAGGCAGGGGAGAGCAGTTAGGCAGCTAGGGGGATCAGGCCAGGAGGGGAGAGCAGTTAGGCAGTTAGGGGGATCAGGCCAGGAGGGGAGAGCAGTTAGGCAGTTAGGGGGATCAGGCCAGGAGGGGAGAGCAGTTAGGCAGTTAGGGGGATCAGGCCAGGAGGGGAGAGCAGTTAGGCAGTTAGGGGGATCAGGCCAGGAGGGGAGAGCAGTTAGGGGCATCAGGCAGGCAGGCAGGTGAGCGGTTAGGAGCCAGTGGTTCTGGATTGCGAGAGGGATCCTGGATTGGAGAGGGTGCAGGCTGGGCTGAGGGACCTCCACCCCCCGTGCACAAATTTTGTGCACCAGGCCTCTAGTGAATTAAATAACAAACATTTTCTTACATCCCCAAATTAATTATTTAGTAATTACTTTATGCCATTTCAGACTCCAACCTTATTATTTAATGGTATAGCCCAGGGGTGGGCAAACTTTTTGACTCGAGGGTCACAATGGGTTCTTAAACTGGACCGGAGGGCTGGAACAAAAGCATGGATGGAGTGTTTGTGTGAACTAATATAAATTCAAAGTAAACATCATTACATAAAAGGGTACGGTCTTTTTTTTTTTTTTAGTTTTATTCATTTCAAACGGGCCGGATCCGGCCCGCGAGCCGTAGTTTGCCCACGGCTGGTATAGCCAGTAAAGAAGTTTTTCTTAGAGTTTAAAGTATCATTATTTGCTATCTACTCAAAGAACATTTAACAATATTGAAAGAAATTTTAGAGACAAAAAGGCAGTTTTAGGGAAAGGTCGGGGGGTGGGGGGTCCCTGGGAGAGGAATGCATGAGTGATGGGAAGGAGATAGTTCCAAGACGCCAGAATGCTTATCTCACTTTTGCAGAGGATGGAGAAATGTTACAAGGGAAGCATACACTCACAGAGGAGAGAGGAATGTTGCAAGATAAGGGGGAGAGGAAAGGGGGGCACACAGGGGCTCTGGGCTTTGAAACTGCTACTCTGCATTAGAATGACCAATTAAGAAAGCACAAGGGTCATACACTAAGGAAGGTCCAATGAGAAAGGGTCGTGAAGAGACAAAGAGCTGCAGCCTTTATAAAGCCGGCGACAATGAGGCTCAAAAAGGATTGATTTTTTTTTTCCCCCATAAGAGAGAGTGAGCAGGTTTTTCCCATTTGGGGACCCCTCCCCAGGGGATCCCCTGACCGCTGCCCAAGCAAAGTTTGTATATGCTTCCAATAAACTTACACATTTTTTACTAAAGAAGCCTTTTAGTCTGCGAGTTTATTCTTCAAACTTCGTAGGGCAAGAACCGACAAGGGGGAGATTCTGCGCCCTGAACCCCACGTAACAATATGAAGATGGAATTTTTAAAGTGGCATGTAGTCAAAGTAAGGAAGAGGAAAGGCCCGCATGAGCCGTGTACTCGTACTTCTGGAAAAGCACTGTCCCATTTTTTTTCCCTGAAAAAAATATAATCATGACCTTTCAAAAGTATTTCTTGGGGGTTACTTTACTCAAACTGACAAGCACACCAAGACATTATTTCCAGATACATTCTTATCCAGCTAGTGTTGAGATGGTGGTTTGAGCATTCCTAAAACAGAGCCAGGAAAAATACAACCAGACCAAGCTCCAATGATTTCCACCACTAAGTCAGGCTCGTGCTTGACTTTATCACCAAAACCTTAACTCAGGCTCATCTGTCACCTGACTTACTCACCAACCTGAAGAACAGAACCATGTATCTATAATAATAAAAGGGTAATATGCTAATTAGACCGGACATCATTCTGGACGTTTTTACGGATGAAGCTGGGCCGGAGGGAAGCCTGGGTCCCAGTGCCTGCTGGCGGCCAGAGCGAAGCCCAGGTCCTGGGTGCCAGAGGGAAGCCGGTGCTGGCAGCCAGAGAAAAGAAGGCCTGTTCTTGCATGAATTTCGTGCATCGGGCCTCTAGTTTTATAATAACCAGTAAGGCAGAGCAACAGGCAAATTCTTAACCTTTGCACCTATTTTAAAGGTAATTCTGACTGCCCAAGAAGCATAAGTTACTGGTAAATTCCTTATATATTCACACTTGTGCTTCTCCTTCCAGTTTAAAAAACACAAAGAGTCTGCATAGGAAGATATGAACTTACCTCCTCCTCCCAGCTACACATGGAACATGACAAACTACAGCTACATATGGGACAATTTGCTCTGAAAACTAGCTGAAGAGCTCCTTCAGGACAAGGATAAAACGGTAGCAGAAGCAGAATACTCGGTCTCACTAAAAAGCCCACCCAGGCATAGTGAACCATGGCCAGGAGAGAGCTCACAAATACAGAGCTTCTCCCTGATGCCTCACATCAAGCACCCCAACCCTTGGACTCTGCCTGGGAGACATGAGCCCCCAAAACATTTGGCTTTGAAACACAACAGGGTTTGTGTCCAGGAGAGCCATAGGATGTAAGTAACAGAGATTCACTCTTAAAGGGCTTGTGCTGCCCAAGTTGGTTTGGCTCAGTGGTTAGAGCATCAGCTGCAGACTAAAGGGTTCCGGGTTCAATTCCAGTCAAGGGCATATGGGTTGCAGGCTCGATTCCAGGCCCTGGTCGAGGCTCGTGCAGGAGACAATTAGGGCTCTCTCCTCTCCGGGAAGAAAAGGCGCTGGCGAGAGGCACTTTTGCATTCTCCCTCTACCTTTATAGTGTTGGTGGGCACCATTTTTGCACTCTGCCTCTAACCTGCTAACGCCAATGGGCATGCCTGGCACCTGTACCACTCTGATAGCCCCAACAAAGTTAAGTGGCCCCAAGTAGCCCACACAAGGGAACTCCCCAGGCACCTGGCTCATGTGGCCAGGATGAATTGTGTTTCTGGGCCCCATGGATCTGAAACAATTAGAGACAGTTCTTGGCAAACTATGACCCCTCCAGGGCACAGCACAGACAGCAGACTGATACACCCAAGTCTTCCTTTGAAAAAGGCCTATTTACTCGTCCTCAGCTTCAGCCTAACAACCAAGTCTTCCTTTGAAAAAGGCCTATTGTAGCAGCGATGGCCGAGTGGTTAAGGCGTTGGACTTGAAAAAGGCCTATTTACTCGTCCTCAGCTTCAGCCTGAGTGGCAGGCTTTCAGTGGATGACTCATCCCGGGGCTAAGGAAGGGTTCCTCACAGAACATGGGCCAAGGGAAGCCATCTTTGCGCTCTCCCCTGGACTAGCTACAGCTTGCCAGGACCTGCCAAAAAAGAGCTCAAACACTTGTCTGAGCCATGAATTTTTGCATCTATTGCCAAGGAGAAAACCCTTAACTCCCGTGGATCCGGAAGTCGGCAGGGTTTGCCACTGCAGTCCCACAGGACTGTGTATGTTTGCATACTGTAAAAGCTGCTACCTGAGGGTCTAGACCAGCCGTGGGCAAACTACGGCCCGTGGGCCGGATCCAGCCCGTTTGAAATGAATAAAACTAAAAAAAAAAAAAAAAAGACAGTCGGCAGGGTTTGCCACTGCAGTCCCACAGGTCCAGTTTAAGAACCCATTGTGACCCTCGAGTCAAAAAGTTTGCCCACCCCTGGTCTAGACTCCAATCAGCCTGAAAGCAGGTGCTGACTGAGGTCCCACTCTCTGCAACACCACAGGTCTCGGCACCCCTTCAACGAGCCCCGACCAAGAATAAACCAGAATAAACCAGAATGCTTAGACAATCACCAGGTTCAAGAGGCAACCGAGGATGGCGGCATAGGTTAACGCCGGAGCTTGCTGCCTCGAACAACCACTTCAAAAATACAACTAAAAGACGGAACAGACATCATCCAGAACCACAGGAATGCTGGCTGAGTGGAAGTTCTACAACTAGGAGGAAAGAGAAAAGCATACCGAGACTCAGAGGAGGCGCAGTGCTGAAGTAAAATACT
>NW_005357160.1:128221-136654 GCF_000412655.1 Myotis brandtii
TGGGGGGAAAAAAGAGGAACAAATGTAATAAACTGAACAATAAAGATTTAATTAAAAAAAAAAAAAGAGGCAACCGAGTGTCAGGGAAAGGCTAAGCAATAAGGTTCATCTCCTGCCTGTGGCCACCCTTCAGGACTGGCAGACAGACAGCTGTTTCACCTAACACACAGAAACAAACAGAGAGTTAAGCAAACAGGAAACAAAGGAATGCATTCCAAATGAAACAATAAAACACCAGGAAAGAAAACATAATAAAACAAAGGTAAATAATTTACCTGATTAGATTTTTAAGTGATGATCATAAAGATGCTAACCAAACTCAGGAGAAAAATTTATGAACACAGCACAAACATCAACAAAGAGATAATATAAGTACCAAACAGATGTCATAGAGCTGAAGAATAAAATACTAAACTGAAAAATACAGTAGGGGGTACAATAGCAGATTAGAAGAAGCAGGAAAAAGAGAATCAGTGATCTAAAAAGACAGAGCAGTAGACCTCATCACAAAAGAGCAGCAAAAAGAAAAAAAAATTAAAAATGGAAGATGACTTAAGGGACCTATAAGAAAATAACAAGTGAAATAACATTCATATTATAGGGGTCCCTGTAGGAGAAAAGAGAAAGCGTCAGAAAAGTTATTTGAAGAAATAATGGCTGAAAACTTCCCCAAACTTGAGAAGCAAACAGACAACCAGATCCAGAAAGTCAGGGAATTTGAAACAAAATGAACCCAAACAGACCAAAAGGACATATAAAATGTCTAAAGTTGATGACGTTAGAAAAATCTTAAAAGCGGGAAGAGAAAAAAAAAAATGTATTAAGTGTAAGGGAGTTCCTATAAGACTATTAGCAAATTTCTCAGCAAAAACTTTGTAGGCCAGAAGGGAATGACATGATAAATTCAAAGCACTGAGAGGAAAAATACCCTTCTAATCAAGAAAACACTACCTGGCAACTTTACCATTCAGAACTGGAGAGATAGGATTCCAAACAAACAAAAGCTAAAGGTCATCAAAACTAACCGGTCTTACAAGAAATGCAAATTTTAAGCTGAAAAGAAAGGGCACTAATCACTAACATGAACACAGAGTAAAAATCTCTGATAAAAGTATATTATGAAGATAGTATATTATAAAGCTAATATGAAGGTCAACTGAGAAGATTCATAAAAATAACTAGCACTGTAACAGTTAAGTAATACACAAAATAAAGATGTAAAATGTAACATCAAAAACAAAACGTGAGAGGGGTAAAAGTGTAGAGATTTAGAATGAATTCAAACTTAATTTCCTAGCCAACTTGAAAGACTGTTAAGACACACACACACACACACACACACACACACACACACACACACACACACTGTTATACGTAAGGCAGGCAGAGGCAGGTGGAGGTGGATCTCAGAATGCCTTAGGTCTTTTGCTGACCTACTCCCAGGCCCAGTGCTGATAAAAGCTAGCCTTGTGAAACTAATCCTTTCCATGCACATTCAGGTTAAGCAAAGGCAGCCACAAACTAAATCGTTTGTAGCTCCAAAAACATTGCCCACAACCAGTCATAGGCAGCATCTGACATTGGCCTTCACTACAGTCCCTCCCAAGAGGCTCCAGAACCAAAACACCCAGTGGCCAGCTTCAGACGTCAGCCCAGGATCCAATTATCTTCACAAGTGACATATCCAAAGGGAAATCTCTGCAGATACCAGACCCTTCTAAGGTGAATTCTGCTTCATGTAACCAGTACCTGCACAGCAGGTCATACACTGTGGTTGAGGCTGATCTTCACAGTCAGCCAGACACAGGGCTGACACCATACATGAATAAGCCAATAACAATCAAGACTCTTTTGCAAAAGGAGAGCCCACATAACCCACACAAGGGACATTCCTGTAGCACTCAGATCAGGTGATCAAGGAAACTGCACCACTAGTACCACAGGACACCTACTAAGGCCACCCTCCAAAGACTAAAATATAGAAAGAAATACAAAGATGCAGCCCAAATGGGGAGACAAAGAAGCATGCCACAAATGAAAGAATAGGAGAAATCCCCAAAAAAAGACTAAATGAAATTTAGGTAAGCAATTTATCAGGATAGAGTATAAAAAAATGGTTATAAGGATGTTCTAGGAACTTAGTGAGACCTTCAAGGAACTTAGTAGGAATGACAACAACATGCAAAGAGGACATAGAAATCATAAAAAAGAACCAGTCAGAAATGAAGAATACAATATATGAAATGAAGAATACACTGGAAGGAATAAACATAAAACTGGATGAAGTGGACAAATGAATCAGTGATTTGAAAAACAAGGTAGAAAAGCTACCCAATCAGAGCAACAACAACAAAATTTTTTTAATGAAAATAGTTTAAAGAACCTTAGGGACAAAATGAAGTGTATCAACATTCACATCATGGTGGTAGAGAAAGGAGAAGAGAGAGAGCAAAGAATTTAGAACCTATTAGAAGAAATAATGACAAACGTCTCTAACTTGGTGAAGGAAAAAGACACACAAGACCAGGAAGCACACACAATCCCAAACAAGATGAACCCAAGGAGGCCCACACCAAATACATCGTAATTAAAATAGCAAGAAGGTTAAAGACAAAGAAATTATCTGAAAAGTAGCAACACAATGAAAATTAGATACCTAAAAAGGAGCTCCCATAATACTTTTAGCTCATTTCTGAATAGAAACATTTCAGGCCAGAAGGGAGTGGGATGAAATATTCAGTGCTGAAAAGGAAGGACTTTCAACAAAGACTACTTTACCCAATAAAACTATAATTTAAAATTGAAGAAGACTTAAAGACCTTCCCAGACAAATGAAATCTAAATGAGTTTGTTAAGATCAACCTAGCATTATAAGAAAGGTTAAAGGGCCAATAAAGACAATAAGAAAAAAGAAAAAAGCAATAAAAAAAAAGCTAAGGAACATAGTTAAATAAATAAAATGGCAATAAATACATACCTATTAATAATCACTGTAAATAGTGTAAATTCTTCAATCAAAAGGCATAGGATAGCTGAAAGGATAAGAAAAAAACCATATATATGCTGTCTAAGAGACCCACTTGAGAATGAAAGAAATGCACAGACTGAAAGCACAGGGGTGGAAAAAGATATTTCATGCAAATGGAAAGGGGAAAAATATCTGGGATAGTGATAATTATGTGACAAAATAGACTTTATTTTTTAATTATGGTTTTATTGATTTCAGAATAATAGCAACACCAATAAGAAAGAAAAATCAATTGGCTGCCTCCTGCATGCCCCCTATTGGTGATTGAGCCTGCAATCCAGGATTGTGCCCTGGCCATGAATCAAACCGGCAACCTCCGGGAGCATGGGACAATGGTCAACCAACTGAGCCACACTGGCCGGGCTGACAAAATAGACTTTAAACAAAGGCTATAGTAAGAGACAAAGGAGGACATTACATAATGATAAAAGAAGCAATCCAACAAGAGAATATAATCCTTATAAACATTTATACACTCAAAGTAGGAACATCGAAATATGTAAAGCCAACCATGATGGACATAAAAGAAGATATTGACAACATTACAGTTATAATAGGGGATTTTATCACCCCCACTGACATCAATGGAGAGATCTTCTGGACAGAAAATCAACAAGGAAATGGCAGCTTTAAATGACACAATAGATCAGATGGATTTATTGATATCTTCAGAGCATTGCACCCCAAAGCAGAATAACATACATTCTTTTCCAAGAACACATGTCCTTTCTAGCACAGACCACATGTTAGGACACAAAACAAGTGTCAGTAAATTTAAGAATATTGAAATCATATCAGCCATCTTCTCTGACCATAAGAGTATGAAACTAGAAATCAATCACAATGAAAAACTGAAAACTCACAAAGGCATGGAGGCTAACTAACATGTTACTAAACCAAGAATGGGTGAACAACTAGATAAAAAAGAAATCTAAAGATACATTGAAACAAATGAAAATAAAAAAACAACCCAAAATCAATTGGACAACGTGAAAGCAATCCTGAGAGGGAAATTCATAGCATTACAGGCCTACCTCAAGAAATAAGAAAAATCTCAAATGAACAATCTAACTTTACACTTCAAGGAACTAGAAAAACAACAAACAAAGCACAAAATGAGTAGAAGAAGAAATAAAAAAGATGAGAGCAGAAATAAAAAAGAGTATAAAATAGCAATATAAAATATCAATGAAATCAAGAGCTGCAAAAAAGGAGGAACTCTTACCCTTTAAGACAGCATGGACAGACCTGGAGATTATTATACTAAGTAAAATAAGCCAGTCAGAGAAAGACAACTACCATATGATTTCACTCATATGTGGATTCTAATGAACAAAATAAACTAACACACCAAATAGAAACAGATTCATAGAGAATAGACTGTAAGCTGTCAGACATGAGGAGGGTTGAGGAGCTAGGTGAAATATGTACAGAGATTAAGCAGGGGAAAAAATAACATAAAAACTTAATAGTCCTGGCCGGTGTGGCTCAGATGGTTAAGCATCTTCCTATACACAAAAAGGTCACATGCCCAAGTTGCAGGTTTGTTCCCAGTCAAGTGCATATGGAAGGCAACTGATAAATGTTTCTCTCTTTCTCCTATCTTTACCTCTAAAAAAAATAATAATAATAAATTTTTTTTTCAAAAACAAAACTCATACTCACAGACAACAGTATTGTGATTACCAGAGATAAAGGATTGCTATGGGAGGAGATAGGAGAGGGTATAGAGGAGGATAAACGGTGTTGGAAGATTTGACCTGGGCAGTGATCATACAATATAATATACAGATAACATCCTATCTAATAATAGACAAAGATGGTAATTGACCGTACCTTCGCTACGCCTCCCATTGGCTAATCAGCACGATATGCAAATTAGCCACCAACAAAAATGGTGGCTAATTTGCATACTGCAGGCAGGGCGGGACAGTGCGAGCCACCATCTGGGCCCCGTGTGCAGCCCCTCCCCCAGCCGGGACCCCCATGTGCCACCTAAGCCCCGCCCCCAGCCGGGACTCCCGTGTGCCACCTAAGCCTCGCCGCCAGCCGGGACCATATGGCCATCCGAGAGCAGGAAAGTGCCGCCCATAGGCAGCATCCAGCAGGGACTGCCCCCAGGTCGCTGTGGCGATCCAGCCATTGCTGAGCAGGAAAGTGCGGCCTGTAGGCAGCACCCAGCAAGGACTGCTTCTGGGTCACGTGGGGATCCCAGAGCAGGAAAGTGCGGCCTGCAGGCAGCACCCCACCCTGGCCACAGCTCACGGGAGAGTACAACACGCAGTGGAGGCCAGGAGCCTGAGAGATCAACACAGAGGGGCGCCTGCTCCAAGCCTCCACAGTGTGGCTGGGGGCAGGCCCCCAGCAGGCAGACACACACACACACACAAACACACACACAAGGGACGCCTGCTCCGAGCCTCTGCTGCCAGACTGTGGCCGTCAGTAGGACATCCACTGAGGGCTCCCGGTCTGTGAGAGGGGCAGGCTGGGCTGAGGGAACCCCACCCCCCAGTGCACGAATTTCGTGCACTGGGCTTCTAGTATTATATAATTATACACTTGAAATCTATATATTTTCATTATCTAATGTTACCACAGTAAATTCCAAAATCTTTTTAATAATAATTTTTCTAACAGTCCAGGAACAGACCTGGCTGTTGTTGCTAAGTGGTTAGAGCATCGGGCCATGCACTGAAGAGTCACAGGTTCGATTCCTGGTCAAGAGCATGTACCTGGGTTGGAAGTTTGATCCCTGGCCTCAGTTAGTGCACATATGGCAGGCAACCAATCAATGTGTCTCTCTCACATTGACAATTCTCCCCCTGTACCCCCACCTTTCACTCTCTCTAAAAATCAACAGAAAAATATCCAATCTTCCTCTTGCCCTAAACAGGAGATGTCTTGTGAGGGCCCAAACAAGATGGCACTGGTCACCTCTTTGTTCTTTCTGTCTTTTCAGATGAGCTCCTCATCTACCATCAAGGTCAGCACACCCCCAGGTTGTATACTGAGGAACTGGGACTGATTTGATCCACAAACTCTTAAGAAAAAGCTCCTGGTCTTCTTTTGTACTCATCCGTGGCCTCAATATAAGCTTGCAGATGGAGAGACATGAACCCCAGAGGGAAGTATAATACATCTTGCGACTACATCTTGCCTGTAGGAGGGAAGGGAAGTGGTCTGAGGTTCCATATGTTCAGCCTTCTTTGCTTTAAGGGACAATCAGAAATTGCGGCAGCAGTGTAGAATGGATCCCTTGCTTTTGGCAGCACTAATCCAAAGCGGTACCAGAGCATCAGAACCCCCTAGGGAGAGAGTGGAGCCTAGTGCTCCATCAAGTGTATCTGAATTATCTTGTCCTCCGTATCTGGGACCCCTGGGAGGACCAGTCCTGCCTAGACCAAATGAGACTCGGCCACCCTGGCCCTGAGCTACTCTCTGCCTCCTTCAGGCGGTGGCCCAGAGAGAGCTTGGACCCACTTGGGTCCAGGTACCACTTTCCCTACAAGACTTAAGACAAATTAAGATGGATTTGGGGAAATTTTTAGATGACCCTGACAAGTACATAGATGTTTTTCAGGAGTTAACACAAACCTTTGATTTGTCATGGAAGAACGTAATGCTTCTCCTAAGTCAGACTCTGTCAGGGTCAGAGAAACCGTCAGTCACAGAGGCAGCTCAGCAGTTTAGAGATGAATACTTAGCAAACGCTGCTGGGGCCTCCCGTGATCAGACTGACCATTACCCGACTGGCCAACAGACTGTCCCCTGGGAAGACCTAAATAGCTTGATAATGAGCTGGAATATTGGAATAGAAAACATTTTCATGCCTGTGTGATTCAAGCGTTAAGAAGGTACCGCTCCAAACCCTTGAACTACTCTAAGTTGTCAACTATAGATCAAAGGAAGGATGAGAATCCCTTGGCCTTTATGGACAGACTCAGGGAGGCACTGACGAAGTACACTTCCATGTCCCCAGACTCTTTTGAGGGCCAACTTATTTTTAAAGACAAATTTGTTGTCCACGGACATTAGCAGGAAATTACAGACATTGGCAACAGGCCCTGATAGTACCTTAGAGAACCTCCAAAAAATCGCCACCTCAGTCTTTTACTACCGGGACTAAGAGGAGGCCGAGGAGAGGAAGGCCAAAGGCAAAGAGAAGACTGCAGACCTGGTTGTAGCACTCCAAGAGGCTGTCATAAATCAGGGACTCGGGGGATGCAAGTCTCCCACAGTTACTTGCTACAACTGTGGCTAGTGAGGGCATGTGCAGAGAAACTGCCCGCAGGGAAGCAGCGAGCCACCCCCTAAGCCCTGTGCTACCTGCAAAGGGAACCACTGGAAGGTGGACTGTCCAAAGGGGCGCAGGCCACCATGGGCTGACCTGGCATCTCAGATGGTCCAGCTGCAGGACTGATGGGCCCTGGGGCCTTCCCACCTGGCTCTGACATGGACTGTCATCTCCACCCTGAAGCCCCAGGTAACCCTGACTGTTAAGGGCAAGGAAATTAGTTTCCTCCTCAACACTGGAGCCACCTTCTGTGTTTTCCTCTCCAACCCTGGCCTATCCTCATCCCATGTGACTGTTAAAGGCCTGTCTGGGGAGCCAGTAACTAGGCATTTCTCTCAGCCTTTGAGCTGTAACTAGGACAATTTGTTTTTCTCACATGCCTTCCTTATTTTACCAGAAATTCCGACTCCCCTATTGGGGCTAGACATCTTGGCCCGTTTTGGGACCACCATTTGCATGGTACCAAAATAAGTACTAGGTGTATGTGTTAATAATGCCGGATTTTGTAATCAAGAGAAACATCAAAAGTGCTTTATTCAAAGTAATGTCCATCGTTAGCTACATTTCCCCATCTTTTAGGTAATTTGTGGATACCATCCCAATAGAACTTTTCTTGTTTTGAGGCAAACCATTCAGAGACCCAATTTTCCACTTCTTCGTATGTTTTCAAGTGCTGCTCAGGAAGTGCGTGTGCCATCGATCGGAACAAGTGGTAATCTGAAGGAGCAAGGTCTGGTGAATACAGTGGGTGGGTTAATACTTCTCAGGCAAGATCTTTTAACGCGTCTTTAACTGGTTTTGAAGTATGTGATGGTGCGTCATCATGAAGCAAAATTACTTTGCCGTGTCTTCTGGAACATTCTGGTTGTTTCACGATCAAAGCATGGTTCAAATTGATTATTTGTTGTCGGTAGCGATCAGTATTAAAAGTTTCACCTGGTTTTAGAAGCTCATAATACACCACACCTTCCTGATCCCACCAAACACAGAGCATTGTCTTCTTGCCGAAGCAATTTGAGCTTGCAGTTGATGTTAATGGTTGACCTGGATCAACCCATGATTTTGTGCATTTGGGATTCTCAAAATAAATCCACTTTTCATCACCAGT
>NW_005357160.1:137093-146402 GCF_000412655.1 Myotis brandtii
TTTTTAGTGTAAAAATATCTATGATGTTAACACCTTCAGCAAATTTGACATATGAAGTTTTGAAGCTTGTTGTCAATACAACAAAATAGCATACATATCAAATCACATATATATCACCAATTGTGTAACTCCATCTATTGAAAAAAACCCGCACAGCCTTAACCGGTTTGGCTCAGCGGATAGAGCGTCGGCCTGCGGACTCAAGGGTCCCAGGTTCGATTCTGGTCAAGGGCATGTACCTTGGTTGCGGGCACATCCTCAGTGGGGAGTTTGCAGGAGGCAACTGATCGATGTTTCTCTCTCATCGATGTTTCTAACTCTCTATCCCTCTCCCTTCCTCTCTATAAAAAAATCAATAAAATATATTTTAAATAACACACAGACATAGTGCATAATGTAAAGGCAGGGGAAAGACCCATTTCACATTTTCCCAATAAAACATTTAATTTTTCTGGCCATTATTTTACAAAGATGTTTTTCCAGTCAATACATCTTAAGTTTGTGTTTTTTTTTTTCTGGAACTCTTCCAGTTATCCAGTGTATTGGAAAAAATGTCACTTTCCCAAAGAAAATATTTGCCTTCTAGGAAGATAGCCACAAGCATAGACCAAACTCCAGGCAAAGTCTGGTCCAGAGGTAAGGCTCCTATTCTGGGCGTCCAAAAGCCCAATGGAAAATGGAAGCTTGTCCAAGACCTCCGACTCATTAATGAAGCAGTCATCCCTAGACATCCTGTAGCCCCAATTCCAGAGGATACTGAATGGTTCCAGTCCTAGACTGAAGGATGCCTTCTTTTATGTACCTTTGCATCCTGACTCCCAGTTTCTTTTTGCATTTGAAGATCCCTCAAGCCAGTCTACCCAATTAACTTGGACTGTTTTGACCCAAGGTTTATAGATCGTCCCCTTGTTTGGTCAGGCCTTAGCTCAGGATTTATGCCAATCTGAGCATCCACAGACTAAAGTTATACAGTATGTCGGTGGCATTCTGTTATGTGGCCCCTCAGAGGAGATCTCTCAAGAAGGTACAAGAGCTTTGCTTAACTTCCTGGCAAAAAGAGCATATAAAGTCTCAAAGTCCAAGGCACACCTTTGCCAGACATCTGTAACATATCTGGGCTTGGTTTTAACAAAGAGAAGGAAGGCTCTGGGGGAAGGTAGGGCCAAGCCTATTTCTTCCTTCCCTCTGCCCCATGTCTTAAAACAACTCAGAGGCTTGGGGGCATTACTGGATTTTGTAGATTATGGATCCCAGATATGCAGGGCCTGCCTGTCCTCTAAATGAGATGATCAAAGAAGCACAGAAAGAGAATTTAACTCTTCTGGAGTGGGAGCCAGCAGCTGAATTGGCTTTTAAACTCAAGCAGGCCCTCCTTCAGACTCCAGCCCTGAGCCTTCCCACCAGCCAGGATTTCAATCTATACATAACTGAGAGGGAGGCATGGCCCTAGGGGTCTTATCTCAGCTCTGAGGCCCTGTACAGCAACCAGTGGGATACCTGAGTAAGGAATTAGACATCATAGCCAAGGGCTGGCCAGCTTGTCTCCGAACAGTAGCAGTGGTAGTCCTGCTGCTACCAGAAGCTACCAAATTAACACTGGAGGAGACTTAACTGTCTGCACCCCCATGTGTCTAACCTCTTAACCTCTAAGGGAGGACTCTGACTCTCAGACAGCCGTCTCCTCAGATACCAGGCACTTTTATTAGAGGGGCTGGCTGTCCAATTAAAAATGCCCCACACTGAATCCAGCCACCTTCCTTCCCGAGGATGGTGAAGACATAGGCATGACTGTGAGCAGATTATACTTTAGACTCATGCAGCAAGGGAGGACCTAAGAGAAACCCCCTTAGAGAACCCAGAGTTAATACTCTTTACAGATGGACACTCCTTTGTGGAGCAAGGGGTCGGGAAAGCAGGCTATGCGGTTATAACCTTTGACATCACTATTGAAAGTCCACCCCTCTCTCCTGGGACTGGTGTCCCGTTGGCAGAGCTGACTGCCCTCACAAGAGCCTGAGGTAAGCCAAGGTCAGAGAGCAAACACTGACACAGACTCAAGTATGCAGATTTGGTTCTCATGCCCAGGGGGCTATTTGGGAGGAAAGACGCTTCCTGACGGCCAAGGATCTCCCACTAAATACCATAAGGAGATCGACAGGCTGCGATCAGCAGTCTCCCTTCCCTTAGAAAGGGCAGTCATACACTGCCGAGGACATCAGAAGGGCATGGACGAGGTTTCAGAAGGAAGCAGGAAGCTGACCTAGCTGCCAAGGCACTACCAGGGAGCCAGAAACTGAGAACATGGGCAACCTTTAATCTGGGAGGACTCTCTTAGAGAATTAAGCTGGAAAGGATGGGCCTTGCTCGGGGACACTCTCTGCATACCCCGGAATGGATACAAACTGAGGAAGGTAAACTACTCCTCCCCGAGGCAGTAGATGGAAAGTTATTCGAACCCTACACCAGGCCTTCCACCTGAGGAGTGATGAGACCCATCTCATATGCAGGACTCTCTGGAGAACTACCCAGTAGGTCATTAGGGCCTGTGAGATACACCAAAAGAATAATCCTCACAATAAAAAGCTTGCCCTTCCAGGAACTCAAAGGACAGGAAAATACCCTGGGCAAGACTGGCAGATTGATGTGACCCATATGCCTAAATCAAAAGGGGATCAGTAACTCCTCGTGTAGGCAGACACTCGCTGATTGGGTGGAAGCATTCCCTTGCCGGACTGAGAAGGCACAAGAAGTAGTTAAAGCCCTTGTCTCGGTAATGGTTCCCCATTTGGGTTGCCTAGGACCCTCCAAAGTGACAATGGCCCATCATTTAAAGCAAGTGCCACCCAGGGGGTTTCAAAGGCTTTGGGGAGTCAATAGCATTTACATTGTGCTTGGAGACCACAGTCCTCAGGGAAGGTGGAGAAAGCTAATGATCTTAAAGAGACATCACAGAAAGCTCACCCAGGAGACTCACCTTCTCTGGCCCACAGTGATCCCCATACATAGCATTACTCAGAATTAGAAACACTCCTCAAAACCTAGGCCTTAGTCCTTATGACAGCGGTTCTCAACCTGTGGGTCGCGATCCCTTTGGCGGTCGAACGACCCTTTCACAGGGGTCGCCTAAGACCATCCTGCATATCAGATATTTACATTATGATTCAATATAGTAGCAACATTACAGTTATGAAGTAGCAACGAAAATAATTTTATGGTTGGGGTCACACCATGAGGAATTGTATTTAAAGGGCCAGAAGGTTGAGAACCACTGCCTTATGAGATGCGTTATAGCCATCCATTCCTCACCAATGAGCAGTTATTGGACAAGGAAACAACTGCACAGGTACAGGTATTACTGCCCTGGCCAACTCTCAGCAGAAACTGGCATTTCCCGCTTCTCCCCTGGAGACTCAGTATTGGTGAAGTCTCTCCCTTCTCTCTCATCCACCCTCAGTCCTCTTTGGGAAGGGCCATATACACTGATGCTGTCTACACCCCAGCATTCAAGGTCAACAGAATTGACTCCTGGATTCACCACTCGAGAGTGAAAGTTTAGGCAGTGGGTGAGACCGAGGAGGAAGGACCAGGAGGAAAATCTAGCAACACAGGATCAGGGTGACCAGTACTCCTGTGAGCCCCTGGAGGATTGAAACTTCTCTTCCGGAAGACCCCTGGAGAATCCACAGATACCAGATAAGTAAAATGTTCTGGTATCTCTGGTTAGTCATTCTCTTCATCTCCTTAATAGTTCTTATCTTTCTTTTTTTGAGGGTCGCCAAAACCCTAGAATAATTCCTGGGGGACCCATTTTCTGCCCCTGCTGGGACCCTGAATATCTTAACTAATCTCTTGAAGCCTTGTGGAAACCAGGGCAGGAGAGCATATTCCAAACTGAGCATCAGGGTCCTGATTACCTAGTCCTTACTAATAATACCGCCCCCACCCCCTCCGCCCAAGCCGCCGCCTCCTCCTCCTCCTCCTCCTTCTCCTCTTACTGTGCACGCAGGTCTACCCCATACCTCCTGATCATCTCCTAAGTCCTCACCATCTTTCTCAAACCCTCAACCTAGCACATCACCTCCTCAACACCACCAACCCATCTCTCTCAAGAGAGACTGTTGGCTCTGTCTTCCCCTCTCATCAACTAGCGGGCTGTGGTGGGTGGGCAGGGCCTCCCTCTGAGAGGGAAGCCTGGGTCCCGGGTGCCTGCCGGAGGGAAGCCAGTGCTGGCAGCAGGGGAAGGAAGGCCTACTCTTGCACAAATTTCGTGCATCAAACCTCTAGTCTCTAATAAGGAATTAAATCCAAAATATAGAAAGAATTCACACAACTCAATAACAAAAAAACTGATTTAAAAATGTGCAAAGGATATGAATAGACGTTTTTTGAAAGAAGACATATAGATGGCCAGCAGGTACATAAAACGATGCTCAACATCATTAATCATCAGAGAAATTTAAATCAAAACCACAAAGAGATATCACCTCACACCTGTCAGAATGACTATGTCAAAAAGACAAGAAATAAGTATTGGGGAGGATGTAGAGGATTGCTGTGCACTGTTGGTGGAAAAGTAAATTGGAGTGGTACTGTGGAAAACACTATGGAAGTTCCTCCAAAAATTAAAAGTGCAACCACCATGTGATTTAGCAATTTGTCTTCTGGGTATTTATCCTATAAAGATGAAAAACACTATTGGAAAAGATATATGCACCCCTATGTTCACTGCAGCATTATTTACAATAACCAAGATATGGAAAAAGTGGATGAATATAAAAAGCAGTTGTGGTACATATATACAATGTAATACTACTCAGCCATAGAACAATGAAATCTTGCCATTTGTGACAACATGAATGGATCTTGAGGCTATCATGCCAAGTGAGATAAGTCAGACAAAGAAAGGTAAATACTGTGTGATTTCACGTCTATTTGGAATGTAAAAAACAAAACAAATGAATAAGCAATACAAAACAAAAATCATACACACAGAGAACAGGCTGGTGTTTGTCAGATGGGAAGGGGATTGGGTGATGGGTGTAATGGGTGCAGGGAGTCAATTGTATATGGTAATGGATGTTAACTAAACTCACTGTGGCAATCACTTTGTAGTGTACATAAGTATTGAATTATTAAGTTGTAAGCCTAAAACTAATACAATGTTATATGCCAAGTTTACCTCAATTTTTTTAAAGTACAAAGAACATCAGGAAAATATCAAAGGAAATTCTATAATTCTCACATTTAAGAATATCTTGTGTGTAAGCCTTGCCATATTGGTAAGTTATTGATTCACTTTTCACAGATAAATAGTATTATTCTCTAAAGAAAATTATTGCTGATGGACAGACTTTTTTTGTGTGTGACAAACATAAAACCTGTAGTGGGTTATTTCTATTTTTTTAAGCTTCATTAAAATCTCAAATTATGCTAGTTATATCAAATTCTAGCTCTCATCCATTGGAATTTTACAAGCAGTATAATTTCAACACTGAATCATGGCAAGAAGGATTTTAAACACAAATAACCTTTTATTACTATCTGAATCTGTTTAAAATACTAACAACTTTTACTCTAGTACGAGTTGAAATTAATAAATTTCCTGATTACATATAAACTACCAATTAAAGAAAAGAAGAAAATGAATAAACACATTTTGATTGATGAATTTTATCTATCCTTATTCCTCTTTAATCATATAATGAAAACACTTAAATCAAAGACAAAAAATTGCTCTCCAATTCTTTCCTTTTATCCTGGACTTGATAAAAAGCTTATACAATGCTGATGCACATCATCTGAACTCATCACAAGAAAAGAAGAAAAGATTACATAAACTTAATGAATGTTATTATCGTTCTTTTATAAGCATCTAAGACCCAATTGTTACTCCAAAAATATAAAGTTTTCCTAATACAATAGAGGAAAATGTCCTAGTGTCTGAAGCTCAACTGTTTAAGAGAAAAAACTGCAACAGAATCACCCTCAAAGGGTGAAGAAAAAGTTTCTTTGCAATCTGATTTAAATAAAGTTTCCACCATATTACACAATTCTTCACTGCCAGCCACATTACCTGGACTCAATTCTGAAAACTTCCTGATATATTTTGGTGAAAAAAGCAATTAAATGGCTCAAAATGACAGATTACAAACCATAATTTCTTATAGGACTTACATATGATACTAGGTTTCATACCCTTTGAAGTCTTTTCTTGGTTTGCAAATAATTCTCTGAGACTAATCAATATAGGCTAGAAACCATCTGACCACCTTGTATGGGATTAAATTTCAGGAATTTATTTAGAAATGCTCAAGATTTAGAAAAAGAAGATCCTCTCTTCTCCCAATGTTCTGACCACCTGGGTATTACACTCAAATGCAGAAAAACAAAAACATTTATGTAGACATTTATTTAGATCATCATAGTTTCTAAAAATCAAACTCATAGCCCAGCCAATGTGGTTGAGCATCGACCTATGAACCAGGAGGTCACAGTTTGATTTCTGGTCAGGGTACATGCCAGGGTTGCAGACTCAATCCCCAGTGTGGGGCATGCAGGAGGCGGCCGATCAATGATTCTCTCTCATCAATGATGTGTGTGTATGTATGTGTATGTGTGTGTGTGTGTGTGTGTGTGTGTGTGTGTGTGTATCCCTCTCACTTCCTCTCTGAAGTCAATAAAAATATATAAAAATTAAAAAATAAAAATCAAACTCACAGAGGATATTAAAAGAACTTTTAACACAGGATCATTGGTTGGGCTCAGGAAGACCTCTGAAAAAGTAAATTTAAATAAATATATACATACATCCACACACAAATAATTTCCCATCCTGGAGAAAAATACATAGCTTTCATCAGAAATAGTTCTTGACAGCCCTGCCATGTGGCTCAGTTGGTTGGAGAATCATCCCAATGCACCAGGGTTGCGGGTTATATCCCCGATAAGGGGAATCAACCAGTGAATGTATACATAAGTGGAACAACAAATCAATGTCTCTCTCACCTTCTCTCTCTCAAAAATAATAAAAAATATTTTTTTAAAGAAATAATTCTTGACAACTAAACTATAGAAAAATGATCATTCACTACTGCCTGAAATTTGGCTGAATAGAAGTCTTACAATTACGGATTTAAAGAAGAAGCCACATGAGACTGATAGGAAGGGCAAAGATGTGGAACAGACTGGTCCCACACCCACATGTGGTGATTAAAAATTGGGAGGAATATCTCATTTCCAAAGGTTGCCTCCTGAATTGCAAGGGGTCCCAGCCCCACACCAGGCCCCCAGCTCAGGGTTCCAATGCCAGGAAAAGAAGTCCCCATATCTTCTGGCTATGAAAACCAGCATGGACTGCAGCTGAGGGAGACAGAGGTTACTGGAGTCCCAGGAAGTTCCTCTTAAAGGGCCTGTGCACAGACTTACTAGGACACCCTCCTTCTGAGTTTTAGTATTGGGGCAGCAGCTTGAAAGGCACCAGAGACACACAGGGAGGAACTGAATTGTCCGGCATCAGAGCAAGAGCTGGAGGGGCAGCTTTCTCCTAGACGGAAGTGCGAACGGGGGCCATTGTTCCTTTTTGAGAACCCCCCAAAGATCTGGCAGGCTGGTTCCATATTACAGGCTGTATCAACCTGGCTCACACTACCCACCCCATCCTGGTAAGTCCCTGAGACACTGCCCCACCCAACTTGTGGGTCCACCCAAGTTGTTTCCAGTGGCTTTTCCATACGAATGGCCTGTCTTGGCTCATCCTTCAGACTTTCCTAAAATCTCTCAAACAAGCAACATCTGGCCTTAGTGTGCATCTCTTGCTAAGATACCCCAGGCCCAGCAGTAGCAGCAGCCAGTCTTGGCTCACAACCTGGACTCAGCCAGGCACCTCCAAATCCAGAACAAGTAGCAGCCATTTACAGATTGCTTTATAGCTCATGCCAGCTGGCCCTGGGCAGAACACAGGTACTGGCTGACCTTGGCCTGCACCTTCTGGGAGGCCGCAGAGCCAGTGCATCCAGTGGACAACTTCATACCACAATGAAGCATCACCCAACCCCAACCACCTCCACAAACAACACACTCAAGTGGTAGACTCAGTGGGCACCAAAGCCACTACAATAAGTCCTGTTCTATGGGGCGGGCTGATTCTCCACAGTGATCCTCCACTGTGGTCCAACATAGGAGGTCGGTGGATACAGCCAATCCTTGCAGCTGATCATTTCAGGGGTAAATGCCTCTCACTGACATGCCAACAGCAACCTAGGCCCACACGAAGAACACACCTTGAGTGCCCAGGGCGGGGCGGGGGAAGGGGGGACTAGCCTGTGTCACTGGGCCATACAGAATATCGATATTAAGCCACTCTACCAAGTCCAGGAGATATTGCAGCTCTACCTAATACATAGAAACAAACAAAGGGAGGCTTCCAAAGAGAAGAAACAAAAAACATGTCCCAATGGAAGAACAGAACACAACTCCAGAAAAAAAAAAAAACAACACTAAAAAAAGCAGAGACAAGCAATTTACTACATGCAGAGTTCAAAACACTGGTTATAAGTATGTTCAATGAACTTAGTGAAAACTTCAACAGCACAAAAAGGGTGAGACAAAAATGAAGCATATACTAACTAAAATGAAGAATAATTTACAGGGAATCAACAGGACAATAAATGAAGCCATGAATCAAATCAGTGATTTGGAATATAAGAAAGCAAAAAACACCCAATCAGAACAGTGAAAGGAAAAAAAGAACAAAAATGAAGATATTTTAAGAGCTTCTGAGACAACTTCAAGTATATCAACATTTACATCATGGTGTGCTGGAAGGAGAAGGGAGCAAGAAATTCAAAACCTATCTGTAAAAATACTGAAAGAAAACTTCCCTAACTTGGTGAAAGAAACAGGCATACAAGACCAGGAAGCACAGAGAGTCACAAACAAGATGAACCCAAAGAAGCCCACACCAAGACACATCATAATGAATCTGCCAAAGAATAAAGACAAAGAATCTTAAGAGCAGGAAGAGAAAAGAAGTTAGTTACCTATAGGGAGTTCCCATAAGACTGTCAGCTGATTTCAACAGAAACCTTGCAGGCCAGAAGGGAGTGGCTAGAAATACTCCAAGTGATGAAAAACAAGATCCTAAAACCAAGATCACTCTAGCCTACAAAACTATCATTTAGAATCTATGGACATATAAAAAGCTTCCTGGACAAGAAAAAGGTAAAGGAGTTCATCACCACACAACCAGATTATATGAAATGGAAGGAAGGAAGGAAGGAAGGAAGGAAGGAAGGAAGGAAGGGAGAAAGG
>NW_005357160.1:146932-160518 GCF_000412655.1 Myotis brandtii
GGTCAGTGGGCATCATAGCGACCAGTCATTCTGCCGGTCCTTCAGCCATTCCGTCGATTTGCATATTAGGCTTTTATTATATAGGATTAGGGGCCCGGTGCACGAAGATTTGTGTACGGGGGGGAGAGGGGTGGAGGGGTCCCTCAGCCCGACCTGCACCCTCTCCAATCTGGGAGCCCTCAGGGGAGCCCTCTCCAATCCGGGAGTTTCTGTCTGTCTTTGCAATCATATGAGCGAATTGTCTGAGACCCCCAACTCAGTTTCATTTGTTGCTCACAGAATAATAGGGGCATTTTTTTTCTTTGCTTCATTGGTGGAGATTTCCTGGAAGTTTTAGGATATCTTCCCTTTAATTTTTCCTAGACACTCTGATTTTACTTGTCTCTCACCTTTGCTTTCCCTCCATCCCACACCGCAACAGTAACTTGCTCCAGGCTCACTTTGCTCTAGTGTCTAGGAGATCCGTTTGCCACCAGAACTACGATTCCCAGCATTCCTGGTGCTCCCCGCGCTCTGGGCTTCTGCTTCTGGTTCTGGGGCTGCCATCAGAACTACTATCCCCAGAATTCCTGGTGCTCCCCGCGCTAGGAGCGACCGAGGGAGCCACGGCCCCCCAAGCTGCTGGCTCTCCCACTTCTTCTCTCCACTCAGTGCCTGTGCATGCAAATTAACCCACCATCTTTGTCAGGTTAATTTGCATATTCACTGATTGGCTGGTGAGCATAGCAAAGGGACGGTCAATTTACATGTTTCTCTTTTATTATATAGGAGATATATAATCCTCACCCAAGGATATTTTTTCCACCGATTTCCAGAGAGAGTGGGAGGGAGGAGAGGAGGGGGAGAGAGAGAAAGAGAAACACTGATGTGAGAGAGATAACATCAATTGCTTGCCTACCGCACACACCCCTACAGGGGCTGGGGAACCTACAACCGAATTACGTATCCTTGACCTGGAATCGAACCCATGATGCTACTATCTGCAGGTTGACACTCTAACCACTGAGTAAAACCAGCCAGTGCTACAGAGAATACTTTGATGGTTGCTAGATGAGAGGGAAGTTAGGGGGACTGGGTGAAAAGGTGAAGAGATTAAGAAGTACAAATTGGTTGTTACAGACTAGTCATGGGAATGTAAAGTATAGCATAAGGAATATAGTCAATAATCTAATAACTTTGTATTATCTATTGGGATGTAACATTTATTAGGATGATCACTTAGTAAATTATATAATGCCTAATTACTGGGATGTAAATATGAAACATATAATAATGTACATGTAATTAAAACATTAAAATTTATTTAAAATAAAATAAAAGCAGTAGTTCTTAAGTCTACCAGACCTGAGGCCCTGAACCTTCGCTTTCCTGTTGAAGTGCTTGGTTCATCAGCCGCTCGTTTCATTGTGAATTTTCAGAATTTTTTCACGTCAAATCACACAAAGTCAATTCAAACACATGGGGGCAGACATTTGCAATGGCTAACCATGAGGTTTGACCACGATTGGTTGGTTTTTAGTTTGTGACGTGACGCATTTTCACGTACTAGGCAAAGTACCGAAAATTAGGTACAGCGGTATAGCGGCAGATTCGGAAATTACCAAAAAATCAGTACAGCGGTCTGGTAGGGTTAATGACAAAAGAAAAAAAAGTTTAGAAAACACTGCATCCAAATTTTAGAGTAAAAATTTACCATGTCATGTAAAGGTTCTTGTCTTGACAGTGCCTTACATTTTTCATACTACAGAATTAATTACTCGGTTGAGATAAATCCTATATAATAAAAGCCTAGGTGGCGCCATGCGACATCATCACAAGATGGCCATCCCCACATCGTCACAAGATGGTCACCAAAAGATGGCCGACAGGGGAGGGCAGTTGTGGGCAATCAGGCCAGCAGGGGAGGGCAGTTGAGTGTGACCAGACCAGCAGGGGAGGGCAGTCAGGGGCGACTAGGCCAGCAGGGGAGGGCAGTTGGGTTGACCAGGCCTGCAGGGGAGGGCAGTTAAGGACAACCAGGCCAGCAGGGTAGGGCAGTGGGGGCAACCGGGCCTGCAGGGGAGGGCAGATGGGGGCGATCGGGCTGGCAGGGGAGCAGTTAGGCATCAATCAGTCCTGCAGGGGAACGGTTAGGGGGCGATCAGGTAGGCAGGCAGGCGAGCAGTTAGGAGCCAGCAGTCCCGGATTGTGAGAGGGATGTCTGACTGGGATCGGGCCTAATCTGGCAGTCAGACATAACCCAAGGGGTCCCAGATTGGAGAGGGTGCAGGCTGGGCTGAGGGACATACTCCCACCCCGTGCACGAATTTCGTGTACCGGGCCTCTAGTGTATGTGTGTATGTATGTGTGTGTGTGTGTGTGTGTGTGTGTATGATACTGACCTTCTAAAATCAATCGTAAAGATATAAGCATTTTCCTAAATGCAAAACAAAAATCATACATACCTTTTTTCCAAATCTCTTATTTTCTCTCTAAGTGGTTCAACAATCTAAAATAAAAATAACCAGTATCAGCAAAAACAGGGCTTTACCACTTTCACCTTGCTCTGATGTTCCAGATAGGTATGACATAATGCAAAACAGATTTTAAATTCCTCCTACAATGCACTTCCAGTTTGAAATTAAGTTATACCTCTTCAATCACAATTCCAGAATCAAGATAATAAGTTGCACACTGGAACCCTTACTCCACAGATGCATAAGTCTCTGAGGAAATTAACCTTTTTACTTTCCTACCTTACTATGAACAATATTAAATGTGTGTGTGTGTGTGTGTATGATACTGACCTTCTAAAATCAATCGTAAAGATATAAGCATTTTCCTAAATGCAAAACAAAAATCATACATACCTTTTTTCCAAATCTCTTATTTTCTCTCTAAGTGGTTCAACAATCTAAAATAAAAATAACCAGTATCAGCAAAAACAGGGCTTTACCACTTTCACCTTGCTCTGATGTTCCAGATAGGTATGACATAATGCAAAACAGATTTTAAATTCCTCCTACAATGCACTTCCAGTTTGAAATTAAGTTATACCTCTTCAATCACAATTCCAGAATCAAGATAATAAGTTGCACACTGGAACCCTTACTCCACAGATGCATAAGTCTCTGAGGAAATTAACCTTTTTACTTTCCTACCTTACTATGAACAATATTAAAGGTGGTTCAGGCTCATAAAAATAGGCAGTTCAATACTACTGGTGTATTTTCAGGAACTAAAAATCCCCTAGTTGCTGCCCACAAAAGCGTATCATCTTGCTTCTGCATGTTATCTCTAGGGAACCAGCTCTAACACAGAAATCACAGGCCATAAGTCAATCCCTATCTGTGTTAACACCTTGAGCATGAACAGAACAACAAGGCAACCCAAGGGCTTCCCCAGGAATTCAGCATCTGGCTTCAAATGAAAACGAGGAACTCCTCATCCCTTCCCAGGCCCATGTTACAATAGTATATTCATATCTACATTTATTTGACTAAAACATAAGCAATTACTTAAAAATATAAGGTATATTATCAACTAAAGGAACTAGCTTTCAGTGAGGGAGGTCTGTGACTTCTCTGTCTGCACCTACGGACACTCTTTATGTTCCCCGAGTCCTAGCATCTCAGGCAGATCTTTTTCCTTTCAGCATCTGCTCAGGTGAATGGATGCTGGCACCGGCCTCCATCCCTCACACAGGTAATCACTTCCCTTTCTCTAAGAATTTCTGGAAAGGCGCACCAAAAAGTCACAGAAAAGTTTAAACTCATTTTGCCTTTAAGATAGAATGTGTTTTAATAGAGCATGCCTTTATAAAATGGACAAAAACTGACACAAAGATATATCTTCAGCATAACAATATTAAGTCTCCTATTAAATAAGGGATTTTTTTTTTAAATCCTCACTCAAGGACATGCTTAGAAAGGGTGGGGGGCAGCAAGGAGAGAGAAACACCCATCTGAGAGAGAAACTTTCAGTTGCTTTCTGTACGTGCCCCAACTGAGGATCGAACCCACAACCCAGGTATGTACCCTGAGACTAGAAATCGAACCAGCAACCTTTCAGTGCACAGATGACACTCAACCAACTGAGCCACTCTAGCTGGGCAGGGATCATTTTTTGATAAATGGTCTCAAAATCATAGATCAGCATCAAGTTGTGACAATAAAGATACTAGCACAAGCAAAAGAACTGAAGTAGATAAATATATAGAAAAAAACAGAAGCAAAATATGGAAGAGACTACTAACCTCTTCAATCTTCCGTTCAAGTTTCATTTCACCATTTTCCTGGATAGACCTGTTGAGTAGAAAGCTACAAAACTGAGATCAATTGAAAGGCTTTATGACTTCAAGAGTTATTTCTGAACAAATGTCCACAACACAAACCAAAGTCTGAGACCTCCTCTCTCTCCTTTCCAAACATCAGTCATACTAGAGGACCGGTGCATGAATTCATGCACGGGTGTGGTCCCTCGGGCAGGCCAGGGGGAGGGGCCATGGGAGGTTGGCTGTCCAGGGGGTGGGACCCTGGGAGGTTTGCCAGCAGGCCGGGGGGAGGGACTGTGGGAGGTTGGCTGGCCGTGGGAGATTGACTGTGGTAGCGCACTGACTACCAGGGGTCATCTCCAGCGTTGAGCGTCTGCCCCCTGGTGATCAGTGCGCATCATAGCAACCAGTCAACCGGTTGTTTGCTCGCTTAGGCTTTTATATATATAGAAAATGAGCCAATTCCCTCCTGAAGGGGGTGCAATAGAGAAAAATAAGTCAACCAGGGAGAGGAAATCTAAATCCATCTCACACATTCACTACTGCCTTAGCATTGTTTCTATGAAATAAAATAATCTCACTTTCACATTATACCCAACAAGGGATTTTAAAGCAGGAGGTGTGTCTCTACAGGAGTACAAGCCTGACTTTTGGGCTTCCTGGGGATTTAATACCAAATGGAGTTTTTCCAAGGAAATAAACAGAACTCCTTTAAATGGGGGCAGAACACCTCACCTAGCCACACACAGAAGCCTTTGTCAGGAAACATACAAGCCCTGGTGGCAGGAATTAGCTCAACAAGGCCCCGCCTTGAAAATCAACCCAATACGAAAAGCCTGGTGGGGGCATAGCAGTATTAAACTTCCAGATCCAGTTCAATCACTACATCATGATTGCTTTCTTAATTTAGTTCTACTACCAAGAAAAACAACGTGGAGCAATTTTTTTTTAAATAAAACTATACTAACAGCACCAAATTTGTTTTTACAATGAACACTTATTACATTTTGATGACTTTTTTAAAATTGACACAAGGATTTCACTTTTATAAGTGTCCTTCCTGCCTTAGTTAGCAATACAAATAATGCACAGTGAGGCCAGAAGATTCCTGGGGAAGGACAGGTGGTCTCAGCATCCACGTGGCCTGATCCTTGGGGCCAGGGACCAGCTGCATTCCTCGAGAAGATCCACAGAAGACAAGATACAGCCCAGATGTGTGAATAGAAAAATACTCGGCTTCATTTTTAAAATTAAATCCAATTAAGCCATATCATCAATGGTATATATGTAACAACTGAAATGTGTCTACAAAACCCAAATTATTAAAATCAATTACCTCATATTAACGTAGTTGCCCCAAACAGCTGTAAGAGAAAGAAGAAAAAGACAATATTTAAGTTCATGACATTCATGAATATCAATAAATACAATTTTAATTTTTAACCAATGTTTTAAAGTTCAGTAAGTAAACCAAATTATAGATCATGATGACATTATAATGTACACTTTTAAAATATTAAGTCCAACTAAAAAGTAAGTGAAGCCCTAACTGGTTTGGCTCAGTGGATAGAGCATCGGCCTGTGGACTGAAGGGTCCCCGGTTTGATTCCAGTCAAGGGCACATGACTGGGTTGCGGGCTCAATCCCCAGTGGGGGACGAACAGAAGGCAGCCAATCAATGATTCTCTCTCATCATTGATGTTTCTATCTCTCTCCCTCTCCCTTCCTCTCTGAAATCAATAAAAATATATATTTTTTAAAAAGTAAGTGAAAACATGATCCCATATATCCCCCTAATTTTGGGATATCTCATTTGGGGTTCGGCATTCAATAGCACCGAGCTAGTCACAAGGATCAAGGACCACATGCCTGAAAAACACAGCGGGTTCAGCCCAAACACTTCCTTTAAGTATTGATGAGAACAAAATCCAGAGAAGTTAAGTAATGGCCTGATGTTGTGCCTTAATTTCAACTAGAGCGGCGGTTCTCAACCTGTGGGTCGCGACCCCTTTGGGGGTCGAACGACCCTTTTACAGGGGTCGCTTAAGACCATCAGAAAACACATATATAATTACATATTGTTTTTGTGATTAATCACTATGCTTTAATTATGTTCAATTTGTAACAATGAAATTGGGGGTCACCACAACATGAGGAACTGTATTAAAGGGTCGCGGCATTAGGAAGGTTGAGAACCACTGAACTAGAGTAATCCATCCTTTCTCAGCACCTATCCCATCTCCCTTAGACTGCAGTGTCTGGGCTACTGGGCTGCCTCCTTGATTAAAGACACCTGTAGAGAGGGTTACCGTGTCTACAGCTGGTGGTCAGCAAATGTGCATAAATCAGTGGGGTACAACAGCAAAATTTCACCATAGATAACTTTGAGAAATAATACTGGACCATGAACGAGCACTTCAAGTTAGTGAACAGAGGGTTACACCATACAGAAACCTTCACCACGAATGAGTAGTCCTAAGTTATTATACACACTCAGCCCTTATTTGGTCACTCCCTAAATGCTGAACAACTCCCAAGGACCAAGGGCTTGAGAAAGAAGGAGAGCAAATAACAAACATCCTCCCCATTCCACCTTCCCCAACTTGAGAAAGCCTTGAGGTTAGAGCTAATCCTAGGCATCTTCTGATTGCTACTCTCTGGTACCTAGTAGGGTCTTAATTCATGTTTATTGAATAGAACTGTGTCCAAAATCATGCCCCTATTAAGAAACACACACTGTTAACACATTGTGGACCAGTAGTTTTATTGCTAGCTTTACCCAGTGGCCAGATAAGTTTCTATTGAACGAGTACAAAAAACGTTTTACATAAATGTTAAAGGCACACTTTAAATTTAAATACCCATTGCATTTTGAAATTACTTATTACATATTCTCACAAGCTAATATCTTTTTAAAGTATGATACTTTGCAAAACACTGTGTAACATGAAGTGAGAATTCTCGTGATCCGTCTGCAATGTGTTAAGAAGGGACAAGTTGATCCCATCAAATCATATACTTCTTCAAGTAGAGGAGGAAACTATGACAGAAAAGATATTAATAAACTAACTAAATAAAAAGTGGCAAGTGAGCAAGAAATAGGAGAAATTAAAATGAATCGGTACAATATTCACTATTCCTCAAAAAAGCAGAGACTATTTATACTGTTTATATCTTTGGACCATGTGATTTTCTTTTGAGTATTATCCTCAAGCCATGAGTATACATACAGGAAAGCTCCCTTCACAAATCATGGCCTTATTTATAATTAAAAAAAAAAAAAACAGAGGGATAAACCAAAATATCTGACAATTGGGAAGCTGCTATCTAAATTATACCACTATCCAATGAAAACAGAAAGCCATTAAATAGGACCAGAAAACTATATTGTAACATGAGAATACAGTTATGATAGTGTCAGAGGGAAAAATATATGAAGTATGACTTCTGCTATTAAAAAACACATGGAAAAAGAAGTGTGAAAATGCCAAAACACTTGAGTTTAAATAGTGAGGTGAAGAGAGACCTCCTGCGCCATGCCTCCCCACCCGGGCTCCAGGATCCAGTGCTTGAGGACCTAGTGCTGTGAGTGCAAGCCAGAGGGACCCCACACTCCTTCCTGCCCAGGTGCCAGGGCCGTACTGAAATTGCGAGCCAGAGGTTCCTAGGGCACAACCCTGCCTCAGGCACCACAGCCCATGCATGCCAGAGGGCTCTGGAACCTCACAGGAAGTTACATACCAGAAGAACTGTGCACACACTCCTGCCGACCCCAAGTATCTGCAGCAGACAACACCCAATTTGAACAGCAATTGGAAAAAAAAATTTAAAAAGCAAGAGGAGAGTTTAAGGAAGCTTTGGAACAACATGAAACAAAGCAACATCCACATAATAGGGGTGCCAGAAGGAGTAGAAGCTGAGCAAGGAATAGAAAACCTGCTTGAAGAAATAATGACACAAAACTTCCCTGACTTGTGGAACAAAAAAGTCATACAAGCACAGAGAGTCCCAAACAAGAGGAACCCAGAAAGACCCACACCAAGACACTCTGTAATTACAATGGAAAACATTAACAACAAAGAATCTCAAGGGCGGCAAGAGAGACAGAAAGGTACTTACAAGGGCTCCGTCATTAGACTATCGGCTGATTTTTCAACAGAAACACATCAGGCCAGAAGGGAATGGAATGAAGTATACAAAGTAATTAAAAGCAAGGGAACTATTACCCCTTTAGACAAAAAAGTTTAAGGGAGTTTATTACCACCAAACCAGCAATGCCAGAAATTCTAAAGGGATTGGTGTAAGAAAAAGGAATAGAAAGATAAGGAGAAATACAGACATAAAGAATAAAAATGGCAACAAACAAGTACCTATCCATAATAACCTTAAATGTAAATGGATTAAATGTTCCAATCAAAAGGCATAGGATGGCTGAATAGATAAGAAAACATGACCCATTTATATGCTGTCTGCAAGAGACCCACTTCAGAACAAAGGACTCACACAGACTGAAAGTGAAGGGATGGAAAATTTTTTTCAAGTAAATGGAAATGGAAAAAAAAAAAAAACTAGCGTAGCAATACTTATATCTGACAAAATAGACCTCAAAGTGAAGGCCATAACAAGAGATAAGGAAGGCCACTTCATAATACTAAAGGGATTGATACAACAAGAGGATATAAGTCTGGTAAACATATATGCACCCAAAACAGGAGCACTCAAATATATAAAAAAAACTTCTGGAAGATTATCAAAGGAGAGATGGACAGCAATACAATCATAATAGGGGACTTTAATACCCCAATAACACAACTTGGTAAATCTTTTAGACAAAAATTCAACAAAGAAACAGCAATCCTAAATGACTCACTTGATCAGATGGAACTAATTGACATCTTCGGAACATTTCACCCCAAAGGCATGGAATATACATTCTTCTCACATGCACATGGGACATTTTCAAAGATAGGCCACATATAAGGACACAGGCTAAGTCTCTACAAATTCAAGAAGAATGAAATTATATCAAGCATCTTCTCGGATCACAATGGCATAAAATTAGAAATCAACTACAATAAAAACACTCAAAAACAATCAAACACATGGAGGCTAAACAGCATGCTATAAAACAATGAATGGGTTACCAAAGAGACCAAAGAAGAAATAAAAACATACTGGAAACAAATGACAATGAAAACACAACAATCCAAAATCTATAGGACACAGTGAAAGCAGTCCTGAGAGGGAAGTTCATAGCACTACAAGCCTACCTAAAAAAAACCCCACACACAAACACAAGAAAAACTGGTAATAAATTATATAAACCTACAACATAAAGAGTTAGAAATAGAGCAACAAGAAAAGCCCAGAGTAAGTAGAAGGAATACCAGAGCAGAAATAAATGGCATAGAGACCAAAAAACAAACAAACAAAAACAAAAGATCAACAGAACCAGAGATGGTTCATTAAAAGGGTAAACAAGATTGATGAACCTCTAGCCAGGCTCACCAAGAAACAAAGAGAGAGGACCCAAATAAACAAAATCAGAAATGAAAGAGGTGAAGTTAACAACCAGCCCCACAGAAATACAAAGGATTATTTAAAAAAAAAAATACTACGAACATCTATATTCCAACAAACTGGAGAACCTAGATGAAATAGACATATTTCTAGAAAAATACAATCTTCCAAAACTCAATCAGGAAGAATAAAAAAAAACTAGAACAGGCCAATAACTACTGATGAAATTGAAGCAGTAATCAAAAAAACTTCCAGCAAACTAAACCCTGGTCCAGACAGCTTCACAGAGGAATTTACCCAATATTCAAAAAAGAACTGACATTTACGCACCTCAGACTATTACAAAAAGTTCAAGAGGAATGAACACTTCCAAGCTCTTTCTATGAAGCCAGCATTACTCTAATCTCAAAACCATATAAGGACCCTACAAAGAAAGAGAATTATAGACCAGTATCCCTGATGAACATAGATGCTAAAATCCTTACCAAAATATTAGGAAATTGCATACAGCAATATATTAAAAAGATTATACACCATTACCAAGTGGGATTTATTCTGGGGATGCAAAGCTGGTACAATACGCACAAATCAATAAACGTGATACATCACATAAACAAACTGAAAGACAAAAATCACATGATCATATCAATTGATGCAGAAAAGGATTTGACAAAATCCAAAACCCTTTTTTGGTAAAAACTCTCAGCAAAGTGGGAATAGAGGGATCATACTTCAACATAATAAAAGCCTTATGTGACAAACCACAGCCAACATCATACTCAATGAGCAAAAACTAAAACCATTTTCCCTAAGAACAGGAAAAAAAACAGGGATGCCCACTTTCATCACTCCTGTTCGACACAGTACTAGAAGTGCTAGCCATATCAATTGAACAAGAAATAAAAGGCATCCAAATTGAAAAAGAAGAAGTAAAACTATCATTATTCATAGATGGTATGATATTATACGGTATAAATAGAGAGAACTTCTTCTATGTTTTGGGTTCAGAATTTGACAGAGGCATTCTGCTCTGAACCCGTGCGCAATAAAGATAACTCCTAACTAACTGGCTCATTAAGGCGTCTTGTTTAGCTCGCTGATTTGTGATATAACATTTGGGGGCCCCAGTGAGATAAGAGACAGGTGCCTACCGGCACCTGGTCTGGGTCACCTGGGACGGACAGCCTCCCCTGCCTGGCTGCCAGGCCCTAAGGATCTCTATGGGATGTACCACCTGATGAAGTTCCAGGGCCCCAGGGACGCTTTTCTGAGGTCGTGACAGCCAGACAAGGGACACCTGACATACCCCTGCATTCTTTTGGAGTCATCGGAAAAAGCCTCCGGCGATGAGCAAATTCAAATTCAATTAAGAAATTTTGAGTTCACTTTTCTGTCTGTTTGACTAGTCATCTTGCTACTGAGAGAAGGACTGGACGCAGTCTTAACTTCTCCGGTAGGTTCTCACCGAGACGTTAGTTGAGAATTATGTCCTAGGGCGTGGGTTCGGGGGGTGGGGGGCCACGTCTGTTTCTGTTAGGCCCCCACAACTGTTTCTATCAGGGGAGTTGTGCAGTGTTCCAGTTATCTGCTCAGCTCCCAAGAGAACCTGTCCTGGGGGTGTGAGTGCCAAGGGTACCCCCACGTCCATCAGGGGAGTTGGACAGTGTTCCGGTTATCTGCTCAGCTCCCAAGAGTGCTTGTCTACTGAAAGAGTGCGAGTATGGATGTTTGTCTGTCTGTCTCGGCATAATTATCTGTTCATTAACTGGTTTATAAATAGAAGTGTGAGAGCCTGCGTAAAAGCGAAAGCTACTTTGATTTATTCTGTACTTCTGTTGACTCCTCTGCCTCATATGTTTGATTTATTTAAGGCTGAACTCCATGACAAACTGCAAAACTCCTAAGCAGCGCTGCTGAGATTTATTTTTCTCAGGGACGTTTGCTCTCTGTCAAGGAGGGAATCAGCCCGCTAATAAAATTTCTGCTAATAAAATTTCTATCTATGTTTTCATAGTAGGGGCTTTGGTTTGCTCTTCACTGATGTGTGATTTGGCTGTATTAGGTTAAAAATTTTGGAATTCTGGGGTCAATTTAAAGGTATAAAATTGTAAAGGGTGTAGCCCAGAGAAGGTTAAAACAAAGGCCGGCTAGGTTCCAAGATTGCTTTTAAGAAAAAGCAAGAGAAAAGACTTTCAAGTTAACTATTTGCAACAAAGTAGTAAAAAGCTATAAAACTGTTTTCTTATCTCCTCTGGTGGACAGAGGTTCCCAAGGACAGAAAGAGAGGCAGGACTTGCTAAACTCGGCAGGGCGGAGATATTTACAGGGCCTTACCCCTGCCTGTGACGTCATTGGTGGACGGAGGTTCCCAAGGACAGAAAGAGAGGCAGGACTTGATATTTACAGGGCCTTACCCCTGCCTGTGACGTCATAGTCCCACACAGGCCAGCCGAAGCGGAACTAAGACTTGTTGGGTTAAGATTAATACATTTTCTCATGCCTTGTGAAAGGCAAGAGAGAAAGACTGCCAGATTTTTGATAATTAACTGCTTTGTGGGCTGCCTTTTTCGGCCCTTTAGCAAGCAGAGAATCATGTAGTCCCGAGACCTGTGACCTTCCTGATAGATTTACAGTGGGTCTCTATTAGGGACAGCATCTGCTCTGACTAGGGGAGGAAGAGAGCCGAACTGCTCCAGAGCAGGTGTGAGATAGGATAGTAAGCTCTCAGCCTGCTGAGATAGAGAAGCCCTAGGCTAGGGATTGGGGGATAGTCGGAGAGATAAAAAGTAGTAAGGAGGAGGATTTGAGAACATCTGGGGGCTTAGAATAAAGAAGGGAAAATCTGTAAGGGAAAGCAACTGTTACAGAGAGAAGAATGTGTCCTTAAATGTAAAAAGTCTAAATATACAGGATCTCAGACCTTGTTTCCCCTGCTAAGGACAGAGTAAATGGTTAATGCAGAAAGGGGGAGCATCGGTGGGGAGAGCAGGGAGAGATAAGTTTTTGTAGATTTTTACTGGCTGGTTTCTTCAAGTCCACAAGTTTTCTGCAAAGCACAATAAATCTTCCTCTGCCCCATTTTCTTCTCTTTAACCCTCCAATACACATAGAGAAAATCTCATTGTCAAGCCAGATTGAAAAAAGTTTGCCTCCAAGCATGGCAGGGTGGGGCTACTGGGTACTTCTTGGGCAGCGTTGGAATGTTCAAGCAGAGAAATTTTGGGATATAGTATTTTATTGGCCAGATTAAAAAGGGTTAATTCTATAGTCAGAAAAAAAAGGCCAGTACAGGTTACTGAAGATATAGCAGGAATAAAAAGAATGTTAGAAAGACTAAGGCATATTTATGCATTTTTGAAGGACAAAGAAAGAAGGTTTAAAGGCTAATTTAAAAGTATGACATTTGTAAAGGTTATCCTATTTAATAAAAGAGAAACATGGTAATTAGCCGTACCTCCGCTACCCTTCCCATTGGCTAATCAGGGCGATATGCAAATTAACTGCCAGCCAAGATGGCGGCCAGCAGCCAGGCAGCTTGAAGCGAACATGAGGCTTGCTTGCTTCAGTGACGGAGGAAGCCAATGTTCCCTGCCTTCCGCTGCCGGCCTCTGAGCTTGCAGTTTGAAACATTGTTACAAATATAGAAGCTAAACAAAACCCCAGAAACCTGCTTTCAGCCAGCCGGGATCTCAGAGCTGGAGTTGAAACAGTGTTTCGATTATAGAACCCAAACAAACCAGATACCGGCTTTCAGCAGCCGAGGCCTAAGAGCTGGAGCCAAGCCTCAGAGCTAAAGCTGGCCCAGAATAAAAAA
>NW_005357160.1:161120-162892 GCF_000412655.1 Myotis brandtii
GGCGCCCCAACTCCCCAATCAGCCCTGCTCTGAGCCCGACCAGGGGCTGCACCTAGGAATTGGGCCTGCCTTCTTCCACCCGGGAGCGGGCCTAAGCCAGCAGGTCGTTATCTCCTGAGGGGTTCCCGACTGCGAGAGGGCACAGGCCGGGCTGAGGGACCGCCCCCCTCCTCCCCCGAGTGCACAAATTTTTGTGCACCGGGCCTCTAGTGTATGTAATAAAAAGGGACAGAGTAAGGTTTCAGTAACAGGCAGAAAAGAAACAGGACAAGAAAAACTGAACTCCCAAGAGCCAGTAGTGGAGAGGCAGAGCTGAAGCCCGCAACCGCCCTGGTGATTTAGAGCTGGTTGCTAGACAGATTAAAGACTCAGCCCCTGAGAGCAAGGTGAAATAAGGTGGTGGGGTGCGAGGGGGGCAGATGCCCTGTTCTTACTTATAGAGAAGCCTGTGAGAAAGGTCAAGGTCTCCGCCAGGAAAGAGGACAGGTGGGAAGGCAAGGGCCTGATACCCAAGCCACCACCAGAGCGCTTTGCTATGTGCAAACTTGTCTCTCCCTGCAGCCCCAGCTGTGTTTGGCTCGCCACTAGGAACCAAGCAGTGGTGAAAGACAGGGTGGCAAGGCCCTATAACTGGTAAACAGGGTTAACAGGAGAGGGGAAAGGGAAGGAACTCTCCATGGACCAGAGAACCTTCAGGACTTCCAGACTCTCCTAGAGAGGAGGAGTCTGACTAAGGGACTGCCCGAAACCCTGCTGGGCTGGGAGGACCTGAGGCCACATGTTGAACTTGTAAACTACAGTTTGCTGGGCAGATGTCCAAGCCCAGTTGTGTAAAGGTTAGCTGCCTGTGTTCAGCAAACAACTTTCTCCCATGCCAGAATACATTTTAGGGAAATTAGACAGACTGTATTTGTGGCTAGAAGGAAAAACTTGCCACCATGTACAGCCCTGACAGTAGCCTGCAGAAAACTGTATAATGGACTTAGATAATGCCTGCATCTTCATGGACATGACTCCAGAGAGACAAGGACAGTTTTGCTTTGTGTGGGAAGGTCAAAAATGAACTTTAGTCACCTCCATGAGCTGTTTGTATAGTCCTACCATGTGTCATGTTTAGTAGAAGATTTGGCTGCCTGAAGTGGACACAGTGCCAATACTGTACTTCATCCTATATAATAAAAGGATAATATGCAAATTGACCCTAACAGTGGATCGACCTGTTGCTATGACGCACACTGACCACCAGGGGGCACTCAATTCAGGAGCTGCCCCTTGGTGGTCAGTGTGCTCCCACAGAGGGAGCTCTGCTTAGCCACAAGCTGGGCTGACAACTGCAAGTGGGCCTAAGCTGCAGTTGGACGCTCCCAGAGGGATGTCTAACTGCCAGCTTAGGCCCGTTCCCCCAGGGAGCGGGCCTAAGCCAGCAGGTGGACATCCCCCAAAGGGTCCCAGACTGTGAGCGGGCTCAGGCCAGGCTGAGGAACCCTCCCCCACCAAGTGCACAAATTTTTGTGCACTGGGCCTCTAGTTGTATTAATAATATTGTATTAACCTTTAATTCTCTTGCAGATTTAAATGCAGCTGCCACCAATTACTATAGACCTATGTAGGTCTACAGGCTTTAATAGTCTTTGGGAGTAACTGGCAAATGTCCAGTATCCCACACTAAGCGTCATTATCATGGCCATATATTAGCTATCCTGGAAGGGGGTTACATATTTTAAATTTCTTCTTGTCATTTAAAGACAGTTACTGTTTTGTTATAATATATT
>NW_005357160.1:162970-165846 GCF_000412655.1 Myotis brandtii
CTGAAAAGTCCATACAAAGGACTGGCAAGGAAAATCAGAAAATATTAAAGCAGGTCAGTATATTTTTCTCCTTATATAATTCCTCCGAAATTTGGCAATACATTTCTTTGCATGAATTCAGTAAGACCGGTTTCCAATAGTGGTTTTATTAACCGGAAACTTTGACTGGAGTATCATGTTTTAAAGAGCCCTGTCTAAACTCTGAAGACCTGAAGCCAATAAAAGTGCCATAGAGAAAGCCTGGTATCCTGCTTAGTAGCCCTGAAAATAGCTGGCGCTGGAGCATCAGGCCCATGTCCTACCATCACTGGCGGTTGGTCAAAGTAGAAGGGGAGCAATAAGGGCACCTCTGCGTCCCTACAGAACCCCCACGCACTCTAGGCCGCAACAAGTAGGAGGGCTGCTGAGATGGGCCTTAAAGCCTAGGGCACGGGCACGGGGAAAGTCGCTACAGGTAAGGAATTCACCTAACTCAACAGATACTGCAGGCAGGCCTGACGAACAGCTAGATGGCTTGGCTTCCCGGCTCTTCGGGGCACATTAAGATTCAATCATGACATTCCGGCAAAAGTGGTCAGTTACCATTCTTATTATGTTTATGCAAACAATCAGGGAAAATTAAATACAATAGATAAATTAGTCTTGATTTGGCTCTTTTAATAAACAGAAGAATAATTTTAAGGAGAAAAATTCTATTTCAATAGAAATTATTAGAACTGAAATGTTTTCTTTCCCTTCCACCAGACTATTTGTTGTAACTCTTGCTATTCTAATTGCTCAATAATACTAATTTTTATAATACAGTTTGTCTCAGCCAGGTCACAAGCCCACCTTCTTCTATGCCCAGGCCTCATCGTCCCTCTGACAGACAGCAAGGATCTCTTGGCTCTGAAAAGAAAACTCCATCCCTCTTCAGCATGGAAGTAGCCAAAGAAGCCCCACCGACATCCATTTTCCCTAAAAAAATTCAGAGCCAGGATCCTTGAAGTAATATATTAGGCAGTAAGACAGACATAAGCAGAGCAAGGACGATGGGCCAACTGGCACTACCAGATGTAACTAAGTTTTTCCACCTCTACATATATAAGATAAGGGGCTAAGACCGAACCATCTGGTCTCAGACACTCACCCGCGGGACATCAGCATAGAAGGCCAAATTAATTACCTTTATTCAGGCTCTCCAGTGGACAAAAAACAAATCAGTAACAATTTACACTGATAACAGGTATGCGTTTGCAAGGGCTCAAGTACACAGTGCTATTTACAAGGAACAGGGACTTTTTAACTTCAGCCAGGAAGGACATCAAAAATAAGGAAGAAATTCTGACACTACTAGAAGCCATCTAGCTACCCAAGGTAATAGCATTAGTCCACTGTAAGGGACACCAGAAAGGCGACACCGCAGAAGAAAGAGGGAACTAGGCTGCAGATGAAGCAGCCCTAGAGGCTGCCCTAAAACAAGTGGGGCCTCTACGGATTCTAGTGACTCTTCCAGACCCTGACCTACCCACCTCACCAGCTTACACGGAACCACACTAAGCTTACAAAGCTTCTCCCAATCTAAGAAAGCTAAAATCCATAACCAATCTTTACTCAAGTTCTTACAGGCTTTACAGTCCCCCCAGAAAGCAATCCAGAAACACGTCCAGGATGCTCTGCCTGTACCAACTTCTGATCCAGTCCATCCCTTCCAACCTGATGACTCTGTTTGGGTAAAGAAATTTACCACCCAAGGACTGACTCCTACCTGGAGGGGACCACACACCATCATCCCGATCACCCCCACGGCAGTCAAGGTCGACGGAATCCCAACGTGGCTTCATCACACCCGGCTTAAGGCAGCCCAGACAGAATAAAGAATCCAAGATCTTCATCAGATCCACTAAAGCTGAGACTCTCGTGTATACTCCTGGCCCTCATTCTGGGCCCCTGTCTTATAAACTGGTTTATTAACTTTATTCAACAGAGAATTAATTCTATCAAGCTTATAGTCCTCAGGAGCCAGTCTGACCTCCTGCCCAACAATGACCCACAAGAGTCAATGATTTGACTCATTTACATAAAACCAGTGGGGAATGAAGCATAGTAATCCCTCCTTTGGAAAACTGCTGTGTGAAACTGCTGTTTTAAACTACTCTGTTATTCTTAGACAGTCCCTTGTTCTATAGATCAACTCTGTTATTTTTAGATAGTCCCTTATTCTGTAAAATAACTGTTTTAGTTTGAATAATAGAAAAAGATAAAAACTTAACTATCTGACCTTGCAAGCTAGCCATCTAACGTACTAGGCAAATACTGATAATAATTCCCATATTCTCATGCCAAGTGTTTGTTCATTATGTATCCAAAGTTACAAACTGTCTGCAAAAATAACTCACACAAAGCTCTTTGTAAAATCTGCAGACAAAGAGATCAAAAGGTATAAATAGAGAGAACTTCCTCTATGCTTTGGGTTCAGAATTTGACAGAGGTATTCTGCTCTGAACCCGCGTGCAATAAAGATGACTCCTAACTAACTGGCTCATTAAGGTGTCTTGTCTAGCTTGCTGATTTACATACAATATAACACTGGAAGCCGAATGCAATGGACTGATGAACTGCAGGTGGGAACGCAAACTAAGCTAGCCTAATGCTGGACTGGACTGTGTAAACATGGAAAGGAAACTCTGGGCAACGAACCTGGCCAGTGTGGCTCAGTTGGTTGGGCGTCATACCATGCACATGCCCCGGGTTGCAGGCCCGTCCCTGGTGGGGAGCATGCAGGAGGCAGCCAATTGATGCTTCACTCTCACATCAATGTTTCTCTCTCTCTCCCTCTCAATTCCTCTCTTTCTCAAAAATAAGGAAGAGAGAGAGAGAGAGAGAGAAGAGGAGAG
>NW_005357160.1:165880-183720 GCF_000412655.1 Myotis brandtii
AGGGGAGGGGAGGGGAGGAGAGGGGAGGAGAGAAGAGAAACGAAACTCTGGCAACAGCTTTAACCCTAGCTCTGCTGAAAGCAAACTGGGACTTTTTCCGTGGCAGGATGGAGGGAAATGGGACCTTGGAAACTCAGGTGTTTGATTCCACAGAAATAAAGCTTTCTCCGATAACTCATTCTCCCATGGGAGTCTCAGAAAATTCCTTTTCTTGTGACATCACAAGAAGTCCACTTCCCCTGGCAACAGGTGAGGACAAGGAGAACTCTTTACCTATAACACCACCACCAAAACAGAGCCCCAAAGGTCAGTGACCAGCCAGGAGCTGGCCAAACCCCAGGGTATTTTCTCTACTTTGTATCTCAAGTAAAAAAAAAAAAAAAAAAAAGGTCTCAAAAAAGGTCTCATTTTGGCTTGTCAACATACACTAGGAGCCCTGGCCAGGTGGCTCAGTTGCTTGGAGCATCGTCCTATACACCAAAAGGGCAGAAACACAAGTGATTTGCCACAATGATGGAGCCTTGACCCCGTGTTTTGTGTAAACTAGCCTAGAATGTTGCAGGTTAAACATTACCTAAAATTAATGTTGCTTTTAAAATTTTGCCACCTGCTTACATTAATGTGAGCCTCCCTACACTTACAATGTCTCAAAGGAATTACTAACAGATGTGCTCAATAAATACTGGAACTAAACTGAACTAAATAAAATCTATTATGTATAACACAAGGACTCAATATTTTTAAAAGTATAAAAGAAAAAGGATTGTCATTCACTGTTATTGACAAAGGGTGAAAACAAATTCCCTTATACAGCTTTCAAGATATTTTCAATTATTTTAATTTTAATATAAACTTTAAAAATACTTTGTGTGCAAACTGAGGCATAGTGGTTCTCCAATTCTCATTATGTCTGTATCTAGACTCCATGCTATGCTGGAAAGTCTAGATCATGAAAATCTATTATATAGAAATTTTCACATACAGCAAAAAATTGACTTATTTTAAGGTATGATTTAAAAATGAGTGTCTTGCCATGGCCAGTGTGGCTCAGTGATAGAGAATCAGCCTGAGCACAGAAGGGTGGGTGTGATCCCGGTCAAGGGCATACACCTGGGTTACAGGTTCGTTCCCCAGCCCAGGAGCACATGCGGGAGGCAACCAATCGATGTCTCTCTCTCATATTGATATTTCTTTCTCTCTCCCTCCCTTCCTCCCTTCCACTTTCCCTGAAAGAAAAAAAAAAATTTAAATGAGTGTCCTTTTCCAACGAAGAAAAAATTAAAATGCTATCCCAACACTTTTGTCTGCATTAGTCTAATTTAGCTTCTTAAATATAATCAGCTTCTCCTTGAAATAATTCTCATGAGAACACAATTCCTGTCAGTCTAACATCTGAGTGCGCCATGGATTCAGGGATGAGCCCCGGGAAGTGGGGGTGAGGAGGATGATCCTTGAGAGTCTATGCAAAGCCCTGGTCCACAGCTTTCAACAATCCAGAGTTCCAAGCCCCCAAACAAATGAAGACCCATCAATTCAGAGTCCATAACGCTTGGACTTGAAAGCCAGGCAACAGATAGAGTGCCAATTCTTCCCCATGACTCCTGCCAGCCTATCATAAGCACTGTTATCACACTGGATCAGATCAACCGCCATTTCCATCTCCTACCTGTACAGCTGGCACAGCCGCAATATGCGTTAGCATGATTTTATTGGGCGTTCTGATCACCACTGTCACCTGGAAAGCACGTGCACTTTTACCCTAAATCACAGGAAGAAGTGGGAATTAAGAAAACCTTTCTCTTACCATACATGGGCACACACTTACATAACACGGTATGTAAGGCATGCCCGCAGGCAAGTGTGCCAGGGGCTCACCAACTTGGCATAGTGATGTTAGTGTTGACCGCATGGGGAACCCATGGAGGACTCACCTTTTTTTCCAATGTTTCCTAAAATCCTTCCTCACTCATCTACCTGCTGGCCATCCAATAAAGTTGGTGCCTACAGATGCGTGGAAGGGTAAGACCCTGCGCACAAAACTTCATGCATCTGGTAAGCAACATGCGTGAGGTACAGTAAGGACCCCAAGAGCAGTTGCCAGAGAAGACTGGTCCCAATGGAGAGGAGGCTCCGGTGACAAGAAACAGTAGGGGTCCACCTGGGACTACAGGGAGGAAACAGCTTGACCCCACTAGTGCAAGAAAGGTGGGACACTGGCCACCAGTGAGACACTGGGGAGCTTAGCCAGATCACAGCCACGCAGTCCTTCAGCACCGGCCCAAGAGAAATGGCAGGTTCCGCAGTAGTAGCAGGGCAGCCACCGAATAAACACAGTTCTCTTTTTTAAAGGGAAAACATATATTTTTGAGCCACTGCTAGGAGCCAAGCAACCTGTGGTGTCTTACAGCAAAGGCTCCTAACCCATGGTGCCCTTTAGCTTGAAAAGGCTCAGGACCTAACAATGACAAGAATGGGGTGGGTGGAACAGTGGGGTCTGCCTTCTCCAGTGTTGATGATAGAATCCAGGCCTCCCACAGCCTACGAGACACTATGTGGTCTTCAGACCTCCTCATTCAGAATCCCAGGACAGGGGCCAAGGCACGGGGAAGGTGGAGAACCTCCACCCTGAGGGAGCTGGTGACCAGCCAGTCACAGCCATACCTCTATGTTCTTACAGTCCAGGCTCAAGCCACTCTGGCCCAAATAATTTCTCCAATTTGCCATGCCTATTCCTGCCCTCAGGGCCATTACACTTCTCCCAAACGCCTCTTCACTCACACCCCTCTCGGTTCATTCAGATCTCAGCTCAAAAGTTACCTATCAAAGAGATCTTCTGACCAACCCACCTGTAATAAACCCCAACCATCACCATGCACTCTTTCCTCCCTACCCACACTTAGCCTGCTTTCTTTTTCTCCACAGCACTTATCACCAGCTAATATAGCTATGTATCAATTTATCTGTGAATCTATGTTTCTGGTCTGATCCCCTCCAATAACATGTAGGCTCAGGTGGCAGAGATGTTCTGTGCTGCTCACTGTAGTTTTCTGTGGCACTGATACACATGCATGATAGGTGCTCATTAAGTATCAGCTAAAAGGAATGAATGAAAAGCTCTCCCAAATGACAGGCAATCGCTGCTCTAAGGCAGGAGTCAGCCAACTTTTTCTATAAAGGAATAGATCATAACTATGTTAAGCTTTGCGGGCCTGTCTGAAGCAACTGCTCGACTCCATCACTGCGGGCAGTCCTAGATAATTCGAAATCACCTAGCTGTACTCCCACACGTTATTCAAGGACACTGACATTTGAACTTCGTGTTATAAAACAGCATCTGCCTTAGCTGGTGTGGTTCCATTAGTTGGAGTGTCTTCCCATACACCAAAAGGTCAGAGGTTAGATTCCCAGTCAGGGCACACAGGGCACATACCCAGGTTGCAGATTCGATCCCCAGAGGCAATCTATCAGTGTTTCTTTCTCTATCTCTTTAAAAAAAAAACACAAAAAAAACAAAAAACAATGAATATGCCCTGGGGTGTGTTAGGTCTGATCAGATAACTGAATGGATACCCCCAACCCTGGGAACTGACCTTTAGGCCACTTCACAATAGACATTCCCTCTTGCTTAGACCACATTCCACTTGCAAAGACCATTATCTCTCCCCTCAGGACCTGCCAGAGAATTCTCCATCCAGAAAAAGCCCTCCTAGAGTCCTTTAAAATCTCTGACTCCCAGTCCCTGGGGGCTGGCGCCATTTTGGGGCTCAGTCCATCTGGTATCCAGATGACCTAATAAATTCATAATCCCTTACCACTTGGGCCTCGTGCGTTCCTCCTTCGGCGACCCTAACAGGGTGAGGATAAAAAAAAAGCATTTTTTTCTTCAACTATTCAAAAATTGTCACAGTCTTCTCAGCTCAGGGGTGGGCTGGACTTGGCCATGGGTCACCTTGCCAACCCTGCTTTAAGAGATACCTAAAGAATGGCGAGGTACAATGCCCTTGTCCTTGAGGGGAAACTAGCCACCAGCCACCTGTACACAGTAACATCAGAGGAGTAAAGGCTGCAGTCAACCACTTCTGGGAGCAGAGGAGGCAGGTTACTGAGCTGTGAAGATGGGACATCTACTGGGCTCTGAAGGAAATGCACTTGGACAGAAGTGTGGGGAGGACGAGGCTGAAGGAACAGAGGGGATGAGGAGTCTGCAGGATCACGTAGGGCCAAGAAGGTTTTCCTAATAAGCACCTGGGGGATTCTATTAATGAATCAAATATGATCACCACTGTCTTACCTTTTGTAGCGTTCTAAGACATCCAGTTACTGGGCACTAGCAAGCATCAGAGTGTAATAACAGGCAGTCTGGGTTTTGGCATAACAAGAAGAAGGGCAGAAGGGCAAGGCAGAAGGTGGGCTAAAGTGAAACAGGCAGAGGACAGAGCTCGCTGGTCTTGGGGATGGGTGGTGTATCAGGTGGGGGAGAGGTCAGGGTGGGGTAGTGACATGATGTCAGGATTTCAGAATGTTGGAGACGGCCCTGGCCGGAGGCTCAGTTGGTTGAAGTGTTGTCCATAAACCAAAAGGTTGTGGGTTCAATCCCTGGTCACAAAGAGGAGGCAATTAATTGATGTTTCTCACATCAATGTGTTTTTTTTTCTCTCTCTCTCTACCGCCCACCCCACTCCCTACACATCAATAAAAACATATCCTTGGGTGATGATTTTTTAAAAAACAAAACAAAAACACACAACACCAGAGGGGGAGGATGGCGGGGGGAGAAATAATGGACTAGGAGGAGTACATGCTGGGTTCGAGGCACCCATAGTGACGCAGGCCAAAGATGCCTAAAGGGCTAGTAGAAACAGGCCTGGGAAACCAGCACTAGTCAGAGGTGCAGGCAGGGGCCCCTGAGGCTGACATGGGAAGGTTCATTGAAACGTGGCACTGACAGCTGCATCCAGCTGGGCAGAGGCCACAGCCCTGGCGAATCTCATGACACGGCCAGGCATATGTCTGGAAGTGTAGCAATGCCAGTCTCACCACGTGAGCCTGCCACACTCAGTTTCTAATCACAAGGTCATGTCATTACCTCCATTTCACAGCCAGGACCGGAGCCAAGAGGAATAGCATGACTTGCTCAGGATCACACGAGTGGCCACCCATGCCCATGCCAACACTTCAAATGTGAGGCTTCATTCCATGGCCGATGTGACCTGCCCAGAGTTCCAACGTCACCCCATCACCAAAGAAAAAAGGCATCTTGGTTTTTCCAAACCTGTCCTCTAAACTAGACTCAAAGTGAGTAACATTAACCTCATGAAATCCCTGGGGGGGGGGGGGGGGGGGCGCACAAAGTTTATTTGAATGCTGAAGAGGTGCCCCATTTCAGGAGCAGGAGCGTGAATAGCAATCCCAACCTTCTACTTGCTTCAGCTTTCATTTAGAAAGTGTTCAAAACAGAAACCCTGACAAACATGGCACTGGATGGCTCCAGCAGCGCTCCGTGGCCTGCACTCATGCTGTGGCTGTGGCTGCTCCTCCAGACTCTCCAAGCCCTCAGGGAACAGAAGGCCTCCCCCCAACTGTGCCTAGCTGTCTGCCAAGTGCTCACTGCACCCTGTGCAGTCACCATGCTCTTACACAAAGGCGGACCCTCCATGGTGGCACTTTACAAACCCGTCCCAACAGCGGCACATCCACCTCGTTTGCTGGAACACTGGCTCTCAGAACCCCGAGCTGCTGTGCAAGTCTGACCGCCTTGAGGCTGGACAGGTTGCCAGCAGGCACTCTGGCAGCCAGTCCTAGCCGAGCCCGCCCTCAGGGGCCACACTTGCCATGAAGAAGCCACCAGGAGAGGATCCTCCAGGCCCACCTGTTTTGAGACTTCCCACCCAAAGTCCCAGACATCACAAGACAGGACAGTCCTCCCCATTTCTGCTTCCTACCCAGAGATCCATGAGCTTAGAAAATGCCTGCTGGTGTACACTACCGTTTTGAAGTAGTTAGTTAAGCAGCAAGACTTAACTGAAACCCAAACACAGGTATGCCCTCACCTTTAATCTACTGATGTTCAGATGTTCCCGTGGCAGCCCTCAAATCAGCCCAGGACATGAGGCTCCAGTCCTCCCCACCTAGTGCGCTCACTGCCAACAGCACATGCACCCTCCTCCACAAAGGCACGGCTGTGCAGACTCACTGCCTGGCTAAAAGCGGGGGTCAAGGTCCTGGTTTGGAAATCCTACGTCCTCACCAACCAGGCTGCCTGCCTTCCCCCTTGCACATGACATTCAAGATGCACCCTTGCTCACCTCTGATGAACACTGCCAACTCTATTATCCTAACAGAGCAAATATTTGAGCCACCTGGATAAACCTCTAGGTAGTACAACTGAAATGTTTTTCAAAGCAGATAATATGCATTATTCTTGTAATAAGAAAAGCATTATAAGTTGTTTAAATGGATCAGAAAGGTCAAATTATAAGATATTATTCTGTATTTAATTATTTTCTTTTGAAAATATGTTTTTATTGATTTGAGAGAGCGAGAGGGGGAGAGGGTGAGGGGAGAAAAACATCAGTGAGAGATCAATCAGCTTTCTCCTGCACCCCCCCTAATGGAGATCGAGCCTGCAACCCAGGCATGTGCCCTGGCCAGGAACTGAACTGGCCACCTCTTGGTGCAAGGGATGATGCTCAACCAACTGAACCACACTGGCCATGGCTCTGTTGATTTGTTTTGTTTTTACTTTTATCAGGGGAGAGCGCAAACGCAGCCCCCCACTACCACAAATTACACAGTCAAGTTTCCCACATTTGGGGAAATTGCAGGGGTCAGCACATCTGGAGTGCAAAGGACAAGCCTCACCCGGGAAAACTACCTTCTGATCATGGTATCTCCCCTGCCAGGTAAGTATGTTTTGTTTTGAAAATATTTTTTTTTTCCAGAAAGGAAGGGAGAGGGATAGAGGGATAAAAGGATCAATGATGAGAAACAGTGATCGGCTGCACATCCCCTACTGGGGATTGAGCCTGGGGGCACGTGCCCTGACTGGGAATCTAACCAGTGACCTCCTGGTTCATGGATCAACATTCAACCACTGAACCACACCAGCCAGGCAGGGACCCTGTTTTTAATTCTTCAAATAAGAAAGGGAGAAGTACAGGAGGAGGGACCTCTCTGTCTCCAGTTCCCACTACAAGAATGAGGTGCTACAAGGGCAGGCAGCATGATCCACCAAAGAGGAGCTGTCACTCAAGGAGATCCTGGCCCACTCCCCAGCCCGAAGGAGCCCAGCCAAAGCCCTGAGCTCCCCAACCAACCAAACCTGTGTTTGTCCTAAGTGGTGACACAGGATGAAAAGTGTCCCAGACACAAAGGCAATTTGGGGTAGCCGAGCAGCCTCCAGTAACAAGGACTTACCTAATACAATCACACCAACATTCCCACGGAAAAAATGCCTGCCCCAAGATGTTCCTAGTTCTACAAAGTGGTTAAAAATGCAAGGAGCTGTGGACTTTGTAGGTGACATCTGGTCCTTTTTATAAGTCTTTACACATAAAAATGTCAACATTGAGTGACAAGGGAAACTTAAAAGAATACACATAGTATAATCAATTTTTTGCTTTTTAAAACTACTAGTATGTACGTGCTTAAAATTTAAAACCACATGCACATGTACTTATTCACAGAATAATGTCTGGGAGACATGAGGCATACGCTTTCCATACTTTTATATTACTAGTACTTTCATGTTTGCAAATCGCAGGAAGAAAGTTTGAAGTACAGTTTTAAGGTCTGTGAGGACGTGGATTTGGCTGTCCAGCCAGGGAGGTCAGTACCATGGCTTGCAAAGTATATGGGACCTATTAAAATCCCTCAAACTGGTAGTTAGCAAAGCTTGAGGAATCCTAAACTGTTTACTCAACTACCATCTCAAGAAAACCCAGCACCCTGTTTTAAAAACCTGAGAAGAGAAACTCCCTTCCTCAGGGGCCCTGTAGGTGGGCAGGACAGATGGCTGTTTCAACCAGAGCCACAGAGGATGTCCCTGCAGCAGTGGCAGCAGCAGCAGCTGGGAACTTGGTGGAGATGCAGGTTCTCAGGCCCGGCCAGGGCTCCTGAACCAAACTCAGGGTGGGGCCCAGCCATTTGGGTTTCCACAAGCGCTCCAGGATTCACCTATCACCTGAGACCCTCTGCATACACAGCCCACCTTTGTTCTTCTCCTGCGCTCCAATCCTAAGACACACCATGTTTTGTTAAGACAACAGTTAAAACAATGTCAGAATAAGCCCCCTCCAGACACTCTAGTTACACACTTCTAGATGCCCCCTTCCCTGGGCACTGCCCTCCCCCTCCTGCCCAGGCAGCTGGCAGTCTGTTATGCTTCTTCCTTCTACGTGTCCCTTCAGCTCCTGTCCTCCCACCCCTGGGCCAGCCCCTCGTCCAGGCTCTGGCCACTGCAGGGCCCAACCCGAAGGAGCCCTACCACTGCCCTCCCATTCCTGCCCATCTCCATGTGGGCAGTTCTCTCTCTCTCTCACCAGACAATGTGCCCTGAAAGCTGCTGTCCTTGTCATTTTCTTGATCAAGATTTCCAAGTTATCCAAACTATTTTGACTCCTCACTCCAATTATCAAAAAATCTTGCACATGCACCCCACATATATATGTATGTACCAACCTCTACCACTGCCCTCCCATTCCTGCCCATCTCCATGTGGGCAGTTCTCTCTCTCTCTCACCAGACAATGTGCCCTGAAAGCTGCTGTCCTTGTCATTTTCTTGATCAAGATTTCCAAGTTATCCAAACTATTTTGACTCCTCACTCCAATTATCAAAAAATCTTGCACATGCACCCCACATATATATGTATGTACCACTGTATTATGTTCATTATAAAACAAAGACAGAAAATTTAAAAGGATGAGGTTAAAAAGTGTGTGTGTGTGTGTGTGTGTGTGAGTACACACATGTAAGTTCTGGAATATACATGGGGGTCCCATGGAGCACACTCTCCTCACCCCAACCCCCCTCACCTGTTTCCACGCCTCCATCACCTGCAGTAAGCTGACACCACAGCTCTGAGCACCCATCCCCACCCAGCCTTCCCAACCCACTGAATGCCTTGGGGCTTCTTATATCCTATTTGTGCTTCCCGATTATGAAATCACCAGCAACTGACCACTGACGGTCCATCTCTAATGGGAAGAATGGCGGTGCTGATATAAAGTCTGCTCAGGCTGATGCCTAGGAGATGGGTTGGGCATGCTTAGGAGCTGGGACTCTGTTATGGCGGTGCTGATATAAAGTCTGCTCAGGGAGATGGGTTGGGCATGCTTAGGAGCTGGGACTCTGTGTTCCGAAGCCCTGGCATCACCACGGTATCTGACTTTCTCTCCTCAACACCCCCAGGTGCTTCCTGCTGCCCCTTGAGCCTCATCTCCCTGACTCACTGCCCCCCATGGTCTTCCCAGCACTAAACCCCACCTGATGTCTGAGTGTACCTCCCATGCTCCAACTTCAAACCCTGCTCCTGCTCCTCCCCTTTCCATAAAGGCCCTTCCCCCACCTCTCCCAGTTGGTTGGCTCTGTTCTATTGCCTGCGCCTACGTGGGCCTTGCCCCCCCACAGGTGCCCTCTCTGACCCTTCCTCAGTACCACCGCAAAGCCTCCACCTGCTTGTCTCTGCCTCCACACTGAGGTCAGGGTCCCTGTCCCTTCACCGGTACCTACTCTGCAAGACGACAAATACGGCCAAAGGATGAAAATCACAACAAAACGCCCACAGAGCCAACCCAGGAACCCAAGACCGTCTTTAAGATAAAGCTTTAAAATTCTAAATATTGAGCTATATCCTTAAGGAGTTTCACTCTTATTCAAGAAAGCTGTAAAAACAACAGTTTGAGGAAAAGAACTTTCCCACTGGGAGCCCTCCTGTAGGCAGAGCCTGCCTCTCAACTGGACATGGAGTGATACCATCTACCACTGAGTTCCATGCAACCAGTTAGATGAATGAGGTAGATCTCTGCATTCAAAGACTATCTCCACATGCAAAGTGAAAAAGCAAATCACAGAACAATCAAAGATATAAAACCATTTACATTTTAAAAGAACCTAAATATACTTTATAAACACCTAATGCAAAGGAAACTATCTAGTGATTCATACATACAGACTAGTGTCCACCACCGACCAATGGGAAGAGAACGGGGTTAGCTGGAAGGGGGAAGAGGAGAGAGAGGGATCTTCCAAATGTTTCTATATTGTTTGAATGTTGAAATTATGAATTACAATTAAGCCCCCAAAAGACATAAAATATCAACACCCGTGGTACCTTATTATCCAAACTGTAAACTACCCTTAACCACCAAATACCTTGGTTTCCATGTTCTTCAACTCCACTCAGTACTCAGAGGTAGCTATGGTGCGGAAGAAAGCTACCTATGTGATCTACCTTATGCACATGACAATTATGAGACGGCCTCTTACAGGCAGAATGAAGATACCTCTGTCCTCACACCTTCACCAGAGAAAATCACGGCTGCGTCCTCCCAGCAGGACACCAGTGAATCTGTAAACAGGTTCCACTCAAAGATAGTCTCAAGATTCTACTGCACAGCATTACAATTTAAGTAAACATTCCAAAGGCTCTTAACCTGAAATACTGAACACCATCAAATTTAGAGACATGAGTCAAAAGAGATAGAAAGAAAAATGCCAGCCCTAGCCGGTTTGGCTCGGTGGATAGAGTGTCAGCCTGCGGAATGAAGGGTCCCAGGTTCGATTCTGGTCAAGGGCACATACCCAGGTTGTGGGCTCAGTCCCCAGTAGGGGGCGTGGAGAAGGCAGCCGATCGATGATTCTCTCTCATCATTGATGTTTCTATCTCTCTCTCCCTCTCTCTTCCCCTCTGAAATCAATTCAATAAAAATGTATTTTTAAAAAATGCCAGCCGAAACTGCTTTGGCTCAGTGGATAGAGCGTCGGCCTGCGGACTGAAAGGTCCCAGGTTTGATTCCAGTCAAGGGCATGTACCTGGGTTGCGGGCACATCCCCAGTAGGAGATGTGCAGGAGGCGGCTGATCGATGTTTCTCTCTCATCGATGTTTCTAACTCTCTATCTCTCTCCCTTCCTCACTGTAAAAAATCAATAAAATATATATTTTTTAAAAATGCCAGAGACCTCTTGAGATACAGAACGTAAAATGCACTTTGAGTCTTCAGATTACTAGAGACAAATACAAATGACAAGAGGAAGACTCTCCCTTCTCCTTTTCCCTCCTCCCCATGCAATTTCACAAATAGCAACAGATGCCTGGCCTGATACAGTAGAAACAGTTGCTACATTATTAATTAGTTCTTTTGCATTTTTCCACTTCAACATGTAAAGACTTAACATAAGGAAATGTGGCAATATTTTCTGTCATAGAAATGAATGCATCTCCTAGTTTTCTGATGAAAAGAACAGATTCGTGAAAGAAAAAGAGCAACTGAAGAGGAAACCTGTTCGCAGACTTTCCAGCATCAAGGAGGGCTGCTGCCCAGAGTGATGGAAGCGGGGGCTTTCCCACCTCATCTCAGACCTCTGTGCAGACGCAGGGACACCGCCACCCCGGGGCGAGCAGAGGCCGGAGGTAGTGTGCTGCCCGCCCCCAACACGGAGCAGGCCACTCAGCACACATCTGCTCTGCCCAGTCCATGAATCTGCTGAAAGCCACTGACAGCAACAGCTTCGCTGCAAACACTTCCTTTACAGCTACGTCCATAAACCCCGTCAACTCAGTTTGATACTGGTGGGTGAGTCTATCTTTGAATGCCTAAGGCAAAGCAAGCCAGGGGGAAAGTAGAAAAAAAAACAACCACCCTAGCTAAGAAGAAAAAGTAAATCCAGGCTCCTCACCACAGCTTCTAAGCACAGGGAGAAGCTACCACGTAGCCAAACCCAGAATGTGAAGCTAGGACATAACATGCAAAGTTATATTAATTTTTTGGGGGGGAAAGTAGGACATTATGATTAAAAACAATATGGGAAAAAATATGTACATATAAGAATTCGTGCAAAAGGCAAAGGAAAATCTTTTTAAAAAGGAATACAACTTTGGGGTTAATTTTGCAGTTTGCAGTTGAAAAGTTTTGTTCATAATATATGCTATTAGATCTTTATTTAGAATGCTAAAAAGAAACTTGATAGAAATGAACTTCACAGCCCTAGCTGGTTTGGCTCAGTGGACAGAACGTCGGCCTGTGGACCAAAGGGTCCCGAGTTCGATTCTGATCAAGGGCATGTACCTTGGTTGCAGGCTCCTCCCCAGCCCGGGTGCAGGAGGCAACCAATCGATGTGTTTCTCTCACATAGATATTTCTCTCTGTCTTTTCCTCTCTTTTCTAATTTCCCTAAAAATCAATGGAAAAATATCCACGGGTGAGGATTAACAACAACAAAAGAAACAGAAATGAACTTCACAATACATGTACCAAACCAATGTGAAAGAAATTATAAAAACACTAGAGGCCCGGTGCACGGGTGGGGTTCGGCCAGCCCGCCCCAATCGGGGCCAATCAGGCCGGGCCAGCCCTGCCCCTGATGAGAGGGACGATCAGGGACGGGGCTGGCCAGGGGGAGGGGCCGCAGGTGGTTGGCTGGCCGGCCCCGCCCTCTGGTCGAACTCCCAGTCGAGGGGACAATTTGCATATTAGCCTATTATTATATAGGATTATTATATAGGATGACTAAGGGCCAAAAAGAAAGATCTCACTAAATTAGGAGACAGCACTATTTCTGTAGGGGAAGGAATTTTAATGTGCTAAAATTATGAGGATTGTGATTTTACTGGTATCTTCTCTACACTTTACTATCTAGTTTTTTCATATTGGGAACATTATTCTCCTATTTCCAATTATTTCATACTTTTTAAATGGGAGCTTTTAAACAATGTTTTAAGTCTGCCTTTTCATTTCCTATTTAAAAGGGAGAGGGGAGGTGGTGTGGAAGGGATCTAGGAAAGCCATCACCAAACCACAGTCCCCACCTAGACCGAGGGACTCATCCACAGCATACCACACGAGTGACCAGGGCACTGAGCACTCTGGGCTGGTGCCCCACCTCTGGCCTGGCCATCCACAGAGACAGAATTACGTGCAATGGCTGACTGTAAATCAGGCCTGGAAAATGCCAGCCTTCTGTCCACAGCTATTACCAGAAATGGCAGCGTCCAGGAGAGTACAAGGACAGGGGGACGAGAATGAGGGGACAAGTGCAGAGGGGGTGTGTGCAGGAGAGGAAAGTTAAAGGAGCAGGTGAGGAGGATGGGTGGAGGGTGTGTGCATGGGGAGGGAGTGAAAGAGAAGGAGGGGGAAATGGGAGGAGATGGAAGTGGAAGGTATCGGAGCAGGTAGAGGTTGAGGAGCTCCTGCAAGAAAGGTGTGAGAGCAAAAGGAGAAGGTGGAGGAGGGGAAGTGAGTGGAAAGTGCGGAAAGTGGGGGCCTGGGTTACAGGTGAGGTGGGGTATGAGAAAGAACAGGTGGGAGTGTGAGGAGGGGAAAGGTGAGTGTAAGTGGGCAGGTGCAAGGGGGTTGGAAATGAGGGGAACAGGTGCTTTGGGAGGCCTCTGGGGGAGGTAGTCAGCTGTGCAGGCGTGGGGGAGGGGGATAGCAAGATGGGACCAGGCCTGTGAGCCAGGTGGGTACACAGGTGCTTGTGACAGGTACCAGTGCTATAGGAGGTGGAGGGACAAAGCACTCCCACTTGGAAAGACAGGGCCCTGCAGACTCAGCACCCTGGACTAGACAGGGTGCTACCACTGGGCCTGAGGCATGAGCCTTCCAACCATCCCAGCTGGGGTATTGGGTCTGTGGGGTCTTCAAGAGAGACAACTGGTCGGGGCCCACCGGGCTATCTCCCCATTAGCCACACCAGTCATCCAATATTATGTCTATTGAATGCCAACCTAGGACCAGCATGTTCTGTTTTCAGTTTCTGAAAGTACTGTAAATATGTTCAAAGATACTAAGAATAAAATCCCCAAATCCCACCACACAAAAATATGGTTTTCATCTTCTGGGAAATTCGGACTCATTCTGAAAAAGACTACTATAAAGGCGCTCCAGTGTTTTCTCTTGTTGTTTTAGTTCACTTCTTTAGAGCAATAGAAAAGCTGAACCAAGAAGTCAAACTGATGGAGTGACTACCTTGAAATTCCGTTCTTGCCCTTCCAAATGAAGGGGGATAAAGAAAACCTCGGCCCATCCTCTGAGAAGCACCCACTCCTGTGCCCTCCCTGCCTGAGAACAGTCTCTCGGTCGCAGGCTACTTTATGACACCCACACCTGGAATCACCTTTCTTCCCAGGTGGCTCATCAACTGAAGCTATGACCTATTTAAAGAAATTCCTTTAATTTGTGATAGTATTTTTTTTAAGTATTACTACCTACCAGGTATGAGAACATGGGATTTTCATTTTATAAGCAAAAACATGAAACAGCAAAGTTAGACGACTTATCCAAAGTCGTTCTCATCAAAGGTTTATTACCCTCATTGAATAAAGTTTATGTCGGGTCAGTCTTCAAGTTCTACCTTTAAGGACCCAAATGATCCTGCTCCTTGCACCCTGTCACCTCTGTGCCTATGGTCATGCTAACATCCTTGCCTTCACCTCCACTGTCCAAACCCTATCCATGCCCTGAATACCAACTCCCAGATCTGAGGGCCTCCCCATTCCTTCACAGTCCCTGGTCTCATTTCTCTCATTGAATGAATACCTTGATCAGTTTCTTAAAAACTACATGGGAATAGTAAAGCTGTTGAAAATAAAAATTTTCCAATCCTAAATTCTGTTTCTATTCTCACAATACTTCTGACACCAAATATGTGAGTTTTTTCACACCAACAACCACTTTCCCAACTTTCTAGACACCAACTGGGTGTCCAATAATTCAATCCAGTTATGACACCTACAGCCTGGAGTTAGCATCAGACCCCACAGGTTAAGGGCACAGCCCTACAAGAATGCCCCCACTTCAGACTCCAATCACAAATCCCAGGGGCTACCTACCCTTCTGACAAATCAGCTATCCATCAGGGGTTTCCAGACTCCCTCCTTGGATTCCATAACTTGCCAGAACAGCTCACATAACTCAGGAAACGTTTATTAAGACATTGGCATATTGTAAAGGATACAAGGCAGGAATATAAGGGACTGGGGCTTCCATGCCCTTAAAACAGCATAGGAACCTGGGCGCAAAAATGGAAAATACCAGGTGGCCAGGAAGCCAAGTTAAAACCAGGTGGTCAGAAGGAACTTGGGAGAAGCTGACAGCAAAAATGTCACCACTCCTCCAATCCCCGCTCAAAAACACAGAGGTGGCTGATGTTATCTCCTTCTAACTGCTTAACCACTGACCCACATGCAGTTTATCAAGGTCTGACCACTATTCCACCTTTCTAGGGTGCAGTAAGGAGCAGTGGGTCATCTTGACCCAACAGAACAGATTTGAAGGTAGTTACCAGGCAGCTGGAAAAGAAAGTCACCAAGCCTGAGATGGAAAATTCCACAAGCCTGCCTTTTCCAAAAAGCCTGCCTTTTTGTGCAAGCCCCGTTTGTCCCCAGCTTGTAAAAGCAGCAAAGCAGAGCCAGCCCCCAAGCCAGTCCAGAGGACCTTTCCTCTGTGCTGCCTCCGAGTTCATGCACAAGCCTAATAAAACTGCCAGGAAGTTTCTCTGGGGTTTCCTCTCGATTTCTACTTGGGGAACCCAAGAACCCTAACACCAGTAACACCCTCTCCAGGTGCACCGTCTCACAGCCCCATGCATGTTCACCAACTGGGAAGCCCAACAAATCTCTCTGTTGGTGCTTTTTTCACGGCGCTCAATCTCCACCCAATCCTCTCCCAGGAGGCCCATGGGTGGGGCTGAGAGTGCCCACTGTCTCAAGCACAGGTTGGTCTTTCTTGTGACTAGCCCCATCCTGGGGCTACCACCCTAAGTCACTTCATTGGCAAAAACTCACGTAGGACTGACAGGGGGTTCATATGAGTAACAAAGCCACTCCTATCACTCAGGAAATCCCAAGATTTTAAAAACGCTGGCCAGGCCCTAACCGGTTTGGCTCAGTGGATAGAGTGTCAGCCTGCGGACTCAAGGGTCCCAGGTTCGATTCCGCTCAAGGGCGTGTACCTTGGTTGCGGGCACATCCCCAGTGGGGAGTGTGCAGGAGGCAGCTGATCGATGTTTCTCTCTCATCGATGTTTCTAACTCTCTATCCCTCTCCCTTCCTCTCTATAAAAAAATCAATAAAATATATTTTAAAAAATAAAAAATCTGGCCAGGAATAGGGACAAAGACCAAATATATTTTCCCTGTATGCCATACCAGACATGAGCAAATAGTTGCAATTTATTTCACAAAGGGCAGTTAATATTCAGAATATATAAAGCACTCTTAAAAATAAGGGGAAAAGATGGAAAACCCCATCAGAAAGTGGGCAAAAACATGAACAGTTCTCAAAAAAAGACAAATTAACAGTGTTCAACATTTGAAAAAGAGCTTAAGGACAGTCCATAAGAGAAATGCATGTTAAAGCAAGGAGATACCAGACTGGTGAAAATGCTAACATTGGCCAATACAGCCTGTTGGACAGCTGGGAGGAAATAGCTGAATTGCATCGCTGGTGGCAGCACCTGCACAAATGAATGCACTGCAGCACTATTTGTAATAGTAAAACATTTCAAAGAACTCAAATGCCTTCCAGGGAGGCTGGTCACACACCTGCAGAGCGTGCGCGCGCACATGCACATACACACACACACACACACACACACACACACACACAGGAGTATTACGAGCTGGAGAACAGAACAAAGGTGATCTGCAGCTACCCATGGACATGGAGTGCTTTGCAGGAAATACTGATGCCGTTAAGAAAAAACAGGTAAGACAGTGGTAGTATGTGCATCATACACACAGACTACTGCCTGTATTTGCGAAAGGAAACCCAGGATGGATAAAATAGACCAATAAAAATGGGAACAGCTCTAACCGGTTTGGCTCAGTGGATAGAGCGTCGGCCTGCGGACTCAAGGGTCCCAGGTTCAATTCCAGTCAAGGGCATGTAGGTTCGATTCCGGTCAAGGGCATGTACCTTGGTTGCGGGCACATCCCCAGTAGGGGGTGTGCACGAGGCAGCTGATTGATGTTTCTCTCTCATCGATGTTTCTAACTCTCTATCCCTCTCCCTTCCTCTCTGTAAAAAATCAATAAAATATATTTTTTAAAAATGAACCTAACTTGTATAAGGCATAAAAAAAAATATTTCAGGTAGCTTTGGAACACAATACGTTAAACTGCACATCCTTAGTGGGATACATTCTAAGGTCAAAAAGAAATCCTGAGTTTTCTGAAGTTTGCTGTTGGTAGTGGTACTGACGTAGTAACTCTGAACTGGTTTTGTATGCATGGTAGTACAGAGCAAATGAGGATGAATTTTTATTGCTATCAAAGATTTTCATTGTGGGGGAGAGAAAACAGCAATACAGAATGACGGAAGGGAAAAACTTGTTGTGTTAGGACTTAAATCAGGGGTATCAGCATAAGCTCATGATTGGAAAAATATTTTCATTTCTTGGCTCTGTCCTCTGAAGAGCTGGAAGCCATGATCCCTCAGTAGCAAAGGACACACTAGTACTCAGACCCTGATTTTTAAACACGTTCTGCACTGAAAATCAGGGCTGCTCGGACAAACGGTGGATTCCAGGTTTGGAGCATGGAAAGAACAAGATGAGCCTGAAGCATCTGAAGATACTAGTAAGTGCTCAAAGACTAAAAGTCCCAAGTGATTTAAATAAAAG
>NW_005357160.1:183981-191486 GCF_000412655.1 Myotis brandtii
AACTGGTGCATGTGCAGGAGGCAACCAATCCATGTGTCCCTCTCACATCGATGTTTCTCTCTGTGTGTCTCTCCCCCTCCCTTCCACTCTCTCTAAAAAAAAATCAATGGAAAAATATCCTCAGGTGAGGATTAACAACAAAAAAAGGCGGGGTGTAAATTGATCAGTGCCCCCACACACACCCAATTCTAATTCCTAGACCTGGAACTATGACCTTACCAAAAAGATGATCCCAGATCAGCGATTTTCAACCTTCTTCATCTCACAGAGCACATAAGCTAATTACTGAAATTCCGCAGCACACCAAAAAATATATTTTTTGCAGACCTGACCAAAAAATAGGTATAATTTGATTCCTTCACACCAGATGGCTACTGTTGTGTTGCCTGTTGTCATTTTTTTAATTTGACAATTAAAGAGATCAGTGTCCCTAACTAAATAGTCAGGTACTGCATGTTTTAAAGGCACACTGGTTGAAAATCACTCTCCTCGATTACCCACTCAGGAGGCCCCAAATCCAGTGACAGGTGTCCTTACAAGGGATGAAGGAGAGATGTGACAGTCAGAAAAGCAGGAGGCACTGTGACCCAGAGGATGCACGCACAGCTAAACAGCAGGAGCCTGGAAGGGGCCTGAGGAGGGAGATGGTCCTATGGGCACCTGAATCAGACCGTGGCCTCCAGAACTAGGAGATAATTTCTCGTTTTAACACCACCTTGTCTGTGGCAACTTGTTACAGCAGTCGCAGGAAACCAATAGAGTCAGAGAAGAGGAAGCACAAGTTATTCTTTTCTTTTCAGAAGAACACCAGTCTACAAACAGAAGGATTCAGAGAATGAGAAAATCAGCAATTTGTAATCCCCAGTATGAAAACCAGTGCAGGCAAAGGCTGTCAATGGGCACTGAACACACTGGCTGGAGGACCAGAGAAGTTCCTGATGTGCCCACGACCACCCTGACTGTGTACTGGGGAAAGATGCCTTTAAAATGAAGGGATGCGGTGGCCCTTCCAGGCACCCAACAGGGGACAACTCTGATGTAAAACAAATCAGCAAGCATCATTATAAAGAAAGCTTCAGGAAAGCCGGGCCCGTGTGGCTCAGCTAAACAGCAAGAGGTCACAGGTTTAATTCCCAGTCAGAGCTCGTACCCAGGTTATGGGTCCGATTCCCGGTCAGGGTCCGTGCGGGAGGCAACTGGTCGATGTTTTTCTCTCACCTCAATGTTTCTCTCCCGTCTCTCTCTCCCCCCTTCCTCTCTCTCTGAAATCAACTAAAAAAAACAAAACGCTCTTTTAAAAGTTTAACTGAATTTAATCATAAGAAATAAATAAACCCAAAATGCGGGACTTGTTTTAAAAGGTAAATGGCATGAAAAACAAGGGAAAGTTAAAGACATAACAGCCAAATGCAATGTGGAAACCTTAACTGGATTCTAGATTTAGAAACAAACAAAAACAGAAAAGGCTATAAAAGACATTTATGTACAATTGGGGAAAATTCAAATATAGACTGTATATTAGATATTTATGTTAATTTTTAGAGACTGGTAAAGGTGATGAGATTATATAGAAAATGCCTTTGGCCTTGGGAGATTACATTAAAGTATTTAAAGGTGAAGTATCATTATGTCTGCAAACATTTCAATGGAAAAAGTATAAAAACAGAGAAGAACCAATGTGGAAAAAAGACACAACTGGTAAATCTAGGCAGAAGATTCCTTGGGTGTTTGCTGAATTACTCTGTCAGTAGAAAATACATATGGAAATTCTTAAAGTAAAATGTGGAGGGGTCAAAACAATTTCCAGGTTGGCCCTCCCAGATCCCAAGGAGGGCTGGGAGGAAGGACAGGCTCTGCGGAGGGCCTGCCCCACCAGGCTGGCTGAGTCTGGAAACACCAGCTACACTACAGTCTGCTTGTTCTTCCCTATCTTTCTCCCTGGAGTCTGCTGGCATCAGGTGTCTAACTCGCTGTGCCCCCTCCCTGGCAGCAAGCCAGTACATGTTTGCTGACTGATTAGATGGCAAAACTACTCCAATAAAAGTCCCAACTCAGAGAAGTTTGCATTATCATAAATGCAAAGCTAAGACACATAAATCATGCTTTTACATGGTTTTCAGGGCTTAATTTTGTGCCTTTTCTGAAAATTTCAGTGGAATAACAGTGACATGTGTAGAATAATAGAAAGGTACCATAAATGCAATGTCATTACAACCAAATCCGTGATACACTATAAATTAGATGAATATTACTAGATATCACAACTCCAGTTTCCAAGATGTAAAGATGAACCAAAAAAAAAGATAATGACGCCTAAGCTCTATTAAAATGTCAGAAAATACACTTAGCTTAAGGTATAAATCTATGTGGACAGGAAGAGGAGAATAAACTGTTGCTGGGAGATGAAAGAGGATCGCTGAAGGCAGAGGAATTAAGAGAATGAGAGACCAGTAATGGGAAAGGCCCAGTTATACCTGAGAACAGCAATTTTCAGCCCATGTGCCACAGACTTTTCAAATCATGCAATATCTGACTATTTAGTCAGAGAGTACTGACCTCTTTTCCCTTAAAATGTCAAATAAAAAAATGACAAAAGCCAATATAACAACAGCTGTCCAGTGCGAATGAATCAAAATTATACCTTTTTCCCCATCAGATCTGCAACAAATGTTATTTTTTGGTGTGCCACAGAATTTTAGTAATTCGTTTACATGTGCCATGAGAGGGAAAAGGTTGAAAATCGCTGCTTTGAAAGAGTTGAGAATGATCATGCCTGGTGCACTTGGACATGGGGTGACAATGCAGCTAAGACAGAAAATTCAACTTTCAAATCTGTCTAAACTGCAACATGACTGCTTCGGCAGAAGATAGGCATTTCCATCTCAGGAAAGGGCAGAATAGGAGGTCTCAGACTGGGGAGCCCAAGTCCAGCTGGAGGGGGCTCCCACAGTGCAGGCAGCCAGGCCTCCCTGTTCTGCAGGGCGTGGGAGAGCCTGGTCACCACAGCTCAGAGGACAGTCCCATGGTACACAGGTTGTGAGGCTCTGCCAGTTCTAGTGACACAGCTTACAGTCAAGGGGCAGCTCAGGGCTCCCCCTCCAACGGAGTCCTCAGCTCAAACGCTAGCAGACACCTTGGGAAACCAGAAAGCTGAGGAAAGCCTGGAAGGAGAAAGGGAGAAGCGACCTGGGAGAAACTTCAGTGAGAAGAAAACTGAACAAACAAAACTACTCAGGGCTCCCCCTCCAACCGAGTCCTCAGCTCAAACGCTAGCAGACACCTCGGGAAACCAGAAAGCTGAGGAAAGCCTGGAACGAGAAAGGGAGAAGCGACCTGGGAGAAAGAAACTTCAGTGAGAAGAAAACTGAACAAACAAAACTATCACAAAGAGAATACAACCACAAAGACATTTAGTTTTTTTAAAAAACTAAGAGAAAACAAAGACATTCAGTTTTTTAAAAAATTCAGAAAACATAAAAGAACTCTTATAGCCGAAACCGGTTTGGCTCAGTGGATAGAGCGTCGGCCTGCGGACTCAAAGGTCCCGGGGTTGATTCCGGTCAAGGGCATGTACCTGGGTTGCGGGCACATCCCCAGTAGGAGATGTGCAGGAGGCAGCTGATCGATGTTTCTCTCTCATCGATGTTTCTAACTCTCTATCTCTCTCCCTTCCTCTCTGTAAAAAATCAATAAAATATATTTTTAAAAAAAAGAACTCTTATAAGTGAAAGATGATAGCAAAAATTTTAAATCACTAGAAGAGTTAGAATACAAAGATAAGGAAGTTTCCTAAAAACAGAGCAAAACTTTTTTTAAAAGGAAAAAAATTGGAAATTAAAGGACTAGACCAGGCAAATCTGCATCAGCACAATAACATCCCAGAAAGATAAAATGGAGGGAAGGAAATAACCAGAGTAATTCAAGAAAACTTCCAGGACTGAAGAATCGAGTTTCTAGACTGCTCCAAGTACCCAGCGCCCTGTGTGCGAGGCACCCGGGAGGCCACGGCGGGGCTGTCAGGCAGGCTCTGCCTGCTGCTGCGACAAGCAGCCCAGGCCCCGCAGAGGCTCAGAACAACAGAGGGGTTCTTTGGGTGGATTTCACACTAGGGAGCGGGGCGAGGGCTCTGCACACAGCGCTGTCACCTGGAACGCTGGAGAAACTTGCCTTCCCAGCTGCTGGGCCCACAAGTGAAGTGGGCACCACCCAGCCCTGGGCACGGTGATTCCATGAGGCCACCAAACTCCAGGAGTGAGGAGAGGCCAGGGGTCAGAGATCTGGGAAAATGTGGTGACGGACAAAAAGATCCTGCAGTCCTCAAAAAAACATGCAAATCCCACAGAAAGGGACTGGCCTGACACTCCTCAACACGAGAAGCCCGGAAAGGAATGGAACAATGCCTGTAAAATCCTGAAGGAACCCTTTTCTAGAGTTATGTCTCCAAAAGCTCATCCTGCGCATATCTGTGAAGTGTGACATAAGGAAAAGGAAGTCAGGAGACAGGAAATGTGTGATGGGCAGAGCGCGTCTGAAGGCTGGGGCCCTTCTTTAGGAAGAGGCCCTGCTGCTTCTGAGCATCCTGCAGGAAGACACAAGCAACCAACAAAGCGTTTGGAGTTGAAGCAGCAGTAGCACCTCAAATGCAAAGTAATTTTAAAAAACACCAAAAATCATTAGCTCCAAGGAAAGCAAAAAGTAATATACAGCATGACTCACTCTGAATGGCTTTCAGTCACACACACGAATATTAAATGTTGATCTCCCCAAAATCCCACCACACCTACATGGGGAAGGGGGGGTGGGGGGGGTAATGAGCATGGGAGCACAGAAAAAGAGAGTAAACAATCACCTTTCAAAAAAGAAAGTCACTAGGTAATAAATATTTACAAATGAAAACTCAAGAGGCAGAGCATTCCATGGCACAAAGAGAAATACCAAAATAATCAGCTAGAAGCCAACGCTTGCCTCTGCGGAGGGGAAGGTAGTGGCAGGGAACTCTGTTTTGCCTAACGCCTGTAGAGGCTATTTGACTTTTTAAACTATGTGCATGTTTAAAAAAAGAAAAAGAAAAAGGTGACTGGAGCTGAGTCTCTGCCAAGGGAGCTATCTAGTAGGTGGACCAGATTTTTCAAACAGTCACACCTCAGCGCTCTTCCAATGGCCTATAGCACTGATCTAAATGCCACAAGGGCTGAAACCTGTAAGACACAATCCCTGTCCTCAAGGGCTGGTAAGTTATTAAGAAAACATGAGCATGGAAAAGAATGCAAGTGCAATCAAGTGGGCATATGCTCACCACCCTAAGCATGGCAGAGAGTTATGTGGTAGCAAGAAGGGAGCCTGGGCCTCAGGAGGCACAAAAGACTGAGGGAGGGGAGGCAAAAGCCAGAAGAGGTGGAGAGAGAGAGATGAGTAGAACCTGAGAGAGGAACAGGGAGAGCATTTCTAGAAGGGAGCTGGCTTACAGGGACAACACTGTGTGTAATTTGGGAGTATAGACAGTTTTGTCAACACAGGTGAGGTTTTACTCATAATGGGCTGACAAAATTATTAATAAGGAAAAGTAGACACTAAAAATCACAGAAGTCACTGTTAGGACATTTTCAGTGTCCTTCAACACTATCAGGAGCCCTGTGATACTTTTCCTGCAGTGTCTCAGCTATACCATCCCGGCCCTTCAGTACCACTGCCTCTGCCCTCGTCCTAAACCCCTCACAGCTAAATTCACCCACTTCTTAAGCCGGCACAGGCCTCTCCCAGTCTTGCCTGCTCAGGCCCCTGTCTGGTGGGTCAGCCTCATTGCTCTACTTCATTTTCACACGCCAAAGCCACTACCCTGTTTTACATTCCCAGAACACTCCCTGCTCTTGGCTGCCACAGGACCTCTGCACATGCTGTTCCTTCTGGAACACATTCCCTTCTTCACCTCCCTATTCATTCCTACACAACCTTCAGCTCAAGCCTCAATTCCTCAGTGAAACAAACACCCTTGGTTGCTCTGACTCAAAAGTCTCTGTCATAAACTCTTACGCATTACTCTCCTTCTACCAGTTTCTATCTAATTTATGGCCATCTCACCTTCTAGGCCAGTAGTTCTCAGTGGGTTCCCAAACCACAGCCAGAGCTTCCCAGTGAAGCTATTAAAAATGCAAATTTTCGCCCTAACCGGGTTTGGCTCAGTGGATAGAGCGTGGGCCTGCAGACTGAAGGGTCCCAGGTTCAATTCCGGTCAAGGGCATGTTCCTTGGTTGCGGGCACATCCCCAGTGGGGGGTGTGCAGGAGGCAGCTGATCGATGTTTCTCTCTCTCTCATAGATATTTCTAACTCTCTATCCCTCTCCCTTCTTCTCTGTAAAAAATCCATAAAATATATTTTTTAAAAAATGCAAATTTTCAGGCCACACCCCAGACCTATAGAATCAGGAACTTGAGGACGGAGGCAGCAACTCGTGTTTTGCAAACCTTCCCGACCACTCAGATGCACACTGGAGTCTGAGACCCACTTCCCTAGACTCCATGACTGCAAAGTCTAGGTGTTCTGCCCTCCTTAGTGTCCCTTGGTGCCAAGCACAGTAAGGAGTTGGTAGGATTTCCTGGTTGAATGATGGTGCCTCTCCTGGATCCCCTTCCCTATTAAATTCTAAAACCCCGCTGTGTAACATTGAAAACCCCCATAATCAACAGGAGCCTGTCTGTGACAGGCTCTAGGCCCCAGCTCCCGGGCCTTTCTAGGTTCAAAACTTGGCTCTCCATAGCTTATCATCTGTGTGGCCATCCACAAATTTTCCTAATTTATCTTGGCCTTAATTTCCTCACTTCTAAAATGGGAATAATTATGTACCTACTTCCCAGTATAATTAAGTGAGACAATGAAAGAGACTCATGCCTGCACATACACCGTAAGCCCTAAGCAAATGTTGGTATTATTATTATTGTTGTCAAAACAATAATTATGCAACTTTAAGTGGTCTTTCCCTTGGGTCCTAGCTTTCTTAAAATTGTCCACACACTTCCTCCCTGGCAAACTACTACATCTAACACCCTCCTTGCCTAGCAACCAGAAGCCCTTGCGGGAGCATCCTCAGCTCCACCTCCCGCACAGCTGGGCTCCACTACACAGGCTGGGTCTTCCCAGAGCTCAACCTACGTCACTTTCTGGAGTCCCCTCTCACCTCCGGAACCAGAGCTGGGAAACTCGGCTGGTTAACAGGTGGTTCATTTCAGTGTGTCTGGTGGCCAGGAGTCAAACGGAACTCACACTGGGAGGCATTTCTGGCCCACTTTTGGTACTTGATAAAGTACTAATAGCAACAATTAAAATATACTCCCACCGAACTGATCTTAAATTAAAAAACAAAGCCGAAAAACGGTTTCAGCCTCTAAGAAGACACAGGGATCAACACCTGCCCTGTCTCGGGTGCGACCCTGAGTGATGACAGCGACGAGAACCGCACACAAGGAAGCGCCTGCCCGCTGGGCCAGGGCGGCCAGGAGAGCCCAGCGCC
>NW_005357160.1:192492-196552 GCF_000412655.1 Myotis brandtii
GAGGGGTGTCTCCAGGCTGAGGGCGGCACCGCGGTCGCTAGGTTTCCGAACCCAACCCACCTGGTGGCACGCGGTGGGCAGTCAAAAGTTGCGATGAAAAGAAATATTTGTGCTAAATTTGGCCGTGTCTTTTGAAGTTCTTTGAAGGCTTTCCCTAAGAAAGTTGACCAGTTCTCTGGGCTGTTTTGTTGGCTTTTTTAGTTACAGTAGCAGCAGAGAAAATTATGAATCTCTAAAACATTGCTGAAGTCAAAACCCCGTGCATTTTTCTAGGCTATGATCAACTGGATGTCTTTTTAAAAATAAAGGGTTTATTATTATTATTTTTTAAAAAAAGTAATGCTAGCCCTAGCTGGTTTGGCTCAGTGGATAGTGTCAGCCTGCAGACTGAAGGGTCCTTGGTTCCATTCCGGTCAAGGGCACATGCCCGAGTTGCGGGCTCAATCCCCAGTAGGGGGCGTGCAGGAGGCAGTCCATCAATTATTCTCTCTCATTGATGTTTCCATCTCTCCCTCACCCTTCCTCTCTGAAATCAATAAAAACATATTTTTAAAAAAGTAATGTTAGTGGTGTAATTAGGACAAACCAGGGCAAGGACAGGATGAAATCACGCTGAATCTGCATAAAGAAAAACGCTGGCATGTCATCATGTGTGTTTCATCCCAATTTGTTGCATGTGTATATTTTATCATAGTAAGGGTGTGCATTATGGTGGTGAAGTAATTGCATATGTGGGAACTGAATTTATTTCTTTGATAAGCACTTATTGAATTCCCACTTCAAGCACGGAGGTGTGTCAAGGGATACAGATACCATTATCAGATCCACAGAAACACTGGTCCCATAAGGGAGAAAAGATGGTACCCACAGATCTCTGTTGTCAGGAGAAACCCCCAAGAAAATATTGGGGAGCTGCTGATTAGATGTGCTGATCTTCAGCCACAGGGGAAAACCAAAGCCAGCAATGTCGCTGACCTCTGAGCACCAGGCCCCTTTACTAAATGTAACAACCTAATGCCCTTTAACTTTATTAAAAATGTCAGATTGAAGCTGTAAGCAGATTCCAAGCATATTAGGTATCTATTAATTCAAGAAGGCCAGAAATTGTAAAATACATGCTATTTCTGTACAAAGCTCCTTAAAATCCAGCATTCCTAGTTGAGTGCTTTTCCTGCCACCACACACTGTTGCCAACTTCTCCTGCCCCACTGGACCAAGTCTATGGAAATACCATCAGCAGCTGCAGTTAGAAATGTTGCTGCTGTCATTATTACCACCTAGAAAATTGTCGGTGGCCCAAGACCCTGATTTTCAGTTCAACCAAAGCCAGAATTATGGAGTTGGCAATAGTAAGTGTGCGCCTGTGGCTGTGAGAACGCAGGAGGGAAAGTCTGTGCCAACGAGGCCCTCCAGGCTCATCAGGGAAACCGTGGGCTAAGGCAAGTCCACACTTGGTGCTCCTCTCTTTTCTCTTCTTTCAACCAGCCTACCCCTCCTCATCAGGTTCTGGACTCTCATCCACCCCATCCTGACCTTGCTGTCTACTTTATTCTCTCCAATATTTCCCTCAATTTCTAGTCACAAGGCACTGTTCTTGATAGTTGAAGTCATTAAAAAATGAATCATAATATGACACCTCTTCTATATTGTAAAAAGTGTAATAAGAGTAAAAAATGAGAATTTATTAAATTTCTACCGTGTGCCAGGACCTGTTATGTGGGATGCTTTCACATGGATCTTATTTAATTCTGAAACAGCTGTGGGGCCCTGTCTAGAGTATGCCCGATGCTCAAAGCCAATTAGAGTGTGAAGGCCCTATTCAGAGTACACCAATGTTCAAGGCCACTCTGAGCGTGCATGCTCATGGGACTTCCTCTGCTTTCTCCTACACAGATACTGACAATCCCATGTATGTTTTCTGGCTATTGATGGCTTATCCCTATCCATTTGTATTTTGAAGTTCATAAGGATACATTATTCCCTAGTTTTGTTGTAAATGTTTTCTAGGAATTTCTCATTTAGATATATTAGATGTTTTGATTTTATGGGGAGATTTGGAAAGATCTCAAAACTGTACTGCTATGGTGCTAACATTCCATGTCTATCCCAAGTGTGTGTGTGTGCATGAGTGCGCATGCCGCACGCACACGTGCATGCGCTCCAATTATTTTTAAAAACAAATTTACTGATATATAATTCACACACTATAAAATTTACCTATTTGAAGTATATAATTTAGTTGTGTTTAGCATATTCACAGACATTGCAATCATAACAACAGTCAATTTTGAAAAACATTTCCTTTTTTTTGTTTCTTTCTTGTTCAGTTGTATCTTTCTAGAAATTCATCCATTTCTTCTAGGTTGTCCAATTTGTTGGCATATAATTGATCATAGTATTCCTAATATCTTTTATATTACTGTAATTTTGGTGATAACTTCTCTTTCATTTCTGATTTTATTTATTTGGGATCTATTTTTTTTGATGAGTCTGGCTAAAGGATTGTGAATTTTGTTTATCCTTTATTGAAGCAGTTCTTAGTTTTATTGATTTTCTTATTTTTTTTTTAAGTCTCTATTGTTCATTTTCACTCTGATCTATATTATTTCCTGCCTCCTACTTACTTTGGGTTTTGTTTGTTCTTCTCTTTCTAGTTTCTTCATGCACAAAGTTTTGTTGTTTATTTGTGATTCTTTTTTTTTCTTGAGGTAGACTTGTATAGCTATGAACTACAATATTAGAACTGATTTTGCTACATCTATGGGCTTTGGAAATTGTGTTTTCATTTAAATTGGTTCAAGGTATTTTTTTATTTCCTCTTTGATTCATTGGTTGTTTAGTAGCATGTTATTTAGTCTCCATGTGTTTGTTTTTGCCAGTTTTCTTCTTGTGATTGATTTCTTGTTTTATACAGTTGTGATTGGAAAAGATGCTTGATAAGATTTCAGTCTTCTTGAATTTATTGAGACTTGTTTTGTGGCTAATGTGTGATAAGACTGGAAGAGTGTTTTATATGCACTTGAAAATAATGTGTATTCTGAAGTTTTTAAATGAAATGTTCTATATCTATTAAGTTGATCTGATATAATGTGATGTTTAAAACCATTTTTTAATTGATTCTGTTTAGATGACCTATCCATTGATATAACTGGTGTATTAAAGTCCCCTCTTATTGTTGTAAAACTGTCCATTTCTTCCTTTATGTTTATTAATACTTGCTTTATATAGTTAGGTGCTCCCATATTGGGCACATAGATATTTAAAATTGTATTTTCATCTTGGATTGATCCCTTTATTATTATGTGACTAGAGGCCTGGTGCATGAAATTCGTGCATGGGGGGGCAGATCCCTCAGCCTTGCCTATGTTGTCTTGCAATCCAGTACCCTTTAGGGGATGTCAGGCCTAAACTGGCAATAGGACATCCCTCTCGCAGTCCTGGACGCTGCATGCACCAGTGACCTTACTTTTCATACAGGTGAAAGGCATCTTGCTGCTGTATGGGCAGCTACATTTTTTTGCCCTGATTATACAAAGTAGTACATAGCATGATCCTTCTGAGTTAATAGTACCATTTTCCCCATCTTTTGGGGGGAAAACTGAAGCAAAGAGAAGTTAAGTAATTGGCTTTGTCACACAGTTACAAAATGTGCAAGCCAAAGTCCATGCATCACCGCTGCATCATCCTGTTTTTTCAGTGTTAGAGTAGCTTTGCCAGGTTTTAATTTTTAAATCCAAGAGACTGATCCCAATATATAGGGTAGGGTCCCTAGGCCTGGCTGGCGATCAGGGCCATCTGTGGGGCAACCAGCTTGTGAGGCAATTGGGAGGCCCCTGCTGGCACCCGCCTTGTCTGGCAGCCTCCTGCTGCCCGCCGGCCAGTCCAGTCCCCGCCACCGCCAGTCGCCTCCCTATTGGGGGCAGACGCTCCTGCGTTGAGCGTCTTCCCCCTCGTGGTTTAGTGCATGTCATAGCGACCAGTCATTCCACAGGTCGTTTCGCTGTTAGGTCAATTTGCATATTAGGGTTTTATTATATAGGACTAGAGGCCCAGTGCATGA
>NW_005357160.1:196951-201409 GCF_000412655.1 Myotis brandtii
AAAAATAGAAAAGGCCAATCATTGATAAAAAGGAGCCCATAATTACCCACTTAACTCTTGGTTAGTGCAGTATTTACATGTGTAATAATCAGCAGACATGTATACAATGGCAGGTGTGTGAACATATAGTATGCCAAGAGCTCACAACTGTACACACACATGCCCCAAATGGCTCTTGAATAAACTTAATCCTATAGCAGAGTTTGGAGTACATTTTTCACAGTATAGAATTTTTCTGTGGCAGCCATCTTTAACCACATGAGTGGCTATCTTGTGTGAGGGTGTGATGGTTAATTTGCATATTACCTCTTTATTATATAGGATGCTTTTCTTTGTTTCTCTTTCCAGACTTTGTTTCAAAATATTTTTTTTACTTTTTTAATCCTCACCTGAGGATATTTTTCCATTGATTTTTAGAGAGAATGGAAGAGAGAGAGAGAAAGAGAGTGTGAGAGAAACACATCAATTGGTTGCCTGTGTGGCGGCCATCATTTTTTTATCCCCCTCTCCCCCCCTTTTTTTTTGACAGGAGTTGACTACGTGAGAATACTTTTGTAAGTGCAAAACATTTTTGGCAGAGTAAAAAATAGAAAAGGCCAATCATTGATAAAAAGGAGCCCATAATTACCCACTTAACTCTTGGTTAGTGCAGTATTTACATGTGTAATAATCAGCAGACATGTATACAATGGCAGGTGTGTGAACATATAGTATGCCAAGAGCTCACAACTGTACACACACATGCCCCAAATGGCTCTTGAATAAACTTAATCGTATAGCAGAGTCTGGAGTACATTTTTCACAGTATAGAATTTTTCAGGTACCATTTCTTGAATGATATCAAGCGATCTCAGTGAATACCAACAGAACCTTGATACTGTACCACTTTAATTCCTACAAAAACGGGGCTCTTCCTGAAGGCTCTGCACCTCCACCCGGTCAGTGTGCCTTCCACAGGGGATTGAAGTAGACCCAGCCATCACCCTGTAAGAGAAGGGAGGAGACGTTACACAGAGACCTCTCAGCAGGCAAAGGGGAGGAACAAGAGTCCAGGCTCTGTAGGTTGGAAGCTTAGTACCATGCAAAGCACTGTTAGCATCTGTCGGGACCACCACCAGTATGTGCATCAGCCTTGTTCCTGGTATCTCAGCTGTGCCAGGCTGGTGGTCTCACTACCCCTCCTCAGCTTTTAAAGCCCATATGATCTTCGCATGCTAGCATTTTAGGAGGAAATCCCACAAAAATTAACAAAAGAGGGGGGCTCTGTTGGTTTATATCAAGGAAGATTAAGAGGGAGGAGCGTTTTTAAACAGCAGGACAGGGTGGGGGTGGGTGCGTGTTGGAAGAACAAACAAGAGAGAAAAGCGGAGACCTGCATGTGAGGAATTTGCCCAAACCAGTGATTTACAGCCTATCAGCCTGGAGGGGAATGTCCAACAAAAGCTCTCACCAGCAGGATAGTCACACATCAGCGCACACTAGAAATACCACCAATCCAACACCAGTGAGAAACGGCAAGAATCAGGATGGTGCACTCACCTGAGGATATTTTTCCATTGATTTTTAGAGAGAATGGAAGAGAGAGAGAGAAAGAGAGCGTGAGAGAAACACATCAATTGGTTGCCTGCAGCACATTCCCTCCCAGGGCCCAGGCTGGGGAGGAGCCTGCAACCAAGGTACGTGCCCTTGATGGGAATCGAACCTGGGACCCTTCAGTCCACAGCCAATGCTCTATACACTGAGGCAAACCAGCGAGGGCCAAAATCTATTGTCTTTGACATGGGTGTTGCTCGCCCAGCTATCTTTTTGTTTCTATTTGCATGGAATACCTTTTACTTAATCCCTTCACTTTCAATTTGTATCCCTTCACTTTCAATTTGTGCATGTGTTTTGATCTGAAGTGAGTCTGTTGTAGGCAGCATTTAGATGGGTCTTGTTCTTTATTTTTATCCATTCAGCCATGCTATGTCTTTTGATTGGAGCACTTAGTCCATTTACATGTAAAGTAATTATGGATAGTTGTGTACTTACTGACATTTTGTTAATTGAGTTTTGCTTGTTATTATAATTCTTCCCTACTCCTTCCTTCTTCTCTTGATCTCTTTCCTAGTTTTCTTTGGTGTTATGTTTGGGGGTTTTTCTCTTTATTTTTTTGTAAATATTTGGTTTGTGATTACCATGAGGTTCATACATGTCCATCTATATCTATAGCAGTCTTTTTTAAGCTAATAGATGTTTATGTTCAAACACATTACATTTTTACATAAAACAAGAATTTGTTTTTAATGTCATATTTTAGATCTTTTGGTTTGTGTATCCTCTATTTATTATAGTTATAGTTAATTTTACTAATTTTTTCTCTTTTAACCTTAATAGTAGCTTTTTAAGTGGATGATTTGCTGTGTTTGTTACATATTTGCCTTTACCTATGATAATATTTTTATTTTATGTGCTTTCTTATTTCTGGTTATGGCCTTTTCTTTTCTGCTGAAAGAAAACCCTTTGATGTTTCTTGTAAAGCCAGTTTAGTGGTGCTGAACTTCTTGTTTTTCTTTATCTGGGAAACTCTTTATCTCTCTTTCAATTCTGAATGATAATCTTTCTGGGTAGATTATTCCTTTCTTTTATGTCTTGTTGGCTTCTTTAGATTTATCTTATTTGGAACTCCTGTGAGTCCTAGACCTGGATGTCTGTTTTCTTCCCCAGATTAGGTAAGTGTTCAGCCACAGTTCCTCAAATAAAGTCTTTGTTCTTGTTTCGCTTTCTTTTCTTTTGGAGATCCTTCTGATGTTGATGTTAGTGTAATTGTTGTTGTCCCAATGGTCCCTTAAACTATTCTTCGTTTGTTTATTGCTATTCTAATTGGATGATTTCTACTATCTGATCTTTCAAGTCACTAATCCATTCTTCTGTATTAGCTAATTGCTGTTGATTCCTTCTAATGTATTTTTCACTTCAATTATGGTATTCATCATCTCTAATTGGTTCTTTTCTCTCAGTAATTCAAAAGATTGGGGTATAAATATTGGAGATTTAAATTTTTTAAGATTTGAATTTATTGGGGTGACATTGGCTAATAAAATTATATAGGTTTTAGGTGTTCAATTCTATAGTACATGAATTGTGTATTGTATTGTGTGTTTACCACTCCAAGTCAGGTTCTCCTTCCATCACCACTTATCCCCCCACACCCTCTCCTACCTCTTTCTCTAATTGGTTCTTTACTATATTTTTCTCTTTGTTGAAATTATCTCTGAGTTCCTCTATTCTGCTCTTAACTTTGTTGAGCATACTTGTGACAACTTATTTGTAGTCTTTACCAGGCAAATTACTTATCTCCATTTCATTAGGGTTTTTCTCTGGTTCTTCTTGTTCCTTCATTTGTAATGTATTCCTCTGTCTTATCATTTTGCTTGACTTTCTGTGTTTGTTCCTAACAATTAGATAAGATAGCTATCTCTACTGATCTTGAAGAAGTGGCCTTGTGTAGGAGTGACCTCTACGTAGACTGTGTGCTGGGTGGTTTTGACTGACTGTTTGGAGTTAAGGTCAGTGCATACCAATCCTGGGGTGCTAAGTGGCCAGGGGGAGTGGGCTCAGGTAGTATATAGCCTAGTTTCTGCACACTGCTGTGTCCTTTGGTCCTGCCAGAGCAAGCTACAGAGGGTGCAGCCATTTGTGCACGTGTGCTTGGCTGTGCTCTGTTGACTCCTTTGTCTGGTTGGAGTGTTGACAGGGCAGCTCAGCCCAGTGTATGTACACCAGAGTGCCTTTTCAGTCCCACTAGTGTGAGCTCTGGGGTGGGGTTGCCAGGAATGCACTGTAGTGGCCTTGCAGATTGGCCACAGCACCTGGGTAAAGCTCTCGCCCGTGGTATTAGGTGGAGAGGGAACATAAACAATGGTGCTCACCAGCACCTCCAATCCTGGAGAGTACCCTCAGATCCTGGAGAGCTCTTGAAGTTCCCCACCTTCTCTATGCAGTCTCTCTCTCATTTGTTGTGCAGAAGTTGTTCAATTGGCCTTCAGTTGTCTCTCAAGAGGATTGCTCTAAATGTAGGGAATATTCAGTGTGTTTGTGGAAGGGGGTGAGTTCAGCATCCCACTATGCTGCCGCTTTGGATCCACCTCTAGAACACTTTTATTGCTCCAAAAAGAAATCTATCCTCTACCTACCATCTCCCTAGACAACCACTAATCTACTTTCTGTTTCTGTAGATTTCCTTGTTATGGATATTTCATGTGAATGAAGTAATACAATATGTGGTCTGCTCTGACTAGCTTTTTTCATTTAGCGAAATGTTCTCCAGGTTCATCCATATCGTAGCATGGGTCAATATTTTTTTTATGGTAGAATAATATTTTATTACTAGAGGCCCGGTGCACAAAAATTTGTGCACTGGAGGGGAGAGGGGGTCCCTCAGCCCGGCCTGTGCCCTCTCGCAGTCTGGGACCCCTC
>NW_005357160.1:202480-222681 GCF_000412655.1 Myotis brandtii
GTCCTGCTGGCTGAAGCCCGGCTGGCTGAAAGCAGGTTTCTGGGGTTTTGTTTAGCTTCTATATTTGTAACAATGTTTCTTAAACTGCAAGCTCAGAGGCCGGCAAGGCAGGTGGGGAACGTTGGCTTCCTCCGTCACTGAAGCAAGCAAGCCTCCTGTTCGCTTCAAGCTGCCTGGCTGCCGGCCGCCATCTTGGTTGGCAGTTAATTTGCATATCGCCCTGATTAGCCAATGGGAAGTGTAGCGGAGGTACGGCTAATTACCATGTTTCTCTATTATTAGATAGGATATGGCTATATTACATTTTGTTTATCCATTCATCAGTTGATAGATATTTGGGTGATTTCTCACTTTTTACTATTATGAAAAATAGAGCTATAAACATTTGTGTACAAGTTTTTTCATTTCTCTTCATTATTGTCCTAGTTCTATATACAGAGGAGTGACATTGCTGGGCCAAATGGTAACTTTATATTTAATCCTTTGAGGAGCTACTAAGCTTTTCCAAAATGACTATACCATTTTATATCCACCAACACTCTATGAGGAGTCCAATTTCTCCACATTTTTGTTAACACTTATTATCTAACTTTTTTATTCTAGCCATTCTAGTGGGTGTGATGTGATAACTCATTGTTGTTTTGATTTACATCTGATGACTAATGATGGTAAGCATTTTTTCATGTTCTCATTGGCCATTTCTATATTTTTTGATAAATCTCTATTCAGACCCTTTGTCCATTTATTAATTGAGTTATTTGCTTTTTATTATTAAGTTGTAAATATTTTTAATATATTCTGGATAAAAAGTTCTTTCTTTTTTAATGTGTTTTTATTGATTTTAGAGTAAAAGGAAGGGAGAGGGAGAGAAAGAGAGAAACATCAATAGATTTCCTCCTCCACACTCTGCCTACTGGGGATCAGGCCCAGAATCTGGGCATGTGTTCTGACCAGAAATCGAACTGGTGACCTCCCAGTATATGGGATGACACTCAACCAACTGAGCCACACAGGCCAGGAAAGGATACAGATTTCCTATTCAATGTATGATTTGTAAATATCTCCTCCCATTCAGGGAGTTGTCTTTTCACTTGTTTGATGTATCCTTTGAAGCACAAAAGTTTTAAATTTTGAAAAAATGTAATTTATATTCTTTATCTTGTTCTTATGCTTTTGTGTCATATTTAAGAATTCTTTGCTAAATCCAAGTTAATGAATGTTTACCTAGGTTTTCTTCTAAGAGTTTTAATTTATTTGCCCTTACATTTAGGTCTTTATCCATTTTAAGTTACTTTTGGTATATAGTGTTAGGTAAGAGTCTAATATCATTCTCTTTAAGAGTAATCACCAACTTCATTCTTATATGTATATTTTTTCTGCTTCTTACACAATTAACTTCTTAAGAAAATTTATTGCATTATATTTATCTCTGTGAATAAATGCCTGTTGAAAGAATTCATGATGCTTCACCTAGTTTTTTTAAAAAATATATTTTTATTGTTTTCAACAAGGGAGAGGGAGAGAGATAGAAACATTAATGATGAGAAAGAATCATTGATTGGCTGCCTCCTGCATGCCCACATTGGAGATTGAGCCCGAAATCTGGGCATGTGCCCTGACCAGGAATCGAACCGTCACCTCCTGGTTCATAGGTCGACCTACAATCACTGAGCCACGCTGGCCAGGCATGCTTCACTGAGTTTTTATTCACTTCTGAAGATTTACTTAGAATTAACCAAGCAACATACTCTTAATATAGAGTAAAAGAATACAATTACATGAGGCAACATCTGTTTGAATTAGAAACACTTTGTGTTAGAAATTCCATCAGATTAACTGCGCAAAATATATAGGAAAGCCATCAGACTATTTAAGGAGGGGTGCTGATCTATGTAATTTTGAATTAAATAAATATACATGTATTTAAAATAGTCTTATAAGATGATTTAGCTCAGGAGAAAATATAGTTATATCTCAGTACGGTTTCTATAGATTTATTTGGGTCAGGTTCTTATTAGTCCAGGACTTGCATTAGTGACTTGTCTTTGTTTTGGCAATAAATGAGAATCAGACGTTAAAAGCTTGTTTGTAAGTTTCCATTTCCTCCACTTTGCTCCTGTTCTACATCAAACACAATCAAATTATGTCTAGGCAGAATATTAGCATTTATTTTGGCTTCATTTGACCCTTGTTTTGTCTAAGGTATGTGTGCATTGCCATGACAAGATTATTTAGAAAATTACATCAACTCTCTAATTAGATGTGTAGAGCCCTCTTCTTCTGGGCTTTTGCCACTGGAGATGGAAATGGTTACAGGGCTTGGCTTGCAGTCTGAGGACCATGCTAATGAAGCTGCTGGTAAGATGGTAACAAATCTTGCAAATCTCCCATTTTAACTATGGATTTTACACTGTGAACATTTCTTGGACGTAAAAGATATCTCTTTTGAGCATGAGAAAATAAATTTATCTCAGCATTCCTACTGCTAGTCAAAATTTGGGGTGTTCTTGTCTTTCTCTTGCAGAGAAAAATAAAAAAGACAATTTTAATCTGAGGTAAAGGGGGTTATAGCTAACAGTAGGAAGACATGATTCTATGCCTTCCTCAGGGACAGATGCACATTATTCATGTTTCCTACTCTGAACCACCTCGGACTTGCAGAATACAGAGTAAGACAAAATTTAACAATTCTGTGCTCCCTTCTCCCCTCTAATTGTTTTTATTTGTTTGTTCATGTGTTTATTGCCTCTCCCCAACTTATTGATACTGCCCTAAGTTATGATGGCCTAATATTGTATTATTTGTGAAAGTATATGTAACAAAATCCCACATCACCCCTAAACCATGAACAGTTAGTTTCTAAGAGAGAAATCTCTAGTTGACAGGCATATACATAGCCCTCAGTTCTTTTTTATTTTTCAGCTTTATTGTGGTAAAATTGAGATCACATTTGTGTTTATTAATCAAATGGAGGGAATCGAAAAATCAGTGCGGACTCCTAACCAGTCCCTCCTGTAGTCTATCTACCCAGGTCAAGCTGCCAAGGACCAGGAAGGACAGTGGATAAGCCACTCTGCCCTGCCCCCACCCCAGTGAGATCCAAGGGAGCCAGGGCGCCCCCACCCCCCCAGACCCCACCAGGTAAGAAGAGGAAGTCAGCAAAGGACAGAGGCCCAACAAGGATGAAGGAAACAGAGCTGCTGGGCAAACAGGCCTGACCTGTGGTGAGATCCCTTGGCTTTGCACTCAGTGGGGAGGGCTAAGTGTCCCAGATCCAAACCCATGAGCGGAACCAAGCAGGGGTGCATCTGGTTCTTCCTGTCCCTAAGAGTCCCTCTCTCTGATAATCCAGGCTCCAAAGAGAAATGTACTAGACTCTGACACAGAAGACCTAGGGTCTGGACTTAGGGATTAAATGCACGTTCAGTGTCCAGCTCTGCAAAGGACAATTGAAGAGTTTAAGGGGCACCTGTATCTGGAAGTGCCTAGTGCCCTGTTGTTGGCCCCAGGAGGTGCTCAGCACAGGGAGAAGCAGCAGATGATCTTTGCATCATGTCTTGACCCACTTGGTTCCAGAGGAGCGGACACACATAAGCCATTACTGAAACCCTCTGACTGACAAGCACAGTGCCTGGATCACACAACCGCTTCCCAAGAAATCACTGTTGAAGGGACACAGCTGTAAAACCAACTGTTGGATGCAAAATGGCCACCTAGCAGTGCTACTGAGAGGAGTGAGAAGCAGCATTAGGAGACAGGGTGAGGGAAGAAGGAGGACACTTGGAGCTGAAACCACAAAATGTTTTGTAGAAAAACAGAATGTCAGAAAAACAGGATGTTTTGAGACAAGGATGTTTTTCTCGGCAAGTGCAAAATAAAATATTTGCCAAAAGGCCAGGACCAATCAGAGAGTGACACAGATAGTCAAAGAGCAGGCCTTTAGCAGATATAAGGGAAATGAGCAGAATGCTTCAGTGGCAACCCATTTGTGTCCTCTCTCTGAGCAGGGAGCCTGTGTTTGCTTGCAATGAACTCCTGCCTTGTTTTAACTCCTCTGGTCCATGGTGTCATTCTTCAATTCCATGAGACATGACACCTGGAAGAATTCCTGCTCGCCGGCTACAGTATCATCTTTAGGGGCTCCTCCGGGATCCCACCTCCTCACATCAAACATCGATCGGTGAGCAGGGCGGACCCTGTCGCTTCTCTGTCTTCCTCTTATAATACTGAGAGTGTCCTCAGACACCTGTCAGCCATGTAATTCTGGCTGCTGTTCTGAAGTGGGAATTCCCTTTCTTTCACTTTCTACTGCTTTGTTTCTGAGCTATGTCAAACTATGGGCCATGGGATGCAGGTCTGGGTCAGCCACTTAAAAGCCACTAGGGCGGCTTCCTCTTGAAGACTCCCATGTGAGGATAAACTGGTAGATGGACTGGGTTTGAAGGCAATAGGCCCCTGCAAGTAGTAAGACAAAGTCCAACCAACAACTGCATGAGTGCTTGGGCCCTCGCCAAGCTCCGAAGATCAACGAGGCACAATTCCTTCCTCTGAGTTGAGGCTCTCAAATGTCCTAAGGTATGTAAGGACCTCACAAAGCTGTCTGGGTTTGAACCCTAAGACATGTAGGGGTCTCATAGAGAATGCAACTGTAATTAAACTTTGATCCATCCAGGGAGTGCCCAGAAGGGCTGGCCACCCAGTGCTCCGGATCCTCATGGCTGTTTTAGACAGCTGGGGAGAGGAACCGAGGCATGTAAGGGGGGAGATGACCAGAGGCGTCACTTCCTCTGGGAGCTCCCTACATAAGCAGCACACTTTGACCCGCAACACTTGACCCCTCCTGGCTCTGTCTCCAGTAGGTTATTCGGTTAGACTTGCTCACTGTACTTGCTACCTCCTTTGCTCCCCTTGAGTGGATGCTCCAGTGGCTTCAAATGGGAACCCCCTTTTATTGAGCCAACCTTCCCGAACGAGGACCACCATCTCCTCAGGCTGGACCCCACTAAATTAATCTTCATGGTCTCCATTTGTCAGACCCTCTTTACACCATTGGGGACTGAACTCCTCAGATGGCTCTTAGGGCTGCCCCCCTTCCCGCACCCCACTGTGTCCCTGGTGCCCGTGGAGCATGGTCCATGGCTCTCTAGGGCAATGGGGACCTAGTTCTTCCCTCCCACTCCTCACTCCTGGAATGTGACTTCAGCTACCCCAAGACCTAGCAAGCTAATCAAGCAGTGATGGCAGCCCTCTGCCATTTCTCCACCTGCCTGGGATGGTTAACTCTGTGGCCCCCATGAGGGGATATTTCCATGCTATCTTATTCACTACAGTGCTAGAGGTCTTGACCCTACACAGGGGACATAATCTTTTTTTTTAATGTTTGCTGTTTTATTTTTATATATTTTTCTTTATTTTTAAATATATTTTTATTGATTTCAGATAGGAAGGGAGAGGGAGAGATAGAAACATCAATGATGAGAAAGAATCATTAATTGGCTGCCTCCTGCATGCCCCCTACTGGGGATTGAGACCGCAACCAGGCATGTGCCCTTGACCAGAATCAAACCTGGGACCCTTCAGTCCATAGGCCTGCGCTCTATCTACACATTGATGGCTCACCCACCAGCTAGGGCAAGGGGACATAATCTTAAAGTGGGGGCCAGTCTCCATCCAATGGTCCTGACTGAGCCCCGCTTTTCTGGAAGGCCAGTGTTTGTGGCCTCCTTTGGGAGGGGGGCGCTCAGTGGATACAAGTCTAAGGTCCAAAGGGTTATTCAGATCCCCTAGGGGGGCAAGACATGGAATTCCACCCCTACAGACCATATGCTTGCAGACCATCTTAATTCTCATCCTACAGGAAGGGATGTGGGCCCTACAAAAATATGCATAACATTGGGGGAATTGTAGGGAACAAACACGGGTTAAATCAAATAGAACCACGCTGGTAAGTGAACACAGTCCAGTAGGTCAGTTCTGTTAGTGGGTGCACACCAACAGGTTTGAGTAAACGGGTATACACGGCTTCCTGAAAGAGAGGAGGAAGGGCCCCTGGCTCCTGGCCCAGGGTCCTAAGGTCTCGTCAGTAAACATGACTAGTCCAACAGACCCTCTTTTGTGGTCATGTGCGGAGAGGCATGCAACTGCTTCCAGACTCTAGGGAAGGGAAGTGGTCTCTCCACACTCTGACTAGAAGGGGGATGCCCCTAATGACAAAGGGAAAGGCCAGAGAGGGTGCTGGACATCTTTAGGTGTGTTTTTCTTATAGCTGGGAAGTGCATCTTCCATGCCCCATGCAGATAGCGCTTTGGGCTTCATCTTAAGGCATTGGGATTCCTTTTTCTCTAAAGAAGAAACGCCTGATTTTCTTCTGCACCCAGGCATGGCCCCAATATAAATTGGCAGATGGGGAAAGTTGGCCCACAGAAGGGATCCTTAATTATAATGCCACTAGTGGCCTGGTGCACAAAATTCATGCGGGGGGGGGGGGTTGTCCCTCAGCCCAGCCTGCAACCTCTCCAATCTGGGACCCTTTGGGGGATGTCCGACTGCCAGTTTAGGCCAGAGCCCTGTGGCAGTCAGACATCCCTCTCGCAATCCAGGACCACTGGTTCCTAACTGCTCACCTGCCTGCCTGCCCCTAACCACTCTGCCTGCCGGCCTGCTCGCCCCCAACTGCCCCCTCTTGCCAGCCTGCTTGCCCCCAACTGCCCCCCCCCCCCTTCCTGGCCTGCTCGCCTTCAACTGCTCCCTCTGCTGACCTGATCACCCCCAACTGCCCTCCCTTCCTGGCCTGATCACCCCTAACTGCCTCTGCCTCAGCCCTGCCACCATGGCTTTGTCTGGAAGGACGTCCAGAAGGTCTCCTGGAAGGTCTCCCAGTCTAATTAGCATATTACCCTTTTATTAGTATAGATTGGAAGTGGTTGGAAGTTCCTTATGTCCAGACCTTCTTCACCCTCAGAGATAAACCAGATTTGTGCAGAGACTGTAAAATAGACCCTTCACTCCTTGCCAGGGTCACCCAGGGACTGCAGGGAAAAGGGGAGGAGCAGAAGAGGCCCCTGGCTTCTCCTTTGAGCCCTCATGCCCTCCTTAACCTGGGCCTCCTGGTGAGACCCCCCCCCCCAACAGGAGGCCTTTCAGAAAATGAGGCCTCCCCAAAGGTTTGGCCCAGATCCAACCCGGCCACGGGGCATCTACCCCCTAGTGGAATAGGCAGGCGGGGAATTTGGTGTCTCCATGGTACAGGTCCCCTTCTCTTTGTAAGATCTAAGGGAGATCAAGAGATACCTGGGAAAATTTTAAGATGATCCCAATAAATGCATAGAAGTCTTCCAGAGTCTTCCCTAAATGTTTGAATTGTCTTATAGGGATCTCATGGTACTCTTGGGACTCTTGGAACAGACTCTGTATCCCTCTGAAAAGCAAAATATAATGCCTTTAAGGGGGTGACTACTGTTAATAATACTATATTTTATACTTGAAAGTTGCTAAGAGAATAGATCTTAAACTATTCAAGAAAGTTAATTATGCGAGGTGATTGAGATGTTAACTAACCCTCTTGTGGGAATGATTGCATAATACATGTAGGAGGAAATCATCAGATTGTGCACCTTACACTTACACAATAGTATATATCATCATATCTCAATAAATTCGGGGGAGGGAAGACAGGGGGAATAAGGCCTTTAAGGTGGGCACCTAATTCCATCTGACTGGTGTCCTTATAAAAAGAAGAAGTTTTTGTTGTTCTCACCTGAGTATATTTTTTCATTGATCTTTTTAGAGAGCGTAGAAAGACAGAGAAACATCGATGTGAGAGAAGCACATAGATTGATTGCCTCCTGCATGTGCCTCGACCAGGGCCCAGGCCGGGATGGAGCCTGCAACCAAGGTACGTGCCCTTGACGGGAATCAAACTTGGGACCCTTCGGTCCACAGGCCGATGCTCTATCTACTGAGCCAAACCAGTGAGGGCAAGAAGAGGAGATTTTGACACATAAAGCCACCAGGAAAGAGCCTGCGCAGAGGAAAGTTCATGTGATGACACAGCAAGAAGGAAGCCTCAGGAGAAAGCAAACCTGCCAGCGTGTCTCTCTCACAGGCTGCAGACTGTGAGAAAACAGGTTCTGTTGTTTAAGCCCCCAGCCTGTGGTGCTTTGTTGCGGACCAGCCTGTGGTGCTTTGCTATGGATGTCTGAGCTGACTAGTATGGATATTACTCTACTCAATCCTTACAACAATCCTCTGAGGCAAACACTGTGATCCTGGACTTATGAGAAGAGAGGTGTAAGGAGGTGTAAGGAGGTGTAAGGAGGTTGCTTGACCAGCTGAAGATCACACAGTTGACTAGAACTTGGACCTTTGTCTCCAGATCCAGTGTTCTTCCTTCGGGCCCAGAGCTGTCTCCATCAGGTACTTGCTCCTCCCCTGCTCCCCTGGTACAGCTCCGTATGGGGAATGTCTGGGCCCATCAGAAGAGGCAGAATCTACCTGAGTCACATTTGATTTTTACCTTCGTGAACGCAATGCTGTCACTATAGCAGATAGATCTCTAATTTTTGCTGCCATTTTTCTTTGCTTTAAAATAAAATAAAATAAAATAAAATAAAATAAAATAAAAAAGACTTTAAAGTTTAAATTGTCAGGAAGTTGGCAAATGCTCCCTTCCCTAGGATACTAACAGAAATAGGCAAAATGAGACCCCGAGCCCAAGACCACTAGACACCTCTGACTCTCACTTTGAGTGAAACTTTTTTTAATAGACTCAGATTGTAGCACTGGAAACTTCAAGATTATCTGTACAAAGAAGAAACTGAGGCTGAGGGAGATGAGAAGCATTGCTCAATGACAATGGCAGGATACAGTTCTAAGATTTGAAGGGCTCTATGTCTCAGTTCACAGTGAAAGGACATTTTTTTAAAAAAGAAGTTCAATTTTTTTAAAAAAAATGATTTTAGAAAGGGAAGAAAATGGGGGTGGGAGGGGAGAGACTAATGTGAGAGAGAAACATTGATCAGTTGCCTCCTGTAGGTGCTATGACTAAGGATTTATTTAACCTACAATCTGGGTCTGTGCCCTGACCAGGAATCGAACCTGCAACCTTCCAGTGTAAGAGATGACACTCCAATAAACTGAGCCACCCAACCAGGGCTAGTGGTAGGAGATTAAAGAGAGGGATGGGGATGGTCAGAGGAGGGACACTGACACCATGAGAGTGACAACTTGACAGCAGAGGAGGGAACAGCCAGGCTGACACGAGGTCCAGCATTAGCCACGCCTCATAACCTGCGGCAGCTTTATGCAGGACAAGCAGCCCATGGGCCCTAGTAACTCTCACGGCATCCCAATCCTCACAGCTCAATTACATAATTAATGTTTGTGAGGACCCTTGGCCATCAAGAAGGTTTAATTATCCTCTATTTAGTCTGGTTCCTAAGTCAGTGCCTTGCATAATATATTTTATAAACAACAACAATAATAATTAACATTTATGAGTGCTCTGTTCCAGGATCTGTGCTAAATGCTTTATAGGGATTATCTCATTTGAGAAATATTGCCATCCAAAATGCTCTTAATTAAAAATGTTTTGGTACTTGAAGCTGCAATTGGCTGAAAAGTTCACTTAGATGGAAAAACCCATTTGCTAAGGAGGATTCCATTAAAGGATAGCATCCATCTCTCTCTCTCTCTCTCTCTCTATATATATATATATGAAATGCTCTTTTTACATGTTTACATATCTGTTTACAAAAACATTCAAAAATACCAAGTAGACACCTGAGCCTAATTTTGCTTCATGCAGTTCCTAATCCCACACTCTCCCATATTTGGTTTGTCTGTCTCATGTATCCTTCAGGAGCCACTGGAGTGTGGCCTTGGGGGAAGCCTTCTTCAACTGCCTCAGCCACAGTCCTTCCCCTTCTCTGAGCTCCTATAGCTGTCCCTTCCTGTCCTGTGCATTTAGTGCATACACGTGTGCGATCTGGTGTGGGCCTTCATCCTTTCATGAGGATGGTGACAGTCCCTGATGTCAGTGCCCATGTCCTTCTTGAACAATCAGCACTCGGTGTTCTGAATACCCTCCCGGCTTCTTTGATGCTTGCTACTACTGATGCATGTAATTACTCATGTCACAATGATGCCCTTGTAATTGAGCCAGTTATTAATTAACTAGAGGCCTGGTGCACAAAAATTTGTGCAGTGGTGGGGGAGGGGGGTGGGGGTGTGTCCCTCAGCCCCACTTGTGCCCTCTCACAGTCTGGGACCCCTCGGGAGATAACCACCTGCTGGCTTAGGCCCGCTCCCCCGGTACCAGATGGCAGGGCCGATCCGGGGGTTGGGGCCCTGCCCCAGGTCGGGCCGCACACGGGATGCCCGGGCAGGCCGGCCGATCGCTGCTGCCCCACCTGGCCGCCCCGGGTTGGGTCGCACACAGGATGCCCAGATGGAGGCCGGGCGGGCTGGCCGATTGCTGCTACACTGCCCAGCCGCCCCGGGTCAGGTTGCACATGGACGCCCGCCACCCCGGGTTGCAGATAGCAGGCCCAGATGGCAGCAGGGCAGGCTGGATGGCGCTGTCCCGCCCTGCCTGCAGTATGCAAATTAGCCACCATCTTTGTTGGCGGTTAATTTGCATATCATGCTGATTAGCCAATGGGAGGCGTATCGAAGGTACAGTCAATTACCACGTTTGTCTACTATTAGATGGGGTGGGAAAGGAGCAAAGGGAAGGCCATATATTATAGTCATTTGTGGAGCTTTGCCAGGAAACTGCAGTTTAACACTCCCTAGGAGGCCACCAGTCTGTTCCCTGAAGATTGTGTGGTGGTGGGGGGGGGGTGCGGAGGAAGGGACTGTACAGGTAAAAAACATACGCACGCCCAGTAAAGTCTGGGTGAAGTAAGGAAGGTACTTTCCTGTCAGTCACACCTGGGAACAGGTTATTGCTCAGAGTGGGCATGGCCACTGCCAGCTCAGGAAGATTTGAGATATTTAAACTCCTAAACAAAAGAGTTCGCTCTCTTGGTTTGCACTTTTATGCTTTCAGGACTCTTGGGCCTCCTGTCCAGGGGGCATTCACCATGCCATGAGCCATGTGGGTCCCACACAATGGACTAATGGACTGCAACGAGCCTCCCACTGCACTGGACCCAGCTCCACCAGGAACAGAAACTTTGGATGCTGGCTTTGCTTCTAGCTCTACTGACACCCCAGCTGCACGTGTTCTAGGATTGGATTAAGATAAATGGGACTTTGGAAATGCAGAGATGTAACTGCACGCACATGAAATCACTCATCCTCCCATGAGTCTCAGAAAATTCTTTTTCCCGAGATATCGTAAGGACCCCGCCCCAAGCATTCCACTTTAACTGACAACAACAGTATGTCTTTCATTCATCCATCTTCAGTTTCTCATCTGCACAACAGAGATTAAACCACCTGCCTCACAGGGTGTTTGTGGGCACTAACTGGAGTAACATGTGAAAACCGCTTTTTAACTCCAGCATTGCCATATAAATGTTAGTTGTTTCTAGTGCATTTTAAATAGGAGTCCAACTACTGAAATGGGGTAGGCACACAGCTTCTCAGGACACATACCTGCTGTGAATGATTTTGGAGGGAATGTGCCCAGCCCAGGACCCGAGAAGGGTCCCACTTGCTGCCACTGGATTTGAAAAAGAACCCCTGGGCCAGCTCTTTCTGGACACCATTCCTGGACATCCTGTCAAGCTGGGATGCTGAAGTGCTCACTGTTCTTATTAGGTCTTGAAATAGAAACGAGTGGAGTGTCACCGCAGTCATCTTTAGATGTCATTAGACCAGAGACAGCAGCTTTGAGAGGGTGAGAATGAAGTGACTTCAAGTGAACAGCAGGCAAAGACCCCACATGGCCCTGCAGGGATGGAGAGGACGCTCTCGGCCTGGCTCGCCTTCCCGGTTCTGCCTGCAGGAGGCCCAGCCATCTCTCCTGCTACTGGATTGCAGCAAGTGCTACTCTTCTGTATGTTACCTATATTTTGCCTGAGCTATTTTGGGTGATTTTCTTTCTTTTTTAATCAAAAGAGCCTCAATTAAAGGCAATCCTCTATTTTCTAAGCAAGCCTGAGATTCTGAACTTTAAAAGAATAATACATTTTAGAAGAGTAATATGGACTATTTTATGAGACAAATGCCTTTTTTTTTTTTATTAGAAAGGTGCCCTAGCCTGCCGGGTGTGGCTCAGTGTGTTTGAGCGTTGTCCCAAGCACCCAGAGTTTGATTCCCAGTCAGAACTCATCCCGGGTTTCAGGCTCGATCTCCAGTAGCCAATCAATGTTTCTGTCTCTCCCTTCCTCTCTCTCTAAAATCAACACACACACACACATTTTAAACCCCCCCACAAAAACACGAAGGTGCCATAAAGGACTAAAAGGAATGTGGCAATATGTTTTCCCAGGAATTTATTTCCTGAGTTTGAAATGTCAAAGGACTGTGTATGTTTGCATACTGTAAAAGCTGCTACCTGAGGGTCTAAACCAGCCTTGGGCAAACTACGGCCCGTGGGCCGGATCCGGCCCGTTTGAAATGAATAAAACTAAAAAAAAAAAGACCATACCCTTTTATGTAATGATGTTTACTTTGAATTTATATTAGTTCACACAAACACTCCATCCATGCTTTTGTTCCGGCCCTCCGGTCCAGTTTAAGAACCCATTGTGGCCCTCGAGCCAAAAAGTTTGCCCACCCCTGGTCTAACTGCACCCAGGACTGCCCCTCTGGCTGTCTTCCTCACTAGGCTCTTCGCCCTTTCTTTGGGAGGACAGTACTTCTTTCTTGTTTTTATCCCCTGCCTGCTGTGTGTTGCTTTGTAAGTAATAAATGTTCAATGCATATTTGCTGAACCTGGGAGGCTGAGCCTGTAATGCTTAAGAGAATGGAGCCCTAACCTCCGGTGGCAGACGATTGGACCCAGTTCTGTTCTGTACTTCGTGTGTACAGATCTGCCTTGGGCCACTCCTCCCACCCCTCTCCAGTTTTAAGATGACCTAGATTTGCGCGGTGAGAATAATAATAGTAATGATGTCATAGATTGTTGCAAGGAGTAAATGAGACAATAGAGGCGTTAGTGTAGAACCCAGTACGTAAGTAATACTCTATGTTAGCTCTTATTATGAATTAACCTAAATGCTTGGGGTATCTTTGAAAACCAAGTCCTAAAGAATTTGTCCCCAGGGAGTTTATACAGAGAGAAAGGGCATTTTAATCCCTTTTACCTCGATGAGAATGTGGGTGCTCACAGATTGATTCTTAAGCTGTCATACTTAGGATTTTCCATTTTCAGAATTCAAGTCAGCTGTTTCTTGTCCTGCTGATTTCTGCCTATTCACCAGCACAGAGATTCTTAAACGTGAATGAGCGTGAGGATATCCTGGAGGGCTTGTTAAACACAGATGGCTGGGACTCGCCCCAGAGTTTCCGATTCAGATTCCATAGGTCTGGGTGGGGAACGAGAATTTGCATATTTAACAGGTTCCCAGGTGATGCTTGAGAACCACTGCAGCCGGACTGCTTGCCTACCTACGGGAGTCATTATTAGTGTCTGGGTCTCCGGAAAGCATGGTCTGTAATTTCCTTTGGGAAGATTAGCAGAGAGTAGATGACCCTCTGATCCCCAGACTCGACTGAATAATTGCATTAATAATTTGTAGGTTATTACCTTGCCAGACTCTAAAATCTTTAAATTATTCAGGTCAGCATCTCAGGTGGAAATATTTCAATGTCACATTAGACAGTGCTGATGTGGGAATGCTCGGGTTACAAGTTCCCACATCTCATTAGCTTGATGCTGTGACATTGTTCTCCTTGGCGAGGAGAGCGTAACCAAAGTGTACACGTTCCTGGTGTAGATGTCGGTAGCCCTCCTGGACTGTGGCCTGGACTTGGTCACTGACATTGGCCCTCTACCAGAGAGTAACTGCCTGTCTTGTTTGCAATAGAGGCAGGTTGGGAGGGGAGATGGCACATGAGCCAGAGGCGTTAGGAAGAACCTCCTTGCAGTCTATACAGACCTGCTCTCCTGGCTGTGTTCTGCCTGGGACAGGCAGAACGTCTCGAACCTGAGATTATGATATTATTTTTCATGTGTGTTTGTGTGTGTATTCAGGGGCAGGGAGCATATATTAGCTTGTTGAATAATCACAACAATCCTCTGTGAGAGTATTTGCTATTATCCTTATTATATAGATGAGGAACTCCAAGCTTGCTGAAGAAGTTCAGTAGCATTCTCAAATCTCACAGTTGAGTGTCATAACCAGGTTACAAGCCCAGATTAAACCTCCAAATAATAGGCGATGGAGCTAGAGGAGTAATACCCTTATATCTTACAGCTAAGGCTTTATATGATCAAATAGCTAGTCACTTCATTCATTCAGCACATACTATATGCAACTCACCATGCAATGTATTCTGAGGGATAAGATGCTACCTAAATAAATTAGTTGTGTGTTTTTTCTAAACAAAAGGTCTCACATATTTATTACTGAAGCAACCTATTAATGCAATAGTAAGTTAAAAGTAAAGGAAAAGTCAATAAAAAAACAGTAAAAACCAACACAACATGTTCAACTTATTAAATAGGAGTGACTTTCTCAGCTGGCTATGGTAAGAGCCTAGTGACCTTAAGGCAGCATGAATTCGCATTCCATCACAGATGCAATGTCTTATGACCCAACTTGGTTCTTCTCCAATATCTCCTCTTGGAGTTGAATCTGCTTTAGTTATGAGTTTTCATTCAGATCCATTGAGAGTGGACTGAAGGTGGTAACTAATCATAACATGACAAAGTGAAAATACGGGCTATCTCTATTATCTAAGGATGGGATGCAGAAGTGACACGGCTGAAGTGATGGCGGCTATCTCTATTATCTAATTGAGGAGCAAAGGATGGGATGCAGAAGTGACACGGCTGAAGTGATGGTGAAGCCGAGTTAATCTGACCTAATGCTCCCACCATCATTACATTTTATTACAAAATGGGTCATAATTAAGGAATTATAACAAGAGTGGTTGTCATCCCAACTCAACTGGCTTAAAGCAAAGGTATTGAGTGTCAAAAGTCCCTGGATGTCCAGAAAAAGGGCATAGCAGTGGCCCTTCTGTTTTATGAGATGCAGGTGCCTTTGTTCACTGTGCCAGCCTCAGGCTGGGCTTTGTCCCCACGCTGCTTTCCAGCATGGCTTCCAGATGACCGCAGCTCTGCCAGGCATCACACTCAGAAAGGACAGATCTGGTGCGAGAAGAGGAGCTGTCTTCCCTGGGGCCCTGCTAGTAACTGAGGAAAACCTTTCCAAGAAGCTCCCAAGCAAACTTCCCCTCAAGGCTCATTTGGCCACTCCTAAACCAGTTCTTGATGAGGGATTGCCAGGTTGCCTTGTATCAATTACAATTTTGCTTAAGTCTCAGAGAAAAATTGGGGATCTGCCAACATGGAAGGGGGAAGTGGCCACTGTCGGCAATAAATGTGTTGGCCTCAATGTCATGAAAAGAGATATGGCGCCAAGTGACATGTACAGTACCCAGTCCTGAGAGCAAGCCCTTGTGCATTTCTTACTTTGAATAAAAGTAGCAGTGAAGTAGCCTTCTTCCCTGGCCTCACAAATCACTCAACAGGCATTGACAGCCATCTGCATGCAGCTGACAGCAGGCTGCTAGTGACTCATTTGAATGGATGCCCATCAATTTGCTGGAATCTATTTCTGTTCCAATGAAAATAAGGATATGTTAATTAATAGGAACTGTGGTCATATTTACAATAACTGTGTTAGAAGCAATTTCTCCCAAGTGGATTTCCAATGTGAGGGATTGTATGAATTCCGGGGGTCGTGCATGTGATAATATGAGTTAGCAGCAGCTGATTCTAACCATATCCAAATCTATTTGGTAACAAAGTACAAGTTCATGGCTAACTTTCTTGTGGTCATTTTGGCACTATCACTCCCATCTCACTTGGATGTCCAGGGGTTGGGAACATTTCCTTGTGTTGTTTGGCCCAGGTTTAGAATTGGCCAATGAGAAAGACTCCTGGCACCTGGGAGGTGAAGTTCAGTTGGAGCCATCACTTGGAGAGTGTTGGGGTCAAGCATGGCCGGTGCACAGATCTTACCACTGGCCCAAGTGTTAGGACTGAAGGGCAATATGATCCTTAATGGCCATTTGTAAGCTCCCCACCACAGGAGGACAAAGACCAGGAAATAGTTGCTGGACACCAGGAGTCAGACCGCACAAGGAGTGGAAACTGTACTGAGGCACCTGATCACACACCTGCAACCCACCCACCTTCCAAGCCCACCTCAGCCCCAAACCCACTGACGACAAGAGCTTCCTGCCAGTGACCGCATATAAGGATGAAACTCTAGCTCCTGTGCTGCCATCAGCCGACAAAGACCAGGAAATACTTGCTGGACACCAGGAGTCAGACCGCACAAGGAGTGGAAACTGTACTGAGGCACCTGATCGCACACCTGCAATCCACCCACCTTCCAAGCCCACCTCAGCCCCAAACCCACTGACGACAAGAGCTTCCTGCCAGTGACCGCATATAAGGATGAAACTCTAGCTCCTGTGCTGCCATCAGCCACCCAGTGTCCTTTGGCCGGGTGCAGCTCAGCCCTTCCCTTTCCCTTCAGATACCCCATCCCCATCCCCTTTCCTTAAATAAATTCTGTTTCCTTAAATCACCATCTGAGATGGCTTTCTAGCCTGCCTGTGCACCATACACTTTAAGCTTTCACCAAGCTCATGGACCCAGCAGCTTTGCAGTTCTGTCTAGGAACTTGGGCTCGGTGGGTGTGATGGAACACCTGGTCTCCACCTGCAACCTGCTCCTGGTGGCAGGTTAATTCCTGCCAGCTGCTAGGTGGAGACATTCACTGCTGGCTTCTCTGACCTTTGGTGGCAGCTTTCCTGATAACCACTCCTCTAACTCTGAAACTGGACAACAAATGGGTCCAGGCTTCCTGTCACTACTTGAAGCTGAGGCAGGGTTGAATCACGAATGAGCGTTTATTCCAACAGTGCCAGTAGCACGGGAGAGCAGCAGGTCAGCCACGAAAGTCTGCTCTACCCCTGCCCCATAAGCCAGCTGCTTATATTGGGTAGAAGGACAAAGATTACACAGGGAAGTAGGTGAAAGAGATAAGTGGGTATTACAGCCATGGGGAAGTAGGTGAAAGGGATAAAAATGTGTGTAATGGTTACAGAATACAGGCAATGTGGGCTAGGGGGTTGCAACGGCCGGCGGGCTCCTGCTTTCCACAACAAGGTTGTTAATCTTTCCACGATAATAGGCAGCTTTCTGATGAAGAGGATGGGCCGCATTTCCAGGTGAGCTCCCAGGTGAGCATACAGCTCCCAGCCAGGCTAGAATGTGCCTTCTTTAATCAGAATAGAACAATCATGGTTAACAAAGCACGATTAATATTTCTGCCCTAACAGCTCTTCCAATAGTCACAAAGCCCTTGATTCTATCTTAAATGCTTTATACCTACAGTGTATAGAGTGGCTACTGTTTTCCTCCTCAAACCCGGACAGAGAAGGTCTTCTTGAATATTTTTCCAATTCACCCTTCAACACACACACACACACACACACACACACACACACACCTCAGATGTACATACACATACATAGACACACACATATCCATACACACAATCAACAGTTTTGTTAATCTCACTTTCTTCCCCAGAATTAGCATCTAATAAGTTTGGTGTGTATCATTCCATTTATAAACACACAAGTATCTCACACATAAAGCATTTAAAACATTAATACAAAAGATATGTTTAGTTGGCTATACATATCATTTAATAATATTGCTTTTTTCCTTTTATATATCTTGGATATGTTCTCATTATCTAGACATCACCTTTGTTAAGACTTTTAAGACTCCCATTGTATTCTCTTACATGGCTACAGTACGATTTGATTAACATCCCATACAGATGAGCACACAGGCTGTGTCCAGAGTTTCGCCACAGTTCACAGTGTGCAGTGCGTTCGTGTGCAGGACTCTATGTGCACATGGCAGGTGTTCTGTAGGACAGATGTGATGCAGCTGCTGCCACGAAGGCATCTCATCTAACCTTCGGTTGGATGTGTATTTCAGAGTGCTGGGGCAGTTTCTATCACGTCATGATTACTAATTCCTAATTTTCTGTGTAAAAAGACAAGATAAGGGGTCACTTATTGCTTCTGACAACTATGCGCTTTTCAAATTTATATTTTGTATCACTTTATCTCTACAACTTTCAAGATATATGTGAAAACTAAGGGCCAAAGAGGTTGTGACAAAAAAATTCCTGAGGAGCAAATCTAGAATGAAAATCCAGGTTTCCTAATCTTCAGTATAAAATCTACCATTAAAAAATTTATTCCTTTTTAAAAAAATATATTTTTGTTGATTTTAGAGAGGAATGGAGAGGGAGAGAGATAGAAACATCAATGATGAGAGAGAATCATTGATCAGCTGGCTCCTGCACGCCCCACACAGGATCGAGCCCACAACCTGGGCATGTGTCCTGCCTGGGAATTGAACCGTGACCTCCTGGTTCAACCACTGAGCCATGCCGGCTGGGCTAAAATCTACCTTTTTAATTTGACATTTTAGCTCTCAGCTTAGGACTCTTTCAAGAAGGGATTTAGAAATAATTATTAGAAATTTAGTATTAGATTGAACATAAGAAAAATTCAAACCTTTGAAGAACTTTTGTGAGGTTATTTGAGCCAAATTGTTGATAAATGCCAGGAAGCAGATTGAGATAATGCTCCAGAGATTGGCGGTTTTTCATCTTGTTTTATACACTACAGTCAAAGGAGGAGACGTAAGTGAGTTACATGAAATCCATTGGTGATAGATCAGGGAGGCGGGAAAGCAGGCAAAGCAGGGAAACCTCTGGGATTGGATAAAAAGTAAAATGATAGACACATACTTCTTTTACTTAGGTGAGTGCAGGATAGTTAACAGTCAACAATTAATTCAATAACAATGGGGGGATTTGTGATCTCCACAGAGTGGTGCCTGTGCTTTGAGGGGTCCAGAAAAAGGAAAATTACTTTGACATTCCAATGATATATCGTAGATGCAAAAAAAAAAAAAATAGACAGGCTCAGTTAAGGTAAAGAATGACCTTTGTCATGGAAGATACCGGCTAGGACATGACTACCCACCATAAACTGCTTTAAGTTTAAAAAGTTTTCATTTCAGACCATCCTTTGTGATTACATTTGGTCTCTGAGTTTGTAAGGCCTCCATGCAGGGCTCCCATGAGCTTGTCGGGTTTAGAATGTGGCCCCTTTTTGTCTACAAACTATATAAAGTTACTATTTTTGAGCATTAAAGATGGTCCAATATCAGCCATTTTGCATGATTCATCGTAATACTCAGGGACAGGAAGCAGCACACATCAGATTATTATTGACTAGAGGCCCAGTGCACGAATTTGTGCATGGGTGGGGTCCCTTGGTGTGTCCTGCAGGGATTGGGCTGAAACCAGCAATCCAACCCCGCCTGCCACTCCTGCCTGCTGCTCCTGCTCATCCCAGCCCTACTGCGCCTACTGTGGGCTTTCTCCCAGTCAGTCCTGATTGGGAGAGGTTCACAACACAGTGGTGCTTGCTAGCCATGAGCTCCGCATCTGGTGTCTCTCCTGAGGGCCTGAGGGGAAGGGGCCGGACGTGATTGGCCCTCCTGGTGGGCAGTGGGATGCCCTTGTTAGCCTGGGATCCAGATTCATCCTGCTGACATTCGTGCTAGTTGTCAGGAGCCACCTGGTGGCCACTTTTATATCATTTCTTCCTTGCAGAGCATCTAGGGAGGGGAAGCAGCTGCAGCACTGGATTGTGCCGGTGGCGCTGGTCCGGTGGCGCTGGTCCGACAGTGCCTGGCCTGTTCTCCAGAGATTGGACCTGCAGGACTACTGAGGGAGTGAGTGGCTGCCACTGTGCTGGTGGGCTGCTGGGATGGGTTGGTCAGTTGAGCAGCACTCACACTATGGGAGTGCACTGACCACCAGGGGGCAGCTCCTGCATTGAGCGTCTGCCCCCATGGTGGTCAGTGTGCATCATAGCAACCAGTAGACCAGTTGTTTGGTCATAATGGTCGCTCAGGCTTTTATATATATATACTAGAGGCCCGGTGCACAAAAATTTGTGCACTCAGG
>NW_005357160.1:222835-232601 GCF_000412655.1 Myotis brandtii
TGACCACCAGGGGGCAGCTCCTGCATTGAGCATCTGCCCCCTGGTGGTCAGTGTGTGTCATAGTGACCAGTCATTCCCAGTCGTTCTGCTGTTAGGGTCAAATTGCATATTACCCTTTTATTATATAGGAGTGCCTGGCCAGCCTGGGTGAGGGGCTGTTTATACTCCTGTGGGAGTGCACATACCACCAGGGGGAAGCTCCTGCATTGAGCCTCTGCCCCCTGGTGGTCAGTGTGTGACTTAGTGACCAGTCATTCTGCTGTTAGGGTCAACTTGCATATTACCATTTTATTATATAGGATAGAGGCCTGGTGCATGGGTGGGGGCCAGCTGGTTTGCCCTGAAGACTGTCCCGGATCACAGTGGGGGTCCTGCTGGGGTGCCTGGCCAGCCTGGGTGAGGGGCTGTTTATACTCCTGTGGGAGTGCACATACCACCAGGGGGAAGCTCCTGCATTGAGCCTCCTGTTTTCAGGCTGGCCACAGCCCCTTCAGGGTGGGGGGTCCTGCTGGGGTGCGTGCCCAGTCTGGGTGAGGGGTTGATGTCTGTTTGCAGGCTGGACAAGCCCCTAGCGGGGACCCGCACCCCATGAGGGTGTGGCCAGTCTGGGTGAGGGGCTGATGGCTGTTTGCAGGCTGGCCAAGCCCCCCAGCAGGGACCCTCACCCCATGAGGGTGTGGCCAGCCTGGGTGAGGGGCTAATGGCTGTTTGCAGGCTGGCCACAGCCCCCAGCCACCCAAGCTCCCAGTGGAGGCTGGCTGGAAGCAGATATCTGGGGTTTACTTATCTTCTATAATTAACTTTGTTTCCTTGAGAGGAGGCCACAGCTGGCCAGGGCAGGAGGGAAGCTTGGCTTTCTCAATCGCCAGGGCAACCAAGCTTCCTGCTTGCTCCAGCTCCGTGGCTGCTGGCCGCCATCTTGTTTGGGTTAATTTGCATATAGTCACTCTGATTGGCTGGCTTGGGGCATAACAGAGGGACGGTCAATTTGCATGCTTCTCTTTTATTAGATTAGATTATTGTATTATTCCAAATGAATAACTGTAAACCTACTTTTGCCCCATCCTGTTTATACCTCATCTTCTTTGTCCATTCCTCTATTGATAGACACCTAGTTTGCTTCCATTGTCTTGGCTATTGTAAATAATGCTTCAATGACATAGGGCTGCAGAGATCCTTTTAAATTAGTGTTTTGGATTTCTTTGGATAAATACTGAGAAGTAAGATTGCTGGGTTGTATGGTAGTTCTATTTTTAGTTTTTTGAAGAATCTCCATACTGTTTTCCATAGTGAATCCATCAATATACAGTCCTACCAACAGTGTACAAGTGTTCCATTTTCTCCAAATCCTCACCAATACTTGTTATTTATTGACTTTTTGACAATAGCCATTGTGACAGGTGTCAAGTGGTATCTCATTGTGGTTTTGGGTATCTAATTTGCGTTTCCTCAATGATTAGTGATGTAAGCATCGTTTCATATGTCTGTTGGCCATCTGTCTGTCTTCTTTGAAGAAATGTTTTCTTATGTCCTCTGACAATTTTTAAATTGGATTTTTAATTTTTTTTGTTATTGAGTTGCATGAGTTCCTTATATTTTAGATATTAACCCCTTTGGGGATATATAATTTATGAATATATCCTCCCATTCAGTAGATTGTCTTTTTCATTTTGTTGATAGTATCCTTCGCGGTGCAACAGCTTTTTAGTTTCTACCTATGTTTTCTTCTAGGAGTTTTATGGTTTCAGGTCTTACATTTAAGCCTTTCAATCCATTTTGAGTTTATTTTTGTATACAGTATAAGAGAGTGGTTCAGCTTCATTATTATTTTTTTTGCGTGTACCTGTCCTGTTTTCCCAGCACCACTGTTGAAGAGACTGTCATTTCTTCATAGTATATTTTTGCCTCCTTTGTCATAGTGTGAGTCCTCTGGTTTTCTTTTCTTTCTTTCTTTCTTTCTTTCTTTCTTTCTTGCCTCCTTTGTCATAGTGTGAATCCTCTGGTTTTCTTTTCTTTTCTTTTCTTTTCTTTTCTTTTCTTTTCTTTTCTTTTCTTTTTTTTTTAGTTTGAGTCTGTTTTTATTCTTTTGCCTTTCCATGTAGGTTTTAGATCCATGTAAGTGTTGTCAATGTCTATAAAACATAGAGATTGATTTGGATTATATTGAATCTTTACATCAATTTGGTAAGAATGGGCAGCAAAATGGTCACACGGTGACAGAATTGTGAATGGAGGTTTTCCATGTGATCAAGCCTGCAGTTCTCCTTGCCCTGTGTGCCAAGTGCAGGTCGTGCCACCAGTCAGCCCTGGGAGCTGATGAATGGCATGTGAAGGGGGTGAGTAGTGAGTCCCCTTGGGAAGGCAGAAAAAGATTTGAAAACCTTTTCTGGTGGCAGTGTGGTGTTTGAGAGCCTCTGTCCACCGTAGAGTGGCTGTGCTGGTACCGGGTGCTGTTTCGCACCCACCACTCTCTGTCAAGGACGGTGCCTCTGCATGCTGCAGCCCCTGGGCCCCACACGCTCTGACTTTCAGTGGCTGCACAGGATCAAGGGAAGGTGGCTCCCTTGCTTCCCACTTGCCTTGCCCTGGCTCTGTCCCTCCTCCTCGTTGGTGGCAAGTGGCCTCTGCTGCAGATCTGCTGTCTCCAGCTTGTAGCCACTGTGCCCTCCTTGCCCTTCCCAGGCACAGGGGAGGGAGTAGCCTCCTACTCTCCTGGTGCTCCACTCTCCCTTGAGTTCTTGTCACCCAGCTCCCACCACTGCAAATAGCCCCTTTAGCAAACTCCCTTCAGATAAGCCGTGAATGTGCCAACTGCTTCCCACTGGGCCAGTGCCAGCACAGTTGGTAAGGAGCTGGAATAGGTCAGGAAGTTTTCATCCATTATTTGTTTGAATAGGCCCTCCATTCCGTCTCACTCTCTCCTTCTGGTATACATGTTATTCTTATATTGTTCTTTCTAACGGAGTCAGATCTTTAATTTTTTTTAAAACTCTCAATATTCTCCTCAGCCATAATAAATGATGAAATACTACCATTTGCAAAATATGGATGAATCTTGAGAGTATCATGCCAAGTGAAACAAGGCAGATGGAAAAGGACAAGAAGCATATAATTTCACGAATATGTGGGATATAGAACAGAAAGCAACAAACAAAAAGTCATAGTTATGACAGCAGTAGGGAGGTTACCAGAGGGGATGAAGAGGGTAAGGGGGTCAAATATAAGATGCCAAGGTGCCAGAAGGAGAGGCTTTGGATGGTGAGCACACAGTGCAATATACAGATGATGTATTATAGAATTGTACACTTGAAACATAATATTATTAACCAATGTCCCCGCCTAATAAATGTAATGCAATTAGCATAAAAGCCACAGAAGGTCAAAAAGGCTAAGGATTGCAAAATAACATGGATAGGAGCACTGCCCGGGTAGGGTTTGCTTTATTACCTGTCTGCTGAGCCACAGTCCACAGGATGTTTCATACTCAACCTGTGAGGGACACAGGTTATTCATAAAAATGCTAAAGCTCTGACAGGGTCCTGCCCTGGCTCACAAAGCTCGAGGGCATTGAAAAGCCCAGTTTACTCCAAATCCAGTGCTATCTTCATCACATGGTGCCACTTTAGAGAGCATCAGATTAGAATAATATCTAACTTGAAAGGTCTGTGAATAGAAATAAAGGATTGAATTCCTGATTTCTCCTAGGAAGAGCATATAACTGATATTTCACTCACTGCAGGCTTCATTCCAAGGCTCTTGGCTTCCGCCTCTGGCCTCCTGTAGTTCTTCTCTTATCCTGTTTAAAAAGCATTTCCTGCAGACCCTTTATTTCTTGTCTGATTTACTGTGCAGAGTTACATATTCTTACTAATGCAGCAGCAAAATACTCGTGCCGGCGCATCCTGCCAGGTGACTTCCCTGGGCCGACATTGCCTATGTTGTTGCCAGGAAAGCTAGGCCTGTCTGTGGCCCCGCTCTGTTCAGTGGGGCTGCGCTTTTCCCACAGCTGAATGTTTCAAGAAAAGAAAAGTCAATTAATTAATAAATACCTGTAACAGCCAAGTTAATGACAGCAGTGCTGCATGTAAACCAAATGAATCAAGTCACCTTAAAAGAGCTCTTGATGATTGATTGCTTATTTTTCATAACTTCTAACTATCAAGAACATTAAAAGGCAAGAAATGTTACATTTATTCTTGAACCGGAAATCTATAATTTAGTCACATCAGGCAATTGCCAGTAGTGTTAAACGATTATAATGTGTGTCAATTTGCTCGGTTAATCACTAAGCCGTCCTATAATCCTAATGCATTTTTAAGGGCTAAGCAATTCATCTTAACGTTGATTGCTAGGGTAACATTTCAGCGAATTCTTAATGACACCTGTAATTACAGAGGGGAGAAAATATTCCTAATCCTTAAAGCTTTAGGTGGTGAAGTAGCTGTTTTCCTTCTGGAGGTCTCCGGTTTCCTCTGGAAAAGGCAGTCAGAGCTGCTGCTCTTTGGAATGTGTGCAGCTCTGCTGTGGGATGCACGGGTCTGGGGGATAGTGGCATTGTGACTTGCTTTTGGCGTCTGGAAACATGGAACAATGGCATTCTTGGTGACATTCGCAAGAGCCAATTCTTGGGGAAGGATTTTGCTTTTAAAGCCCTTTGGAGTGGTTGGTTCTAGATCAGGAATTATTTTGCTCCTAGGGGACACTTGGCAATGTTTAGAGACAACTTTGGTAGGCAGGACTCGGGAGGGGTGCTATGGCGTCTGGGAATAGACACCACAATGCCCGGGACAGCCCCTCACACAAAGAATGGTCTGACAATGACAGTGGTCCGTGCTCTCCTGGGAGACTGCGTGGGCCTCTCAGGTCCCCTTGGATCCAGCCTCCCAGGGAACTGCCGGAACCAGACTGTAACTGCCCTCAGCTGGACTGGGGCAGCACCAGCTCCCACCAGCCTCCGCGTGTCTCCGCCAAGCAGGTCACACTTGGACATGCTCCCTGCTCTGACTTCAGGCTCAGGGCACTCGGCCCTCAGCTCAGGAAGCTGCATGCTTTAGGCTTCTTTCCTTTAATCTGCCGGAAAGGTCAAAACATCATATTTTCAGCTGACTAAAATCAAAGAAGTATTTCCTTTTGAGTTTCTAGAATTTTTTCTTTTCTCCTTAAAAAAAAAAGGAATTTTAAAAAAATGGCTCATTGTTGCCCTAGCTGGTTTGGCTCAGTGGATAGAGCATCAGCCTGTGGACTGAAAGGTCCCTGGTTCGATTCCAGCCAAGGGCACATACCTGGGTTGCGGGCTTGATCCCCAATAGGGGGGCGTGCAGGAGGCAGCTGACCAATGATCCTCTTTCATTGATGTTTTTTATCTCCCTCTCCCTCTCCCTTCCTTTCTGAAATCAATAAAGAAATATATTTAAAAATAAATAAATAAATAAATAATGGCTCATTGAGCTTCAGTGTCTGCCATTGTCCATTGTGCTACAGATACAAAGAAAGCAGGCCTGATGGTGGGAAATGTTTAAAAATAATAAATAAATAAATAATGGCTCATTGAGCTTCAGTGTCTGCCATTGTCCATTGTGCTACAGATACAAAGAAAGCAGGCCTGATGGTGGGAAATGTTCCAATAGAGAAACCCTTAGCCCAGGGGTGGGCAAACTTTTCGACTCGAGGGCCGCAATGGGTTCTTAAACTGGACCGGAGGGCTGGAACAAAAGCATGGATGGAGTGTTTGTGTGAACTAATATAAATTCAAAGTAAACATCATTACATAAAAGGGTACGGTCTTTTTTTTTTTTTTTAGTTTTATTCATTTCAAACGGGCCAGATCCAGCCCGCGGGCCATAGTTTGCCCACGGCTGCCTTAGCCGGAAAGTCGTCCAGAGGAAGTACCAGCCATTTTAAATGTCCTTGAGAGCTGAACAAATTGGAAGCAGATACAGACCCTGGACTGTGTCATGAATTTGAGGTTCTCATTTGCAAAGCTTCCTCTCATTTAGGGGGAAGTGAGGAAGGGCAGGGTCATGCCCAGGAAGGGGCCAGTGGTGGCTTAGGCAGTGGGAGTAGAGTTGGATCTCTCCGTGACTTTGCATAGCCTTGGTCACACAGCTTCTCTCTGGTGCCTTCAAAACACCGCATCAGAGCTGTGAAAATGATTGCCAAGCACTTTGGGCTCCTTGGACGAAGAGTCTTGCAGGAGATGGAGATTGTATCATTACTCACATTAGACTCTGCCATCATAGAACAGAGTGGCACGTGCTGGGCAGAGTGCTTTGTGGTGACCTCATCTCTTTCAGAGCTAAAGCTATTAGCAGTTAATACAGTTTCACATGGAGAGCTTGTCACATGGCTCAAACATACCAGCACGATGGTTGTGTCTGGGTCCCTCTCTTTGAAGATCTAACAGAAAGACAGCAAATTTCAAAAAGGTATGAGTTCTCAATTAATGCCTATCACATTTTCCATTTGATACACTTCACTCAATGTTCAGGATTCATTTCATTGGTAATATCTTTACAGATGTCACTGGTGTGCAAAACTGTGAGTACAAATGCTACTGCTGGACAGGGGCTGGCCTGAAGCGGGTCTGCCTGTAGGTGTGGGTCCTTGACTTCCTGTAGGAAAGATTTCCAGCACAAGTCCAGGTGGGGTTGAGAGTATGTGTATTGATTCGGGGACAGGGAAACAAAGGAAGAAATTAGGGTAGAAGAAGCCATAAGAGGGAGCCTAGGGGGCTGCATTGGCTCCTAGAATGTTATAGGGAAGCCGCGAGCCCAGGTGGGGCTGCTGTGAGCTCTCTGGGGAGTGAAGTCAGTGATGGAAGTGAGCCTGGGTGGGCTGCTTTGGCTCATTGGGAAGGCAGAGAAAAGGGGGCCTCGGAGACAGGACCAGGGGGTGAACCCAGGTTGACCTGCCACTGCTCAGGACTCTCCTGGTTGCAAGTCTCATGGGGGAACCTTAGAATTTAGAAAGACATAGAAAGTTCATGCCCAGGATGGGGCATGGATGTGCTACAGAGCCAGTCTGCACTGAGTCTTTCCTGAGGGCTCTTTATCCACTTTATTTTTCTGCAGGCAAAAATCATAGGGGAGGTTTCATTCATCAGCTTTCCAGGTGCATTTTTAATATGCTGATGCATCAAGATGAATGTATAGGGGGTTTTTAGATCATTCTTTGTTCTGTTTTACTTTTAACTTAGGTCTGCCTGGCTTTTATTAGGTTTTTGTTATTTGTTCCCTAATTTCATCTGTCCTTGGGTGTAGCTGGCACAGATGGCATTAATTGGGACTTTGTTCTCTATGTCTCCGGCAAGAGTGAGTTAGCCTGTGCCACCCCAGCATGGCCAAAGGTGAACCTGAGGAGGGGTGGTGAAGGATTAAAGAAAAGACAGACAAGAGAATACAGCTGGGGCTCAATGGATCTCCCATGCCTGGATGAGGACACAAAAGACCCAGCCTGCAAGCCGATGCTTTATTTTATAGTCTGATTAAAACAAGGGTAGATTAACATGTATACAAATGTTCTTGTTTTGGCAACACTTACTGCACCTCCCACAGCCCATTAGGTACTTAGGAAGGAATTAGGGAGGGCTACAAGGTCAGGCTTCATTATGCATGCTAGGACCTGCCCTCTAGGCTGGGACTTGTTTGTGGCCCTGCCACAGGTCAGCCCGAGGCTTGACCCTAGAGCCACTCCCTGTATTAGCCTATGTATTTCTTGATTAGTGAGCAGGGTACAAACCATTTGCTCTCAGGTGTCCTTGGTTGAGGAAGAGAAGGTCTTACAATTCACTAGCTGGCTGCCCAAACTGATTGGCCGTGTTTAATTTTCTTGTCTCGGTTTCCCCATTCCACTTGCCCAGGGATTTTCCTAGCTTTTTATCCTACTACACAAAGATAGACATAAACTTGAAATAGTAGAATTTGCTTGTGGAAATCCTTCAACATTTCATCATATTTGGTCCTTAACATATTAATTATTAAGAATTAATATTAAGCATTTGATTATATGGAAGTACTCAGAACATACTATAAGATTCAAAACACACATCACCCTTAACAAAGCACACCCAGATCTAAAGGAAGATAAATGGAGAAGTGCTTCCTGCATGGCCATCGTGGGCAGCAATGACCATTTGTTTGGAACATGGCACGGGCTGGTGGGACTCCATGAAAGACCTCAGTATGGACAGAAAAGACTGCAGATGCCTCCAAAGAACACGGGAGCTTTGATAAAAAACAGCCACAGCCCTGCTACCCGAGTTTGGGGCTCGATCCCCAGTGTGGGGCATGCAGGAGGCAGCTGTTCAATGATTCTTTCTCATCACTGATGTTTCTATCTCTCTCTCCCTCTCCCTTCCTCTCTGAAATCAATAAGAATATATATATATCCTATATAATAAGAGAAGAATATGCTATTTAGCCATTACACCCTGAGGCATAATGACCAAGCACATCATGACCAGATCACGGATCAGCAGGAGGGTGGGCCAGCGAGGTAAAAGTGGGCTATGGGGAGCTACAGGAGGGGGCAGGGCAGCAAGCTATGAGGGGACTCCCTGTATTAGCCTATGTATTTCTTGATTAGTGAGCAGGGTACAAACCATTTGCTCTCAGGTGTCCTTGGTTGAGGAAGAGAAGGTCTTACAATTCACTAGCTGGCTGCCCAAACTGATTGGCCGTGTTTAATTTTCTTGTCTCGGTTTCCCCATTCCACTTGCCCAGGGATTTTCCTAGCTTTTTATCCTACTACACAAAGATAGACATAAACTTGAAATAGTAGAATTTGCTTGTGGAAATCCTTCAACATTTCATCATATTTGGTCCTTAACATATTAATTATTAAGAATTAATATTAAGCATTTGATTATATGGAAGTACTCAGAACATACTATAAGATTCAAAACACACATCACCCTTAACAAAGCACACCCAGATCTAAAGGAAGATAAATGGAGAAGTGCTTCCTGCATGGCCATCGTGGGCAGCAATGACCATTTGTTTGGAACATGGCACGGGCTGGTGGGACTCCATGAAAGACCTCAGTATGGACAGAAAAGACTGCAGATGCCTCCAAAGAACACGGGAGCTTTGATAAAAAACAGCCACAGCCCTGCTACCCGAGTTTGGGGCTCGATCCCCAGTGTGGGGCATGCAGGAGGCAGCTGTTCAATGATTCTTTCTCATCACTGATGTTTCTATCTCTCTCTCCCTCTCCCTTCCTCTCTGAAATCAATAAGAATATATATATCTCCTATATAATAAGAGAAGAATATGCTATTTAGCCATTACACCCTGAGGCATAATGACCAAGCACATCATGACCAGATCACGGATCAGCAGGAGGGTGGGCCAGCGAGGTAAAAGTGGGCTATGGGGAGCTACAGGAGGGGGCAGGGCAGCAAGCTATGAGGGGGGGAGCTACAGGAAGGTGGGGCAGCGGGTGGAGAGCTACAGGAGGGCAGCAGCGACATACTGGCTACAAGTGGGCAGCAGAGAGCTACAGGATGGGGCAGGGCAGCAAGCTATGAGGGGAGGCGGGGGGAGCTTCAGGAGGGCAGAGCCGCAGGCAGAGAGCTACAGGAGGGCGGAGAAGTGGGCAGAGAGCTACAGGAAGGCGCCTACTAGTATATATATATATGCTAATAAAAGACAAACATGCAAATTGACCGTACCTTTGCTACACTCTAAGCCACGACCACCAGCCAATCAGAGCGACTATATGCAAATTAACTCAACCAAGATGGTGGCCGACAGCCACGGAGCTGGAA
>NW_005357160.1:237489-254432 GCF_000412655.1 Myotis brandtii
TTGAAACTTTGTAGCTTTGAGCGGAGCCCAGGTCTGGCTGGAAGCAGGTATCTGGGATTTATTTATCTTCTATAATTGAAACTTTGTAGCCTTGAGTGGAGCCCAGGGCCGGCCAGGGCAGGTGGGAAGCTTGGCTTCCTCCATCGCTGGGGAAACCCAAGCTTCCTGCTCACTGCAGTTCCATGGCTGCCGCCATCTTAGTTGGGTTAATTTGCATACTTGCTCCTGACTGGTTTGTGGGCATGGCTTGTGGGCATGGTTTGAGTGTAGCAGAGGGATTGTTAATTTGTATGTTTCTCTTTTATTATATAGGACTAGAGGCCTGTTGCACAAAGAGATTCGTGCAATAGGCCTTCCCTTCCCTTGGCTGCTGGCACCAGTTTTCCTCTGGCACCTGGGACCCAGGCCTTTGCTCTGGCTGGGCTCCGGCCAGAGCTTTGCTGTTACGCTGATCCTGGAACCGTGAGGCCTCAGGGCTCCGCTTGGCACTGGGGCCATGAGGCCTCACGGCTCCGCTGATTCCAGGGCTGTGAGGCCTCTCAGCTCCGCTGATCCTGGGGCGTGAGGCCTCGCTGCTCGGCAGGCTTCAGGTACATTTGGCTTTGCTCCACTGCTTGGAGCCTAGTATGCAAATTAACCGCCATCTTTGTTGGCAGTTAATTTGCATATCACCCTGATTAGCCAATAGGAAGTGTAGCGAAGGTACAGTCAATTACCCTTTTTGTCTTTTATTAGATAGGATACTATAGGCCCATTGCAGGAAGATTCCTGCAAGAATAGGGCTTCCTGAGGCTGGAGCGAAGCATAGAGGGGAGCTGGGCTTCGCCCCCTCCTCCGCTGCCTTGCTCCCTCCCATTTCTGCTGCCTCACTCCCTCCCATGTCTGCTGTTTTGCTCCCTCCCTTCTCTGCTGCCTTGCTCCCTCCCTTCTCTGCTGCCTTGCTCCCTCCCTTCTCTGCTGCCTTGCTCCCTCCCTTCTCTGCTGCCTTGCTCCCTCCCTTCTCTGCTGCCTTGCTCCCTCCCTTCTCTGCTGCCTTGCTCCCTCCCTTCTCTGCTGCCTTGCTCCCTCCCTTCTCTGCTGCCTTGCTCCCTCCCTTCTCTGCTGCCTTGCTCCCTCCCTTCTCTGCTGCCTTGCTCCCTCCCTTCTCTGCTGCCTTGCTCCCTCCCTTCTCTGCTGCCTTGCTCCCTCCCTTCTCTGCTGCCTTGCTCCCTCCCTTCTCTGCTGCCTTGCTCCCTCCCTTCTCTGCTGCCTTGCTCCCTCCCTTCTCTGCTGCCTTGCTCCCTCCCTTCTCTGCTGCCTTGCTCCCTCCCTTCTCTGCTGCCTTGCTCCCTCCATATATATATATATATATATATGAAGAATAGTTCATTGGTGCTAGGTGAAGTAAGGCTGGATTGGCTTGAGATTTAGCCATCAGACAAAAAGCTAGATTTGTACTCCATTGGTTGATTAGCAATTTGGTCATTGGCAAAGTGCAATTTCATCAGTTCCTACAAACAGGATATTGGCATTTTTACTAATTTCTTGTAAAGTTGGCAGTTTGATCCATCATGAAAAATAAAGAAAACAAAAGGTGCAGGGTAATTCCTCTGAAATGGCTACTCTGGCTCTATTTTAATAAGGCTTCACTTCGTAGCCTGCCATACGGTAAATGCTCAAGGAATATTTGTGAAATTAAGAAACAAACTATTTATGGACTTTAAGAAGTAGCTACACAATCCTGCAAATATAAGGGACAGAACTAAGCAGTTTTTCATCCTCCACAACCTCTACATGTGACTTCCTCCTCATCTACATTTTTGCATTTATATTACTTGTACAATGTTGTTGTATAATGTTTACATTTTGAACCATAATTACTGCCACTTTGTAATTTTGGATCTTTGTAAGTGGGTTCAGGGCTCACCACCTGTTCTTCCTACATCCTCTGTTTTTTTTCTCTCTAAGTTGCTGGTTTAGTCCCTGAGACGGCTTCTCTGGAGTGTTATAGTCTATACACATTTGAAAATGTCCGAATGCCAAGTTTATACTTGAATGACAGCTTGACCAATACAATGATTAAGTTACATGTGTCAGACAATTGAAAAGAATAGCAGGACTTCATATTTTGCTTTTATCAAAAAAATATTTCAATCAAGTTGTAGTATGCTTTATAATACAAAGTATTTCTAATTTCACAGTTTTTCACATGGGAACAAGGATGGGCAGTCTCTATAATGAATTAAACTGTTGAATTAAGTGTTTTTATCCCTGACCCTAGCAATTATCTTTTTGGTTTGTATATAGATAAATCAGGAAAATTATATGGAGATGATTTAAAAATTAGGTAGTTATTTGACCCAGAAATGCCAATTCTACTTTTGTATTCTACAGAAATGTTCACACATATGCTAAAAGTATCAAAGAATGTTTATTTCAATATTCTTTATAAGAGCTTGAACTGTGGGAACAATCTAAAATTTATCAGCAGGAGAATGGATAAATAAATGTGGTTTATTAATTAATGAAATACTTCAAGTCAGAAAAAATAATGCACCAGAGTTAGACAGAAAAAACATACATTTCAGTTATATGTCAAACTAAAAAGAGGAAGTTGCAAAAGAAAATATGAAGTATATCATTTATGTCAAAGTTTAAAAGCATACAAAAGAATACTATACATTGTATATGGACACATAGAAATGTACATAAGAGGTAAAGATGTTCAATTATAAATATCCAATTTCAAAGAGCTGGGAGTGGGAGCTTAGGGTGGAGCTGGGAGGAAAGAATGAAATTGGGGAGGAGAGGAAGTTGCAAAAGAAAATATGAAGTATATCATTTATGTCAAAGTTTAAAAGCATACAAAAGAATACTATACATTGTATATGGACACATAGAAATGTACATAAGAGGTAAAGATGTTCAATTATAAATATCCAATTTCAAAGAGCTGGGAGTGGGAGCTTAGGGTGGAGCTGGGAGGAAAGAATGAAATTGGGGAGGAAGGACAGGTTGGCTTAAGCTCGGTAATGGATATTTATTACGCGAGTCTTTAAAGTTTATGCAACTTGTAGGACTGAAATATTTAATAGTACTAAAAAAGACTATGTTATTCAATAAAATTTAACCTCTGATGATTAAAGTCTATCTCATTAGTTTCTACTAACACAGAGAAGCTCAACTGTTCATAGAATTTACTCCACACCCATTCCTATCTTTTTGCCTCTTTCCTTTTCTCCAATTTCTTTTGTAACTCTTCCATTCTTCTCCCCAGCTGATGACGCATCTGAAAACTTAGATGTATATCCTATCCTATCAATCTAGTGTTGACCTAAAACTAAAAGGCCAAAGTGAGAGGCAACAAGCATTTATTGAGATCCAAAAAAATAAGTATTCTGGATGTACTGATGCAGGCAGAAACCCAAATAGTTTTCTGGTTAGGAGGTGAAGGCAAGGGGTATTTATGAGAAAGGAAAGGGGAGCAATTATATCAATAGAAGGAAGGAATTTCTATAAATGTAGAGAAGCTAACATAGTGATGTTAATTCTAAAGAATGTCTTTCATTTTCAGCCTTATAGTCATTACTCCATAGTCATTCTTGCTATCTTTCCAAACAGTTGTTTGAGATACAAATTGCTTTAGGTCCAGTCCAAATGTTATTTTGCCCTATTTTAACATTCCAAAGGTTTGATGAGTAAGATATGCAATGCAGTTCCTCTGGGATGGCAACAGTAACTCCATTTTAAAGTGGCTCATTTAGATTATTCTTATAGAATCTATCTATCTATCTATCTATCTATCTATCTATCTATCTATCTATCTATCCATCCTTCCATCTATTATCTATCCATCATCTATCTATCATCTAATCTTTCCATCCACCTATTGTCTATCTCTCTAGATATGTACCTATACCAAGTATTAAAAAACAAAATTCAACTGAGTAAATTTTAAAAATCTTATTGTCTTTGTTCAGAGATTCATGAATCAAATAGCATCCAATATACCAGAAAGGCGCTCCAAGAAGCTGTGCAAAATGAAAGACTTTTATAGGCAGAAGGGAGGGGGATAAGGAAGTTATACTTGGCACAAAAGCAGATTGGTTGTGGAAGGTCACTTTCCTTTAGGGGACAAAGGGGTCCATCGGGTAAATTACCTTATGAGTACCAAAACTCGAATTAAATCTTGGTTTTGGTGACGTGGGGCTTAGCATGAACGATTGCTTTTTGAGCCTGTTGTCATGTTAACATGAGAAACACTGATTTATTCCACTGACTTCAGGCTTGACTTACATTTTTCTAGTTGTTGGGAACCAGTTCTAAAATGGTTAATACTTTGAACTTGGGAAAAACTCCCCAATAAAGGAGAAGAGGAGAAACATAATCCCAACAGACCTTCTCGAGAGGCTCGGCCTTAGTGACACTCGGTTTCTCAGCCTGTGAAGTCTGAGTTTTCTCCTGAGCAGAAGCTGCCAGATGTCCTTGTGATCTTTTTGCAGTTGCCAGAGGGAAGTCACTGACCGTTATCTTTTATGTCTTTGTCGCTTGCTGATTTCTTGAAAGAGCTTAACTTTAGAGCTTTCACTTTAGCTTCTGGCATAATGTCCACCCGCAACTGCTGAGAAACCGTTATCTCCTCACTCCTCTCACCTTGTGTTTGGAGTGACATAGAAGTCAGACCTGGGGCTTGGGGATGGGGGATGGAAGAATATTAAATCATACACAATGTGTGGGTATGTTTTTTGCAGAGTTCCCCAGAGGACAGCAGCTGTCTCTTTCTTTCCAGCATTATTAAAGCCAATTATGGGGAAGTGGATGGTTAACTGGCTGCTATTTCAAGAGTGAGCAAAATGTTTATCTTTTCTCTGTATTTGAACAATGACAACATCAGGATGATTTGGTGACTCAGTGCTCAGGAAACTGCATAGACTTTGGAGATGAAATACACAGTTTATGGTATTACTGTTTCCTGGTCCAAAGCAAGAAATGTCAAATAGCAGTCTTCATTTCAGAACTTCTCAAAATGCTTTTGCCTAGAACACATGAACATGTATCTTAGAAGTCTGTAAGTTATAATCCATACTGGGGAAGAAAGGATCTGCGAATGACCTGATATTCTCCAAGGCCAGGAGCAGGGTCTTGCTCTCCATTCCCAACAGCACCTCCATCTGCCTACCAGCGTTCTCTGAGGGCCACCGCAGCAGGTGGGGCCAGCTGTGAGCTCTAGATGTGTGAGCTCTAGATGCAAGGGAACAGTTGTCCAGGCAGCGGTTTCTTTCTTGTTTTGAAGAGGACAGGGGTGGAGTCCAGGCTTTCTCTGTGTCTCCCTTAAAATCAAAATGACAATTGCTCAATAATTACTGATTACAGGATTAGGCTCTAAATAGTGACACTGAATCATGAAGCCTCAACAATGAACAAAGTTTAATGCTGGCAGATGAATAGAAAAATTATTGGGATAATATAGACAGTCATGAAGTAGCTCCAGAAACTTAAGGGAATTTAATGTATAATAATTACAAAGCAGTGAGGATGCAATAGATTCATTAATAAATGATTGGTACAACTTAAAAGAAAAAGTTATGATTCAGCATCAAATCTGTTCCAAATGATTTAGAGACTTAAATATAAAAATGTATTTCAACATGAGAGAATATTTTTAAAAAGAATATTAAGAGGTGGAAGGCCCTTTTACACAATACTTACCCAGAAGTCATAAAAAGAAAACATTAATACATGTGACTACGTTAAAAAATTCTACAGAGCAGAAAATATAAAAGTGAAAGTTAGAAACCACAGCTAGAGAAATACTTGCAGCACATACAACATGAATCTAATTGTTCAATGGATACACCAAATTTATCTAATTGTTCAATTGACCAATAGAAAAAAAGATCTTAGAAAATATGCAAAGGACACTAATAAGCAATTTATTGAAAAAGAAATCCAGTAGTTCCACCACATAAAAGAAATGGGAGGAAATATAAGTTGAAATCATGAATACTATTTTTCTTTTTAAAAAAATCTTTATTATTGAAGTTATTATAGATTTCCCCCATTTCCCTCCCCCTTATTATCCCCATATACTTGGTTCTCACCCCACCCCAGGCCTTTAACACCCTATTTTCTGTGTCCATAGGTAATGTATATATGCATGTAAGATCTTGAGCTAACCTGTTCCCAACCCCTCTCCCTGCTTCCCTCTGAGATTCATCAGTCTGTTCCATATTTCCATGCCTCTGATTCTATTTTATTCACCAGTTTATTCTGTTCATTAGATTTACTGTTCATTTGTTTTGATTCATAGATTCAATTGTTGATAGATATGTATTTATTGCCATTTTCATGTTCACATTTCTTCTTCTTCTTCTTGAATACCCTTCAACATTTCATGTTCAGTAGCGATGAACTCCTTAGCTTTTTCTTGTCTGTGAAGCTCTTTATCTGCCCTTCAATTCTAAATGATAGCTTTGATGGTAGAATAATCTTGGTGGTAGGTCCTTGCTTTTCATCACTTTGAATATTTCTTGCAATCTCTTCTGGTCTGCAAAGTTTCTGTTGAGAAATCAGCTGACAGTTGTATGGGTGCTCCCTTATAGGTAATTAATTGCCTTTCTCTTGCTGCTTTTAAGATTCTCTCTTTGTCTTTAACCCTTGGGATGGGGTTCGAGTAAGTTCATGCGCAGGCCCTTTAAGAGGAACACCTGAGTCTACAGCTGCCCCTGGGTCACTCAGCTACAATTCCCACTGGCTTTTAAAGATTGAAGCTACAGGGACTTCTCTTCCCAGGTCTGGAACTCTGGGCTAGGGATCTAGTGTGGGGCTGGGACCCCATGGGGCTGGGGTGAGGTTGGGAACCCTTGCTCCTCATGGCAGCCTCTGCAGCTGAGATATTCTCTCAATTAAAAAAACAGCACACATGAGTGTCAGATCAGCCCACTCAGCACCTCTGCCCATCCTACCAGTCTCAGTGTGCTTTCTTCTTTACTTCTCTAGAAGAAGGACTTCCATTCAGCCAGATTTCAGGCAGTTCTGAATGATGGTTGTTTTGTATTTTAGTTGTAATTTTGATGTGGTTGTGGGGTGTGGCGAGTACTGGCATTTACCTATGTATGCTGTCATCTTGGTTCTCCATGAATACCATTTTTTATCTATCAGATACATCAGGTAATGTTTCAAGATCAGTAAAGTTAGATAATACACCAGGACTTGGAAAAGGCATTTCCATACATTGATGGTGGGAGTATGAGTCTGACTATCTTTAGAGGGCAACTAGGCAATAATTTTCATTGATTTAGAGAGAAAGAGAAACGTCAATGTGAGAGAAAAATGTCCACTGTGTCCTGACTGGGAATCAAACCTGCAACCCTTTGATGCATGGACGACGTTCCAATCAACTGAGCCACCTAGCCAGGGCAGAAGTGCACATACTTTTAAATTAGATAATTCAACTCTTAGAAATTGATTCTGCTCATATTTATGCACATAGGTGCATAATGAAACATGGACATTTATTGTGCCATGCTAGACAAAATCAAAATGTTTATCAAATAGGGAGCTAAATAGATTATAAAATAAATTATTTTATCATCTAATGGAATTACTCATATAGCTATTATAAATCAGAACGATCTGTGACTATCAACATGAAATAATTGATGCTCTGACCCAATGCTCATGCATTGCTCTGCTCCTGCCATGGACTCATACAGTCCTTCAAACAGGCATCTCTGTGAGCAGCTCCATTCCTTCTGGGTGATACTTGACCCAGTGTGTCCTTAATTGGCTCCCCAAACACAGCCTTACCTTTCAGTAGAGTTCATCCCTCAGATGGAGTCAGGCTGACTTCTTTGTCCCACAGACACGCTAATTTTTCCAGACCTAGTAGCCTCACCAAAGAGTTTTCCTCTTCAACCCTCCAGAACTAAAAGGTTTCTTTCAGGCCTTTCCTTGTACAATACAGCATGTTTGTGGGCTCAAGCCTTCAAAGCACAATGGCATGTTTATATTTCATCTTAGCCCTGGCAATGTTTTACTTTATAACCCAAAAGCTCATTTCTCTCTTTCCTTCTCCATTTTCCTTTCAATCCCATAATGAAGGGAAAAGAGAAAAAAATAATTACATGGAGGGGGAAAAGAGAAGGAACAAATCACATGGAAGAAGGAAGCAATCACATGGAGGGGGAGAAGGGAAGGAACCAATCACAGGGAGGGGAAGAAGAGAAGGAAAGAATTACATGGAAGGGGAGAAGAGAAGGAACCGATCTCATGGAGGGGGAGAAGAGCGGAACCAATCACATGAATGGGAGAAGAGAAGGAACCAATCACATGGAGGGGGAGAAGAGAAGGAACCAATCACATGGAGGGGGAGAAGAGAAGAAACCAACCATACCGTATGGGAGTGATTTATACTTCCCACTGGCCACAATGTGGTATGTTGGGCAGTTCTTTTACTAAGAGCAGCAAAAATTAAATATTAAGTTAAAGTCTCTAAAAGTCAAGGTCACCATTATGCAAGTTAAGTTTTATTATAGGAACTGTGTGTTTGTTTTATTTGTGCGAATGTGAGTTGTAGGTCTATAATGGTTTTTAGTTCTATAATTACCTTTGTGATTTTAAATATATTAATATGCCTGTTTCTGGCTACACACCAAATTTATGTAGTGTCTTTATATACTATCAGACTCTCTCCAATGAAAAATGAGAACATTTTTCCCTTACATTTTCTCACATATTCTGGTTCACATTTCCAAATTTGTCATAGGGAGGTAAAATGTACTTCTCAAACATGTAGAAAATGTAACTTCATTTTAAATAACTGAGCTCATTTTATCCTGGAGTCTCCATTTCTACTCAGTAGTAAAATATAAAACTAAATGAAACAACAGTAAACAATGTTAATAAAATAAAACTTCCAATGCAAAATATCCCAATCCTGTTTCTCTCAAAGAATCTTGCACATATTCATTCTAGGTGTGGTCGGTCAATGCAATTTACCATAAAACAGTCTCTGTGGGGTATGGTTACCCACCAGGGGATTATGTGGGGGTACATCACTTTGTTCCACCACTGCAGCCAGGGGTGAGGGAGGCACCGAGCTGGTCAATCCTACAAAACCACACAATTGGGAAATTGTCAGAGGGAGGGGTATGTTTTTCCAAAACATGTGACAATATTTGCCGATTGCCTTTTACCCTATCAACTTACAACTCCTGCTGTGTGATAGGTGGTGAAACCTTTCAAAACCTGCTGGTTTCCCAGCCTGTCTGGAATTCAATCAAACCCTTGCCCTCCTTGCTCTCAGCCACACGTCTTTGCAGTTCCTCCAAAATACCAGGCATGATGTGCTATTGGGGCATTTTCACACCCCGTTTTCTCTGAGGAGCACGTTTCCTATGGATATTCACACCCTCTCTTTATTGAGCTACTGCCTCCCGAGTCACCCAGGGCTTCGATAACTACCCTGTCTGAAATGGCACCTTCCTGTGCCCCCATCACTATGGTCCCCTTGCCCAGCTTTAGTTCTCTTCACCGCATGCATGCCTGTCGTTATTTCTCAGCCACATGTCTTTCCAGTTCCTCCAAAATACCAGGCATGATGTGCTTTAGTTCTCTTCACCGCATGCATGCCTGTCGTTATAGGATATATTTATTCATTGCCTGTCTCCTGTCCTGGAAAAGACATTCCATGAAGTCAGAGACATTATCTTGTTTATCCCTGTATCCATTGTACCCAGAACAGTGTCCAGCACCCATTAGGCCCCCAATAAACTTGTTGAGCAAACTGGATATCCCAGGCATGCGTGAGCTCTCCTTTCCCCAAGGAGCTGCTGCATGTTTTATCTGCACTCATTTGGCAGGCAGATGCCTCAAGAACAGGGCCTGTGCTCTATGGTCTCCGAAGCGCACAGTTCTCTACCCAGTGAAGAGTCAAATGTGTGTTTATTGTTGTGTAGTGACTTTGGTTTCCTTCCTATGTCAGCATTTCTCAAAGAAGTTTCAATAACCTCCAACCAAATTCTTGTCTTAAGGTTGGTACATTGAAGACTATTCGCATACAATAGTCATGTGAGAGGGCTGTCTCTCGATGAACAGGAGAGAACTGTAGAGTCAAATTCCAGTGTGCTGGACCTCTATTCCATTCGGGGTGTAGCCATCAGTTGTTCTCAACTGTGTGTGATCCACGACCCCTTTCAGCAGGTCTAAGAGTATTATTCTCATAATAATACTAAATTGCATGTAAATTTTCAGTGTATTGATATTTGCCTTTATGTTGCAAAAGCAATGGGTTAAAACTGCTGGTGTCTTAGTGCCAGTCACAGCAATAGAATCCAGCTACACTAGAGGTCACTGGGAAAAGCATTCGTGCAATTGACTCACAAACTCAAGGAGCAGCTTTTTCTCACAGAACACCATTTTTACTGACAGACAAGCTATGGTTATTCAAAGTTGGGCATCTGGCAGACATTTTCTAAAAAATAAACAAAGTGAGCCTGTCATTTCAAGAAAAAAAAGTCAAAGTATTTGCCACCAATCATAACATTCAAGCTTTAAAGTGAAAATTAGAAGTTTGGAAAACTTGAATAGCTTCCCAGTACTTACAGATTTTTCTGATGAGATCAGTGGTGGTAGTACCAAATAGGACTTTTTGATACTGTAAAATGAAATGAATTAGTGTTTGGAAGATCTGTGTAACTCAGTGAACCAATATTTTCCAAATGACCAATGCATGATGCTGCAAAAATTAGGCATGGCTGAAAGATCTGGTCAAAATTCAAGACAGACCAATGATTGTAATGTCACAGAATATGATACTAGAGGCCCAGTGCATGAATCTATGCATGGGTAGGGTCCCTCTGGGTGGCCTTCAGGGATCGGGCTGAAACCCCAACTCCAACGCCGCCTGCAGCTCCTACCTGCTGCTCACGCTCATCCCGGCCCTACTGTGCCTGCTGCGGGCTCGTGCCCAATCAGTCCCAACTGGGAGAGGCTCCTGCTGCCACAGCAGCACTCACCAGCCATGAGCCCTGCATCTGGTGCCCTCCCAAGGGGAGTGGCCTGCAGGATCGGGCTGAAACCAGCTCTCTGACATCCCCTGAGGGGTCCCGGATTTCGAGAGGGTGCAGGCCAGGCTGAGGGACTCTAGTGGTGCACGATTGGGCCGGAGAGGGACCGGAGGAGGGCTCCAGGGCATGTCCAGCCCATCTCTCTCAGTCCCGATCAGCTGGACCCCAGCAGCAAGCTAACCTACTGGTTGAAGCATCTGCCCCCCAAGCCATTTCCAGTGGCTTTTTCATACAAATGACCTCTCTTGCCTAATACTTCTGACTTTCCTAAAGTCTCTCAAACAAGCAGTATCTGGCCTTTGTGTACCCTGTACCTTTTGCTGGTGTACTCAGTACTAGTTGCATCTAACCTTGGTTTGCAGCTTGGCTTCCCCTGAGCACCTCCAAGCCTAGCCATCTGCAGATTGCTCTGTAGCTAGTGCCAGGTGGTCTCAGGCAGGGCACAGGTGGTGGCTGACCTTGCATATCCAGGGAGGCCCCAGAGCCAGTGCACTCAATAGACAACTTCAGAACATGCTGTATTACAAGTCTACCACCTTCACCAGCAACACACTCAAAGGGCAGACTCAGTGGGAACCAAAGCTCCACTGAAGTAAGTCCTGCTCTGTAGAGTAGGGCCTGCACAGCAGCTCTTCCTTGCAGCTGATCCTTGCAGCAATGGGCCTGGGGGATCAATCCCTCCCAGTGATGTGCCAACATCAATCAAGGCTTAATTACAACAGGTCAGTACACACAGCCCACACAAGGGGCATACCTGCAACACCTAGCTCAGGTGACTGGGGAGGCTGTACCACTGGATCCTACAAGACACCTACTACAGAGGCCACTCTATCAAGTCTGGAAGATGTAGCAGCTCTACCCAATACATAGAAACAAACACAGAGAAGCAGCCAAAATGAGGAGACAAAGAAACAGGTCCCAAATGAAAGAACAGGAGAAATCACCAGGAAAAAAAGGCTAAATGAAACAGAGACAAGCAAAGTACCAGATATAGAGCTAAAAACAATGGTTACAGTAATGCTCAAAGAACTTAGTGAAAATTTCAAGAGCATAAAAACACACACAGGAACCATAATAAAGAACCAATCAGAAATGAAGGATACACTAATTGAAATGAAGAATAAACTACAGGCAATCAACTGTAGAGTAGATGAAGCAAAGAATCAAATCAGCAATTTGGAATATAAGGAAGCAAAAAAAAAATACCTCAATCAGAATAACAAAAATAAAAAAGAATCCACAAAAACGGGGATAGTGTAAGCAGCCTCTGGGACAATTTCAAGCATATTGGCATCTGGGGGTTCCAGGAGAGAGAAAGAACAAGAATTAGAAAACCTATTTAAACAAATAATGACAGAAAACTTTCCTAACCTGATGAAGTAAATAGATATACAAGTCCAGGAAGTGAAGAGAGTCCCAAACAAGATGAACCCCAAGAGGCCCACACCAAGACACAACATGATGAAAACTCTAAAGGTTAAAGACAAAGAGAGAATCTTAAAAGCAGCAAGAGAAAAGCAGTTGGTTACCTACAAGGGAGCCCCCATAAGACTGTCAGCTGATTTCTCAGCAGAAACTCTGTAGGCCAGAAGGGATTGGCAAGAAATATTCAAAGTGATGAAAAGCAAGGACCTACAACCAAGATTACTCTAACCAATAAAGCTATTATTTAGAATCAAAGGACAGATAAAAAGCTTCTGAGACAAGAAAAAACTAAAAGAGTTCATTACCACCAAACCAGTATTTTAAGAAATATTAAAGGGTCTTCTTTAAGAAGAAGAAGTAAAAGATAAAAAACATGAATAATAAAGAGCCATAACAAATAATGAAATTTTACCATTTACAACAGCACGGAGGGACCTAGAGTGTATTATGTTAAGCAAAATAAGTCAGCCAGAGAAAGACAAATATCATATGATTCCACTTATCTGTTGAATCTAAAGAACAATATAAATGGGGATACTAAACAGACAAAGACTCATAGATACAGAGAACATACTGATGGTTGGCAGAGGAGAGGAGTGTTAGAAGACTGGGTGAAAAAGGTGAAGGGATTGAGAAGTACAGATTGGTAATTACAAAATAGTCATGGGGATGTAAAGTACAGCACAGGAAATGTAGTCAATAATATTGTAATAATTATGTATAGTACCAGTTTGGTAGTGGAAATATCAGGAGGAATATTTTGTAAAGTATAGGATTGTGTAACAACTATTCTGTACATCTGAAATGAATATATAAGGATATTGAATGTAAACTGTAATTGAAAAATAAATAAATAAATGCAGGAAAAGATATAGGAAAAACAGCTATTAAAGAGATTTGAAAAAATGTAAAACAATGTTGTTTGTCTCACTAATTTTTTATTTTGAAAAATGCAGTTATTTTCACAAAAATGCATCTTTAATGTGAACTTGTAAATTTAGTCTTTTAAAAAATAAATTAATAGTATATGCTTTAAATTAGTCTCAGTTTTAATCTCAATTATGGTAAATATTGACAGGTATACTACCCGACATAAATGAAAACTCTTTGGAATCCCGAATAATTTTTGAAAGTGGAAAGGGTTCCTGAGACCAAGGCATTTGAAAACACACTATGATAGATGCACTGAGGGTGGCAACAGGAAGTGGCCATGTCTCCTTCTCCCCAGGGGATGGCAGTTTAGAAGACAGGCTAATGTGAATGGCAGTCACTATGGATGAGGGGCCAACCCTGGAAGAGTTACACATTTTCCTATTGGCTGAAGCAAGACTCTAATGTTATGAGTTGAAATGGGCTTGTTAGAGACCAACATGCTCCTTTTCGCTTCAAGAGAAGTTACCAACACAAGATAAATGACATTCATACGTTTCTGACTATGGGATGGAAAGAATGTTGCTCCTAATTTGCCGTGTCCTTTCTTTCTCCCTGAATGTTAAATGCACTTGCTTGTTAGTGCTTCACATATAACATATTTTCCTCAAGATTTCACTTGTTGGAAGCTTCTAGAGTCTTTTTGGTGCCCCTTTAGTCCTCCCTTCCGACTGGAGTATGCGCTGCAGGGCAGGCCCTGTGCCTGTCCAATTGTACCCAGGCAGTTCCCTCCCAACACTCAGATTGGCACACAGCACTTCATCAGAACATGGTGGGCGACTGAGTGAATAAGAAGAGCAGTAATGCTATTCAGGATGAAGACGAAAATGGTAGGTGTGTTTGTTACTTGACATTTATTCTGCATGCCATTTCCCCCATTCAGGGGCAGCTGCTTTGGGAAGTACAGAGCCTGGTCTCCCACAAGCCGAGACACAGCTGGGAATTGTTGAGCAAGCCCTGGTCTCAGAGATGGGAGACTGGGCACCTGGTCTGGGCTCTGCTCCTAATTAGCTGTGCGCCTTCAGGTCCATTAATGACCCCCTTTCATTAGATGAAGATGGGAAATTAGATGGACATGTGTTCTCTGGATACAGAAACAGTCACATGGACAAGCATTGTGACCACTCGCTTATCTGAAGTGCTAAAGAACCAGAGCTGTGAATTGGTCTTGAGAAGAGCTTTTATTTCAAAGTTGAGAGTCAGGGAGAATTTTAAACATCATTCTACTTTGGCCTACTTCTAAGCAATAAACAAGTATTGTTGAAAAGTAAAATAAGATGCATAATGGGACTGAGAAACTCTAATGTGTCTCACCTTGCCTTCAACCAATGAGATGTCTGTGCTCATGTAATAGGTCTGTATTGATTACTACGTCCCAGGTGCCAGGTCTGCTGCAGAGCCTGCTGGGCTCACAGGGTGAGTGGATTCTGCAAGGTCCTCACCTTTCCCAGAACTCAGTTTCTTTGTTTCTAAAACAAAACTTAGAAAACATGTTGCTCAAGAACCTTTCCAGGCTAAAATATCTGTTATTTTAATCAGCCAAGGAAACATTTCTCTGCTTCTCTTTTATGACTCTATTGAAATCTCTTTCTGGAATTTTCTTCTGTTTTTTTTTAATTTTATTTAGGATCTGGTTATTTGTCTCCACATTTTGGCTGCTTCCCTATGTTTGTGTTTATGTACTAGGTTGAGATGCTACATCTTCTGGACTTGGGAGAGTAGTAGGTGTCCTATAGGGCCCAGTGGCACAGCCTTTCCTGTCACTGAATCTAGGCACTCCCAGTGTTCCCCATGTATGAGCTGTGTGTACTGTCTCATTGTAGTTGAGCCTTAATTGGTATTAGCATCACTGGGAGGGATTTATTCCCCAGGCTGATCAGCTTCGAGAATTGACTATGACTATAGTGGAGTGGATACTGTGCAGCAACTGACTCTATGGGGCAGGACTTGCTACAGTGGGGCTTTGCTGCTCTTCAAGTCCACCCTTGAGTGTGTAGCTCGTGCAGATGGTAGCATTGTAATCCAGCATGGCCTGAACCTGTCCACCAGGTGCACTGGCTCTGGGGTCTCAGGAGGTGTAAGGTCAGCCAGTCCTTGGGCCCTGCCCAAGTCTACCTGTCATGAGCTACAGAGCTATCTGCAGATGGCTGCTACTAGTTCTGAGCTTGGAGGTACCCAGGAGAGGCCAAGCTGTAAACCAAGTTTGGCTGCCCCTACTGCCCAACCTAAGGCCACTTAATGAGAGGTCTGGGGCATGTGAAGGCCCCTTGCTTCTTGTTTGCAATTTTTGAACCTTTGAGAGATTTTAGGAATGTCCAAAGCCAGAGCCAAGACAGGCAGTTTGTATGGAAAAGCCACTAGAAATGGCTTGGGTGGCCCGCAATTTGGGTGGGGTCTCAGGGAATCTCCAGGGTGGGACAAACAGTGCCAGCTAGGTTAATAGAGACTTAGATATGGTGCCCACCTGCCAGTTCTATGGGGGGTTCTCAGAAAATGAATATTGGCCTCTGCTAGCACTTCTGTCTGGAAGAAAGCTGCTCCCCTGCGCCCACCCCCACCCCAGCTCTTGTCCTGATGCCAGATAATTGTTTCTCCCTATATGTCCCTGGTGCCTTTCCAGTTGTTGCCCCAGTGCTGGAGCTCAGAGGGAATAAATCCAAGTAAGTCTGTGCATGGGCCCTTTAAGAGGAACTTCCTGGGACTCCAGCAGCCTCCATCTCCCTCAGCCACATTCCCCACAGGTTTTTAAAGCCAGAAGTTATGGGGAATTCTCTTCCTGGCACTGGAGCCCTGGGCTGGGGAGCCTAGTATGGGATTAGGATCCCTTGCTCCTCAGGGGGGATCTCTGAAGCTGAGATATCGCTCCTGATATTTAGAAAATATGTTTTTATTGATTTTAGAGAGAGAAACATCAATGTGAGAGATAAACATCAATTGGCTGCCTCCTGCACCCACCCCTACTGGAGAAGATTGAACCTGCAACCTGGGCATGTGGCCTGACTAGGAATCAAACCGGCCACCTTTAGGTGTATGGGACGATGCTCAACCAACTGAGTCCACCAACCAATGCCCTCCTGATTTTTATCTACCACATATGGGTGCTGGGCCAGCCTTTTTGGGTCTCTGCCTCTCCTTCCAGCCTTGATGTGGCTTGTTCTTTAAATTCCCATTTGTAGGATTTCCATTCCACTAGATATCAGGTAATTCTGAATGATGGCTATTCTATAGTTTAGTTGTAATTTTGATGTCTGTTTTTCTTTGAGTTATCATTTTACTTTAGTGACGGTGTACTTTGAAGCACGAAGATATTGTTTTTTGAAGTCTATTTTTAAAAATTTTGTAGCATGTGCTTTTGGTGTAATAACAAAGAAGACTACCTACCCCAAGTTCAGGCAGGCAGAGGCAGTTAGGGGCAATCAGGCCTGCAGGGGAGGGCAGTTGGGGGTGACCAGGCCAGCAGGAGAGGACAGTAGGGGGTGAGATCAGGCAGGCAGGGGAGGGCAGTTAGGAGTGATCAGGCAGGCAGAGGCAGTTAGGGGC
>NW_005357160.1:254753-264488 GCF_000412655.1 Myotis brandtii
CCGTGCATGAATTTCATGCACCAGGCCACTAGTAGTCTATATATTTAAATCCAAGGGCTGCTGCTCATAGACAGTGCTCAGGAATGATTAGCGTTGCTAGTTTGGTGGTAATAAGCTCCATTAGCCTTTTTTTTCTTCTTTTTTTTTTTGTCGGAGAAGCTCCTGATTTCACCTTCAATTTGAATGTTAGCCTTGCTGGATAGAGTATTCTTGGATTGAGTCCCTTGTTTTTCATTACTTTGTATACTTCATTCCATTCCCTTCTGGCCAGATGTGTTTCTGTTGAGAAACCATTTGATAGTCTAAAGCAGTGGTTCTCAACCTTGGCTGCACATTAGAATCACCTGGGAATCTTTTTAAAATCCTGATTTCTGGGCCTCATCCTCCATCTAATGTGCAGCCAAGGTTGAGAAGCACTGGTCTAAAGGGAGATCCCTTCTAGGTAACTTTCTGTCACAGCCTTTGAGATTCTTTCTTTGTTATTAATGTCTGCTATTGTAATTATGATGTCTGGTGTGGGTCTGTTTGTGTTCAGCTTGTTTGGGATTCTTTATACTTGTATGACTTTTTTCTTCCCCCAGTCAGGGAAGTTTTCTGTCATATTTCTTCAAACAGGCTTTCTATTACTTGCTCAGCTTCTTCTCCATCTGGTACTCCTATTATGTGGATGTTGCTTTGTTTCATATTGTCCCAAAGCTCCCTTAAACTCTCCTCCTGCTTTTAATTTTTTTTTCCAATTGTAACTCTGATGGGGTGGGGTTTTTTTTTTTTCTACCCGGTCTTCTAACTGGCTGTTTCAGTCCTCAGCTTCTTCTACTCTACTGTGAAACCTTCCAGGGTGTTCTTTACAGCAGTTATACCATTCTTCATATCCTCTTGATTCTTATCAATGATGATGTATTTCTCATTCAGCTTCTTATGATTCTCATTGAATTGCTTGTAATTCTCAGTCAGATGTTTGAGCATCCTTATAACCATTACTTGGAATTCTTTATCTGAGAAATTACTTGCCTCCATTTAATTTAGTTTCTTTTCTTGCCATTCCTCGTTTTCCTCCCCTTTGGGGATTGTTCTTTTGTCTCCCCATTTTTGTTGTCCCTTTTATTTGTTTCTATGTCTTAGATCAAACTGCTATGCCACCCAAATTTTTTGTGGGTGGTCGTATATAGTAGGTGTTTTGTGGGACCCAGTGGTGTAGTCTTTCAGAACTCCTGAGCTGGTTGTTCTAGGAAAGACCCCTACTTGAGTTATTTGGGTTCTCCTGATACAGTTGGGTCTTGAATGTTATTGTACTGTATGTGAATGTAGCATCCTCACAGGTTGTCTGACTACATGGCTCATCCCTGACCTCATCATGCAAGCTTTCATGGATGTGTTTAGGGTCCTGGGTCCCATGGCAAGGATCACTTGCAAGGTCCCACTGATGTGTGACTCACTGTGTGGTTCCGGAGCCCATGACCAGGGTGATTTCAATATTCTTGAACTTATTGAAATTGTTGTGGCCCAGCATGTGGTCTATCCTAGAAAATGTTCCATGGACATTTGAAAAAAAAATGTATGTCTGTTTCTTTGGTGTGAAGTTCCCAAAAAATAAAAATTAAATCCATCAGGTATAATGTGTCATTTTAAAGCTGCTGTTGTCTCCAGCATGTGGTCTATCCTAGAAAATGTTCCGTGGACATTTGAAAAAAAATGTATGTCTGTTTATTTGGTGTGAAGTTCCCCAAAAATAAAAATTAAATTCATCAGGTATAATGTGTCATTTTAAAGCTGCTGTTGTCTTTTGGAAATTCTTTCTGGAAATTTATCCATTAATGTCAATGGAATGTTCAAGTTCCCTACTATGATTGTATTACTGTCTATTCCTTCCTTTAGTCCATCAATATTTGCTTTCTATATTTATGTACTACTTTGTTGGATGCCTAAATGTTTACCAGGGTTATATCCTCTTGTTGGATTGATTATTTTATCATATGTAATGTCCTTCTTTCTCTCTTGTTATGACCTTTGTTTAGAAGTATATTTTGTCAGACATAATATTGCTATTACAGCTTCTTTCTCCCATTTTCATGGAAAATTATTTTTCATCTCTTTATATTTGGCCTATGTGAATCTTTTGTTCTGAGGTGGGTCTCTATAGACAGCATATGTATGGGTCACCTTTTCTTATCCATTCAGCTACCCTATGTCTTTTGATTGGAGAAATGAATCCATTTACATTTAAGGTTATTATTGATAGATATTTATTATCATTTTTTTGTTATACCTATGTTCCACTCTCTCTATTTCTTCTTCTTCTTACAGCAGTCCCATTTACTAGTACATTTCTCTCAGTGATGGGTGGTAATAAACTCCTTTAGTTTTTTTTGTTTTGTTTTGTTTTTGTTTTTTGTCTGGGAAGATCTTTATTTCACCTTCAATTTTAAATGATAGCTGTGGTTTCAGGTCATTGCTTTTCATTGCTTTGAATATGATATGCCAATCCTTTCTGACCTGAAGTTTTTTTGTTGAGAAATCAGCTGAAGTCATATGGGTGCTTCCTTGTAGGTAACTGTTTCTCCTTTGCTGCCACCTTTAAGATTCTCTCTTTCTCTTTAATGTTTGCCATTTTAATTATGATGTATCTTGGTGTGGGGCTCTTTGGATTTATCCTGATTGGGATTTTCTGTGCTTCCTGAACTTGTGTGACTTCTTCCTTCACCAGGTTAGGAAAGTTTTCTGTCTATCATTATTTCTTTTTTAAAATTTATCTTTATTGTTGAAAGTATTACAGATGTACCCCTTTTTCCCATTGGCCCCCTCCACACTGCACCCACTCCTGCCTGGCCTTTGCCACACTATTATCTGTCTATGGGCTTATAAATTCTCCAGTTAATCTCTCCCCACCTACCACCCACCCTTGCCTTCCCCCTGAGATTTGTCAGTCTGATCCATGCTTCTATGCTTCTGTATCTATTTTGTTCATCAGTTAATTTTGTTCATTAGATTCCACATATGAGTGAGATCATGTGACACTTAATCTTTCTCTGGCTGGCTTATTTTTCTTAGCATGATATTCTTCAGGTCCCTCCATGCTGTCTTCAAAGGTAAGATTTCTTTCTTTCTTTCTTTCTTTCTTTCTTTCTTTCTTTCTTTCTTTCTTTCTTTCTTTCTTTCTTTCTTCCTTTCTTTTTTTTTCAGATGAATAGTATTCCATGGTTTAAATGTATCTCAGCTTTTTTATCCACTCATCTACTGATGGGCTCTTGGGCTGTTTCCAGATCTTAGCTATTGTAAATTGTGCTGCTATAAATATAGGGATGCATATATTTTTTCTGACTGGTATTTTGATTTTCTTAGGATATATTTCTAAAAGTGGGATCACCAGGTGAAATGGACACTCATCTATGATGGGCTCTTGGGCTGTTTCCAGATCTTAGGTATTGTAAATTGTGCTGCTATAAATATAGGGATGCATATATTATTTCTGACTGGTATTTTGATTTTCCTAGGATATATTTCTAAAAGTGGGATCACCAGGTGAAATGGAAGTTCCACTTTTAACTTTTTGAGGAAACTTCATATTGTTTTCCATAGTGGCTGCACTAGTTTGTATTCCCACCAGCAGTGTATAAAAGTTCCCTTTTCTCCACATCCTCTTCAGCACTTTTCATATGTTGATTTGTTGATGATAGCCATTCTGACAGGTTTGATAAACTATCTAACCCTACAACCTAGAGAATTAGTAAAAGAACAACAAGAAAAGCCCAGAGTAAATAGAAGGAAAGAAATAATAAACTTCAGAGCAGAAATAAATGACATAAAGACTAATACGACAATACCAAGGATCAATTAAATCAAAAGCTGATTCTTTGAAAATATAAACAAGATTGATTGACCTTCAGCCAGAGTCACAAAGAGAGAGGACTCAAATAAACAAAATCAGAAATGAAAGAGGTGAAGTAACAACTGATCCCACAGAAATACAAAGGATTGTAGAAAAGTACTATGAACAACCATATTCCAACAAGCTGAACAAATGGACATATTCCTAGAAAAATGCAATATTCCAAAACTCAAACAAGAAGAATCAGAAAACCTGAATAGGCCGATAGCTACTAATGAAATTGAAGCAGTATTTAAAAAAAAAATCTTCCAGCAAACAAAAACCCTGGTCTGGACGGCTTCACAGGGGAGTTTTACCAAACATTCAAAGAAGAACTAACATCTATCCCCCTCAAACTATTCCAAATAATCCAAGAGGAAGGAACACTTCCAAGCTCTTTTTATGAGATCAGCGTTAGCCTAGTGAAAACATGGCGGTACAGCCTGATCTAATCTAATGACGCCAATCTGGTGCAGAAGTGACCCTGGAAAAGCTGGGTGATGGGTACATGTCCCACAGATGCACAAACCATTGGAAACGGTGCCACTGGGTCAGGCCAGAAAAGAAGCAAGGACACATCTAACTACATTCCCACCTCTTGAAAGACTATATTACATTTCTCTTTCTATGGAGGGCCAATTCAAAACATTGCAAGACTCCTGCACATTTTTTCATTCTCTTCTGAGCTTTCAAAAATAACTGTTACTATAGCCAACTCAGTTTGCCTAGAGTCACAGTGAGAATCAAAGTGACCACTGCTTTGTACAATTACTTAATTGCTCTTCAGTTGGGTCTCTGGTGCACAGAGTATTAGTTCCATCCTTCCTTCCCTGGCCTTGCTCTCGAGCTGTAAAACCTAGGGTTTCTAGTGCAGGTGACACCTGGGCTAGAATCTGGCTCTTACTGGAAAGTGACCTGGAGCAAGGCCTTCCTTTTTCTTCTGAGTAATTGAGACCTGTGGAAATCTGTGGCTCTCAATCAGTCGCAGGAGGCAGGGGTGGGGGTGGGGGGCGATTTCAGCTCCCAAGAGTCATTTGGTAATGTCTGAGGACATTTCCGGTTATCACAATTATATGGGGGTGGGGGTGCTATTGGCATCTAGTAGATAGAGACCAAGGATACTACAATGCACTGGACAGCCCCTTGCAACAAAGAATTACCCAGCCCAAACCGTAATGTTAACCATGCCAAGGAACATAAAAGTAAAATGTCATTATCATTCTGTAGCCCAGGGGTATGGTGAGCACCTGTCATGTAGCTCATGCTGCGCCAAGCACTTAAATCCTACTGAGCGGAATCTTCGCAAAACTCTACCAGGTACAAGTGTGAAAATGTTGCAGACTCGGGCCCTTTTCATTAATTTGAGGAAAAAAGACTTAGAGGCATCGTGTTTGGTAGGGCTTTTTAGAATCACAGGCCTCTGACACTTGAAAGCATCTTTCAAGTGCTCTAGTCCGACATCCCTGTTTTACAGATGGGGAAACTGAGGCTGAGAAGGTTGCTCGGCAGGAGGCAGAGGCTGCCTTGGCACCAGTGGCTAAGCTGGGCAAGGGCCCGAGTCTTCTGACCAGCACCCTGTAGGGAAAGTCTGGGTGGGGACACCTGGTTCTCCCAGCAGGGCCGAAATGGCTCTGGATCCCCCCCCCCCCGCCATGGCAAAATCTCCAAAGGCAGTGGACAGGGGCTCCCTCCCCAGCTCTCTGAACCAGCAATCTGTCCTTGTAGTGTGCTCCTGGCCTGGCTCGGATGCTGCAGGGCAGTGCCACCTGTGGATCAGAAAGCTTCCTCTCAGGATGCCTCCAGGCCTCTTTTCCTAGCTCTGACTTACAAAATAGACCAAGGTGACAGGTAATTAGATCGACCATCTTGGAGCAACGCGCAAAAATGTAAATTTTAAAAAGCTGGATCCCTATTGCAGAAGTGAATGTGTTTTGATGATGAAACCCTTAAGCCTGGAGGAACTCATTTAGTGTATAGACGTGCAAAGGCCCTGTGGCCGAGCACCACATGATGGACACACAGGCTCGAGGTGGGGCCTCCCATCACATCCTCCCACGCTGCTCATGTTTATAACTCACTCTTTTGCTCCTCATTCTTTAAATTCACATTCCCTTCCTCTTCTATTACTTATCAGATTTAGAAAAGTCAGAACTTTATTTCTTGATAGATTGCTTTTTGTCTGCTCTGACATTTTCTAGCATTAAACTTGGAAACACAGATTTAGGGCAATTCTTCAGAGAAACTTTGCTTGAAGACTCATGTCCAATTGTCAACACAGAAGCAATGCTTCACTCATTTGCTGTCGCTCTTAGGCATTTATCTAGCATTACTTGTTATATTAAAGTGAGCTTTGTAAATGGATACTACCAGTTGCATAAGAGCAAGAATGAGCCATTTTAGCATATTTTCTCTAATTTATGAAGTAATACTGTTTATGTGTAACTATGTGGCAGCCACATAGTAGAGCTCAATAAACATTTCCTGAATTATATTAAATGTAATGTGGTATTTTATACTTTTCTGTATTTTTCAAATGGTCCCTGACCTCCTCTTGACTGAGTTCTTGAAAAAGAATGGCCGAGCCTTTCTCCTCTGTCAGCTCAGGGAGATGAACATGATTCAAGGCATCTCTTACCAGCTCCCACAGCTCCACTGTTCCAGCCCAAAGGACAGGAAGAGCAAAAAGAGTACTTAACTTCCAGTGAATGGGAGACGGCTTCTCAGAGTCTTTTGCTGATCGTGGATGGTCTCTGACTTGTCAGCATCCAAAAGTGGTTCTGAAGGTGGAAATCTATATATGTAAAAGGATAATATGCAAAGTGCCCCTTCAGGAGTTCGACCAGGAGACTGGGAGTTCGATCGATCACTATGATGTGCGCTGACCAACAGGGGGTGGCGTGGAATGAAGGAAAGCCCCAGCCGGGAGCTGGCAAGGGAGGCCCTGGCTGGCAGCAGGCAGCAGGGGAAGGGAGGCCCTTGCTGGCAGCCAGAAGGCCCCAATCAGCCCCAGTCGCCGGCCAGGCCTAGGGACCCTGCCCATGCACGAATTTCAGGCACTGGGACTCTCGTGTAAGAATATCAGCCACACAAAGGCTGGCCATGACTTTCAGGCTTCCGACATCTTAGTGCCTGAAATTAACCAGGTGTTACACCAAATATGGCTCTATTTGGGGACAAATATCAATTTGAAAATCTGTTGGTTTATCTTTGTAGGATCAGGAGCAATATCTGGGTCGAATTTTCCAGAACCTTTAAGCCAGAAGAGTAGAAAGCATAAAAACTCTTAGCAACTAATATGTTCCAGGACCAGAGAGATGAAGTCCAGGGGCTCAGACTACTATGACAGATTATGAATATTTGCAGTTCAGCGGTTAAATTGGTCACCACAAGGTGGTGTGGTGGCGCAAAGGAAGAAGGGATTAAAGGTGCCTGAGGGTGGGGGGTGATGGAGGGTGGCCAAGCTTGAACTAAGTCTTCCGGGCAGGGCTGCAGGTGTCTGAAGAGAGCTTTTAACAAGAAGGAACGAGCAGCACTGGGAAGGGGGGCTGCTTCTGCAGTCAGGTCTCTGCGGAGAGGCACCTACCATGTTACATTTACACTGGGCCTTGGTCCAGCAGCCTCAGAAGCCCAATCCCTCAGTTCTGGGGGTTCCTCAGATCTAGATGTGGCACCAGCCCACCCTGACCAGGCTCACGGGAAAGCAGTCTAATGCCAGAATGCTAACTATTGGCAGATTTAAATACAAATGCCAAGCCACCTGAGTGATTGCCAGGGCCTCAGTAGTACATTCTCCCAAAAGGCACACTATAAGCCAAATCTAATGACCAGGAAGTTGCTCAGTGATCTTGCAATCAGCCTGTACTGCCAACTTTACAAAATCATAGTGACAGCAGGAGCTCCCAGGAGGCCTGCGCTGGGCCAGGCCCTGTGGAAAGCTCTTCACCTGCGTTCTATCTTCTAAAGACACTGACATCACTTCCACATGCCCAGCATCTTGAGAACCTGGGCTCCATGTGTCCTTCATGGTGGAATATCCCTAGTGCCCAGCATCGTGGTGAGAACAATAAAGATGCTGTTGAATGAAATGAGTAAGTGGATATGCTCCTGAGCGGAAATGAAAAGAGGAGATGCAGTCTGTCTTCACTGTGGAGAGCGCCACGTCCCCCCTCCAACTCTGCTCCCTAACCTGGTTTCTCTTGTAAGGTGGCTATTCTTTTTTCTATGGACCCTGGAGCACTAGTGTGTATGTAACACTTTACAAAAGCTACCAGAGACCCCCAGCTCACAAAAACATCACTGATTAAGCACATTCCATACTATTCCTCCTACTAATTATTGCAACAGCTACAACAAACTGCATGAAACTTGCAGTGCAACAGAAGACAGAGAGGTGAGGAAGCCTGGAAACCAGGAATGAGCTCTGATAACTTCCCTAAGTTTTGGTATTTTAATTTCCTTACATAACCTGGCCTTGGGCTCTTGATTGGCTTACAATCCAGAACTGCCCACAGACGCAGACCAAGACCTTGCTCTTTCTAGCTAAAGTGTCAGGAAAATAGTGACCAAGCAGGACAGAAGCATTGTCACCACGCTGGTCCCACTCCAGGCAACACTGCGAAATAGCCATGCGCTTAATGGTCTCCTTCCTCCTGGAGAGCTCTGGTCTGGAGCCCTTTGCACTGTGAGAACCAAGTAGGCCTCCCCTCCCCCATAGAGACCAGGCCAGGCCTGCTCTGCAGAAACTTGGCAGGGGGAGGAGGGCCACTGAGGAACAAGGTTGCCTGATCTTCCCTAACCACCTCTGCCTGCCTGATGACCCCTAACTGCCTCTGCCTCACCCTGCAGCTGCACCAGGCCTCTAGTATTAAATAAAAGCATTGTTTACTAGAAGAAACAACACAAACAACCTTGTGGCCCCCTCCTCCTCCTCAGGCACTGCAGCTGCACAGATGTGGACAGAGAGCCCTGCTTGCAGTGCCAGGAGGCAGCCTCCTGCCTTGGTGTGCAGCAGCTGCGCAGGGGCAGGAGCACTGGCTTCCATCCTTGCTCTGCAATAAGGCAGAGCTCCTCTCCCCTTCCCTCCTGCACTACATCCCACCCCCACCCTGCAGTAGCAAGGTAGTAACTCCACTGTCCCAACTAGGAGTGAGGGGAGAAGAGGAGGGGAGGAAACAGAGAAATGGAGTTTCTAAGCATGCAAATGAAATCCTGGGCAGACCTCAGCAACCCACGTGAGAAACGGACCAGCAGGGGCACACAAAAGACCTGAGAACTAAACACTGCTCTGGAACACCATTCAGGTCTCGGACTGGCCTCCAGGTTGCACAGAAGTTGTGGCGCAACCTCATGATGGAAACAGACAAAAAAATAGACCCAAGAAATACTGCTGTCCCTGAACAGCAAAGAACCAGGAAAGGGACAGCCTAACAAGAGAGAAACCTTTGAGACAATAACCAGCCTACTCCAGACAAACACCATGGAGAAGCCTGGGCCCCCCTCAGCCCTGTCAGCAAAGCCCATGGGGCGCCCAGACTCCATGCTCACCGGGCTGTAAATGAGGCACCAGCTTGAGGGAAAGCAATAATGAATGCTAAGGAGCGTTCAGAACTCTCAAACACTGTGAAAAGCCAAGAGGAAGGGGAGATGTTGTAAACTGGTACAACCTACACTTTGGAAAACTATTTGGCACCACACGGCCAAGGTGATATGCATATATTCCAGAGGTTAGGGGATTGGTTGGAGTGTCATCCCATACACCCTTTGTGGTTCAATTCCTAGTCAGGGCACATACCTAGGTTGCAGGTTTGATCCCTGGTCAGGGTGTGTATGGGAAGCAACCAATCAGTGTTTCTCTCTCACATCTATGTTTC
>NW_005357161.1:0-743 GCF_000412655.1 Myotis brandtii
GTGTGCTCAGTGGTTAGAGTGTCAGCCTGCACACTGAGGGGTTGCAGGTTCGATCCCTGGGGCGTGTGGGGGAGGCAACCAATCGATGTGTCTTGCTCACATCAATGTTTCTCTATCTCTTTCTCTCCCTCTTCCTCCATCCCTTCAACTCTTTCTAAAAAGAAAAAAAAATCAATGGGAAAAAATATCCTTGGATGAGGATTAGCAAAAAATTTTTTTTCTTTTTTATATTTAGACAATGAAGATGGAAAAGAAAGGGAATTTTATCCGTTTCATAATATTTTATTTGGAAATGTTTTCGTATTTTAATGTATACGCATTTGAAACTAATGAAAGGGTTATTGCATACTTTTTCAATAATTATTTTAGGAAAAGTGGTTTAACTCCATTCAGAAATATGGAATAGATAATTACTACAGCAATATACCTGTTTTTATGGACTTGCATATATATATAACATAGTTGCAACTAAAAAATGAGTTAAAATGTTGGTGTTTTTATCCGTGCAAACAAGAAATTAATCCCAATGGAGTGTTGTTTTCCCTCTTGAGCAGAGTGGCTGCTGCTGCAGCCTGGGGAGCACCAGCCAACCCTCCCTGGAGAGGCGCCAGCCTTGCCCCTCCAGGCGCCCAGGGATACGAGCTGGTGCCCCCCTGGCCCGGCGAATGTCTCCGCTCTGGCCATGGGAGTCCCCCAGGTTGCCCTTGATCCCTCCTGACAAGCCAGGAAGGACCACTCTGTGA
>NW_005357162.1:0-281 GCF_000412655.1 Myotis brandtii
TATTGTTTAAAATATTACATATGTCTCCTTTTTTCCCAATTGACACCCGACCCCCGCAAGCCACTCTCAACTCCAAGGGGAAGCCCCCACTGCCCCAGTGTCTGTGTCCATTGGTTATGCTAATATGCATGCATACAAGTCCCCTTTGGTAGATCTCTAATCCCCCCTCTCCTGCCCCTTGTCTCTGGATCTATTTTCATTCATCAGTTTATGTTGATCATTATATCCCACATATGAGAGAGACCATGTGATATTTATCTTTCTCTGACAGGCTTATTTCA
>NW_005357163.1:0-760 GCF_000412655.1 Myotis brandtii
CTTTCTGTCTGTGTGAGTCCCTTGTTCTGAGGTGGGTGTCTTGCAGACTGCATATACATGGGTCATGTTTTCGTATCCACTGGATGTCTTTTTATTGGAGCATTTAATCCATTTATGTTTAAGGTTATTATTGATAGGTACTTGTTTGTTGCCATTTTTTTAATCCTTTATGCCTGTGTTCCTTCTTCCCTTTCGATTTCTTCTTTTTATAATAGTCCCTCTAGCATTTCTTGCTTTACTGGCTTGGTGGTGATAAACTACCTTAGTTGTTTTTGTTTGTTTGTTCGTTTGTTTTTGTCTGCGAAGCTCCTGATTTCCCCTTCAATTTTTAATGATAGTCTTTCTGGATAGAGTATTCTTGGATTCAGCCCCATGCTTTGCATCACTTTGTATACTTCATTCCATTCCCTTCTGGCCTAATGTGTTTCTGTTGAGAAATCATTTGATAATCTAATGGGAGATCCCTTGTAGGTAACTCTCTGACTGTCTCTTGCAGTCTTTAAGATTCTCTCTTTGTCATTAATGTTTGCCAATGTAATTACACAACATGTCTTGGTGTTGGGTCTTTTCAGGTTCATCTTGTTTGGAACTCTCTGTTTATGTAACATTTTTCTCCCCAAATCAGGGAAGTTTTCTGTCATTATTTTTTCAAATAGGTTTTCTGTTCCTTGCTCCTCTTCTTGGACTTCTGGCACCCCTATTATACAGATGTTACTTCATTTAATGTTGTCCCAAAGCTTCCTTAAGCTCTCCTCCTGCT
>NW_005357164.1:0-986 GCF_000412655.1 Myotis brandtii
GAAGAGGGAAATATATTTTCACAGAGGATAGAGGACTGTCACAAGATAAGGGAAAGAGAAAGAGGGGGACACCACATGGGCTTTGGACTTTGAAACTGATAGTATGTAGCAGAGTAACCAAAGAGGAAAGCACAGGGGTCCTAAATTAAGGAAGGGTCCAATTAGAAAGGGTCATGAAGAGACAAAGAACTAGAGCCTTTATAAACTCGGAGACAATAGACTCAGCAGATTTTAGATTTTTTTTAAATATTTTCTCCCATTAGAGAGAGAGAGCAGGTTTTTTCCTATTTGGGGACCCCCTCCTCAGGGGTTCCCCTTTGAGGACCTTTCCCTAGGGAGAGTTTTATACACATCCAATAAACTTCCACATTTTAAATTATTAAAGAAGTGTTTTAGTCCACGAATTTATTCTGTAGGACAAGGACCCACAGAAGACTCTGCATCCTGAACCCCAAATATCACTCCCTGTGGCTGGCAGGAGATCCCTCTGTGTCGCCCACGTGGGTTATGGCCATATGGGCCTCCACACATAGACTGATAGACTTTAATTTGTTCAGATGCTAAACTACTCTTGACTGTAACATGGAGTGGAAGCTATGGACCCTGGCCTGCTCCTGGAATCCCAGCTGCACCTTTCCTCAGGACTGGCTTCTCTCAATAAACTTCAGTTCCACTAACTGTTTGTTGTTGTTTCATCCACAACTTCATTCTTCGATTTTGCGAGACAATGAACTCAGACTCAAAACCCCATATTTTGTTTTCATTACTGGCTTCTAATCAGCCTGCACCTAGAAGCTGACCAGGATCTGACCAGGATCGAGCTCATGGGCATGCCAACCTCTGTCTCTTTGCTAGCTCCAACAATAAAATCAGGCTTCTCCCGGAAAGGAGCATGTCCACACATTTAGCACCCAACTGTTAGACCTGGCTCCCAAATAACCTCGCTGTTGAAGCGAGTAGGGCTTGGAATTCACCAATCCCCCTGC
>NW_005357165.1:0-1003 GCF_000412655.1 Myotis brandtii
TGTATAGAAATGCCATAGATTTCTTGGCCTTAATTTTATATCCTGTTACTTTGCCGAATTCATTTAAGTCTAATAGTTTTTTGAAGGAGTCTTTAGGGTTTTTTATGTACAAGATCCTGTCATCTGTGAATAAGGACAGTTTTACTTCTTCATTTGCAATTTGGATGCCTTTTATTTCTTCTTCTTTTCTAATCGCAATGGCTAATACTTCCAGTACTATGTCGAACAGGAGTGGTGAGAGTAGGCATCCCTGTCTTGTTCCTGTTCTTAGGGGAAATGGTTTTAGTTTTTGCCCATTGCGTATGACGTTGGCTTAGGGTTTGTCATATATGGCTTTTATTATGTTGAGGTATGATCCTTCTATTCCCACTTTGCTGAGAATTTTTATCAAAAATGGGTGTTGGATTTTCTCAAATGCTTTTTCTGCATCAAATGATATGACTATGTGGTTTTTATCTCTCAATTTGTTTATGTGATGTATTACGTTTATTGATCTGCAGATATTGTAACATCCTAGCATCCCTGGGATAAATCCTACTTGGTCATGGTGTATGATCTTTCTGATGTACTGCTGGATCCAATTTGCTCAGATTTTGATGAGAGTTTTTGCATCTATGTTCATGAGAGATATTGGCCTGTATTTCTCTTTCATTGTGTCTTCTTTATCTGGTTTTGGTAATTGGGTTATGCTGGCTTCATAGGATGAGTTTGGAAGTGTTCCTTCCTCTTGAATTTTTTGGAATAGTCTGAGGAAGATAGGTTTTAATTCTTCCTTGACTGTTTGGTAAAACTCCCCTGTGAACCCATTTGGCCTTGGACTTCTGTTTGCTGGAAGCTTTTTGATGACTGCTTCAATTCCGTCCATAGTTATTGCCCTATTGAGATTTTTAGATTCTTCCTGTTTGAGTTTTGGAAGGTTGTATTTTTCTAGGAATATGTCCATTTCCTCCAGGTTTTCTAGTTTGTTGGAGTAGAGTTGTTCATAGTATTTTTTTAACAATCC
>NW_005357165.1:1166-1441 GCF_000412655.1 Myotis brandtii
GTATTGTTTTTTTGGTCTCTATGTTGTTTATCTCCACTCTGATCTTTATTATTTCCTTCCTTCTGCTTACACTGGGCTTTTCTTGTTGCTCTCTTTCTAACTCTTTGAGTTGTAGGGTTAGGTGATTTATTATCATTGTTTCTTGTTTTTTTGCAGTAGGCTTGTAGAGCTATGAACATCCCTCTCAAGACTGCTTTCACTGTGTCCCATAGGTTTTGGATTATTGTGTATTCATTGACATTTGTTGCCATGATGTTTTTTATTTTTTCTTTGAT
>NW_005357166.1:0-599 GCF_000412655.1 Myotis brandtii
GAGCGGGCCTAAGCCGTCAGTAGGACATCCCTGAGGGTTCCCAGTATATGATAGAGGGCAGGCTGGGCTGAGGGACCCCCCCATCCAGTGCACAAATTTTTGTGCACCGGGCCTCTAGTTTTTTATAAAAACACTCAGCAAAGTGGGAATAGAGGGATCATACCTCAACATAATAAAGGCCATATATGACAAACCTACAGCGAACATCATACTGAATGGGCAAAAACTAAAACCATTTCCCCTAAGAACAGGGACAAGACAGAAATGTCTGTTTTCACCACTATTATTCAATAGTGCTGGAAGTCCTAGCCGCAGCAATCAAACAAGAAGAAATAAAAGGCATCCAAATTGGAAAGGAGGAAGTAAAACTCTCATTATTTGCAGATGACATGATATTGTACACAGAAAACCCTAAAGGCCCCACCAAAAAACTACTGGATTTAATAAAGGAATGCAGCCATGTAGCAGGATACAAAATCAACACCCACAGAGAAGGATAAGTACCACATGATCTCACTCATTTGAGAAATATAATGAACAACGTAAACTGATGAAGAAAAAGAGATCCAGAGACATAGAAACATGGAACAGACGGTCAA
>NW_005357167.1:0-1569 GCF_000412655.1 Myotis brandtii
AAGGCTGCAGAAATGAGTACTTAGTTTTTCCAACCCCTGTGTGGGAAGCAGAAAGGAAGAAAAAAGGGAGTTGAGAATTGCTGTTGTCAGTTTCCCAATAATAGCTCCACGTACATCAACCAAGCAAGGCAGAAACAAATCAGCTATAGGAGAGGAAAAGGACAGTTTCTGATTTGGGTTAAGGACACCATGGAAGTACTACTTAGGCTGGGATTTTAAGCATAAACAAGATTTAATAGACGAGTTGGGGGCTACAGAACAATCTAGAACATAATAAGCAAAGGAAAGACAAGGGGATATAAAATGACATGGCATGTTGGAGAATGAGCAAATAGTAGTATGGTATGTTTAGATACCAGAGAATTGTATAAATGTGCTGGTAGGGAAGCTGTGTGCTGAGAACTTACATAGGAATTTTGAGATTCATTTAATGAGGACTTTTATTGCTGTGCTAAATAGCTTAACTTTCCATGGTTTCCCAACCACTGGAATCAAAATCAAACTCCATGGCCTGGCAATTGAGGCTCTGGATAAATATAAATGCACCTAGCCTGAATTGCTTGTTCATTCTTTTCTATCACTATCCCCCATATATATGTCAGTACCTTTGGCCAACCTGGATTTTTTATCATACACACACCCACAACACACACATACACAAACACAAACACACACACACACACACACACACACACACACACACACACACCACCCTTTTTCTATGTACAATGCTTCCTGTTATGGTTCCTGCAGTGTTCTCCCCATACTTTCCAAACTGAGGTTCTGTCCATCAAGGGCCTTACCAATGGAGGTGGAGTGGAATCATCTCTGATCACCTCACCTCTCTTTTGAACTATTATAGTAATTTGAATTATTATAGTATTTTAAATATGATTGTCCTTTGTCGGGAAGGGTGAACGGAGACAAACAAAACTCCTACTCCAGATTCAAAGCCTGGAAAGACCAATGACTCGGTCACAGTTCAAGGTGTCTTTCTTCTCAGATGACTCCCAAACAAGCATTCAAGCAGTGCCAGGATGTACATAGGGTTAGGAGGCAAGTGAGTGGACATAGTTCCCCAATGTCTCCCTTGTCCCTCATGAAGGCATATTAGTAATTGATGGTCAACTCATGCCATGGGGGTATGAAATCTAAGCAAATCTAAGGAAGCCACAGCCACAGGTTCAGTGCCTACACTGGGCCAGGGGATGGACAACATAGGCAATTCAGGGTTTGTCTATTACCATGTAAAGAATTTTTTGCTTCAGTAAAATTACACTAGAGGCCCGGTGCACAAAAATTTGTGCACTGTCGGGGGGGATGTCCCTCAGCCCCACTTGTACCCTCTCACAGTCTGGGACCCCTCGGGAGATAACGACCTGCTGGCTTAGACCCGCTCCAGGGTGGCAGAGGGCAGGCCCGGCCGATTAGGTTGGGGCGCCGCCTCCTGTCACACTCAAGGCAGGGTCGATGGGGAGGTGGCAGCACCACCCCCTCTCACGCACAGAGCAGCAGCGATCAGGGGGTTGGGGGACTGCCCCCTGTCACGCACAGAGCAGGGCCCATCAG
>NW_005357167.1:4583-5870 GCF_000412655.1 Myotis brandtii
CCCCCCCCCACACACACACACGTGTGTGTGCACACAGCCAAGACTAGAGGGAGGCAAGAAAGATGCCAAGGGCACAAAATGTAGGAGGCATTCACTCTCAGGGTCATGCAAGTAGACTATCTGATTTTAATGTCATTTCCAATCCCATTTCTAATCCCCCAAATGCCAACTACTTCATTTTAACTCAACCCTGAGTGAGAGCCTCCTTCTGGTTTATACCCTACACGCCTCTTACCTTGCCCCTGGCATGCACATGAGTGTGTGCACACACGCACACACAGTTTGGCAGCAGCGAGGAAGGGAGATGGCAGGTAGCTCTCTAGAGGGGTTGTCAATGCGATAATGTTTCCTTATTGAATATGTGGAAATGACCTACTTGCACGTAGAACAAAGAAACTGCTCTGCCTTCTGATAGGTGTTGAGAATAATAGAAAATCGCTCTTTACGCAGACATGGTCTTTTCCTTATTTTATTTCTACATGACTTCATTTGTCTCTTCATGGACATTGTTGTCTTAGCATCACTCCAGCCTTCCACATTAGAGTCCACAGGATCTGGATAGAAAGTTCGTATCCAGTGGTCCAGTGAAATCTTGCCAGTCTCTTCTTACCACAAACTTCAAGCCTCACATATTTGTGGAGTACCTGTTGGACCCTGTCTACTTCAATTGATTGCTTCTTGGTGTTTCCACTTAGATCTAGTATCAAACTCTGGCATTTGAACTTGCTATTGACCTGGCACCCTCCAAGGTGCTTCCTGCAGTTATTGCCAGCAGTTCTCATTTCTATGATCTGAAGGTGCTACCTCTCCATGCCCAGAGTTGGCCGTTGGACTCCACTGGCGAGAAGGAGGTGCTGTAGGAATTCTGAGGATGAGAGAGCAATCAACATGACTGTTGTTTTTGGCACATTGGCCAGCAGCAATTGCTTTAGTGACAAAATACCATGATCCAAACTCAAAATCTAAGATATGATATCCCTTTTAAATTTTGGTTTTGAAGACAAAATTAACAGTTTAGGCTGTTAATTTTGGCTTTTACTCTCTGAAGGAATGTAATATAAACCAAATGTATTTGCATGATAATTCACCCACTCAATCATTCTTATGAGTTGAAGTAGGTCACTCTGACATATGTAGACCAAAAGTTACATTCATATTGCAATTTTAGGCCTAATGATTTTTTAAATAAGGAATTTTCAAGACACCATATTGGAAGTAATTTTATTTTGTGCTGAAAGCAGTTGTAGTATTTCATTATGATCTCACAGAATCATATACTGAAAAGCT
>NW_005357168.1:0-913 GCF_000412655.1 Myotis brandtii
TAAAGAGCAGAAATCAAACCACACTATGGAAAATCTTTTGTTCACAGAGCAAGGCAACAAGAGAGGAAGAATGGAACAATGGAACTATAAAACAGCCAGAAAACAACAAGATAGCATTGTAAGTTATTACCTGTCAATAATTACTTTGTAAATGGATTGACTTCTCCAATCAAAAGGCATAGGATAACTTGGGGTAATGAACACACAATGCAGTGGACAGAGAGTGTGCTATAGAACTGCACAACTGAAACCTGTATAATGTTGTTAACCAAAGGCACCTCAATAAATTCAATAAAGAAAAAGGCATAGAATGTCTTTATGGATTATAATAAGAACCAGCTATATGCTGCCTACAAGAGACTCAATTCATTCATTTTTTTAAAACCTTTTAATCCTCACCCGAGGATATGCTCATTGGTTTTAGAAAGAGGGGAATGGAAAGAGAGACAGACAGACAGGGAAACATCAATGTGAGGCAGCCAATGTATTGATTGGCTGCCTCCCATTCATATCCAGACCAGATATCAAACTTGACTGGAAATCGACCTATAAACTTTTGGTATAATGGATGGCCCTCCAATCAACCTAGCCACACAGACCAGGGCTCAATTCATTCTTAAAGATACTTAAAGGCTCAACACGAAGAGATGGAAAGGATATTCCTTGCAAGTAGAAATCAAATGGGAACAGTTGTAATTATACCTGTATCAGACAAAACAGAATTTAAGCCAAAAACTGGAACAAGAGACAAAGAAGGTCTTTTATATGGGGGTTACCTCATAAAGAAGATATAACAATTGTAAATATGTATGTACTCAACATTGGTTACCCTAAAATATTAAATAAATACTAACAGAACTAAAGGTAGAAATAAATAACAATACAATAATAGTAGGGGGAATCAATACTCTAC
>NW_005357169.1:0-575 GCF_000412655.1 Myotis brandtii
TGGATGACCAAGGTGCTTGGGATTATTGGTGACTACACTAGGTTGGGGAACAGCCCAAGTAAGGGGTCTTAAACAGGGAGGGTCAGGAACATAAGTCCAATATACTTCCCCATTTGCCCCTGGTAGTATTACCACACAACAAATGACTGCTAGCATGGCAAGAAAGATGTACTCAGGTGTTCTTGGGGTTTAGGTCTCCTCACAAATTCGCTCAGCTTTCTGGACTGTCTTCTTCACCATCCCCCAGGTCATCTCCGGACTGTTTGTTGTCTGTCTCATTCTCCTTCCACTCCTTATCTTCAGCGTGTTGCTTGGGGCTACTGCTATCTGTGGCTGGAGTAGTTGATTGTCTGCAGCCGCAGGTACAGGCAAGGTCCTCATTAATCTGGTCAGTTCCTCCCTCAGATCCATGTTGAAGTTTAATATTTCTTGCCGGAATCCACATGGGCTTGGAGTAGTTTTCTGGAAATACACAAGTGTATCCTCGAGCAAATATTAACAAGAGGTCGGGGCCTTTTAATAAACCAGACTCGGGATATTTCCATTTAACCAAACCATTTTCCTTTGGCTTATTC
>NW_005357170.1:0-297 GCF_000412655.1 Myotis brandtii
GGGTGGCCCCCTCATTCTTTTGTCTTTTAAGGACTGTCCCCATTGTAAGAAATAGTAGGGCTGGGAGACTACCTAGGCAGAAAAATCTTTTCTATGTAACATAAAAGATTCCAATCCTACATCAACAGGCATGCTTATTCATTCAGTGAGCACTTAATGATTGCTTTCTGTATGCCAGACACTATCCTTAGTGCTGAAGAAGATGGACAGTGGAGCTCCTGTTCTCATGGAGCTTATATTCTAACTAGTGGCCCGGTGCACAAAAATTTGTGCACTGGGGGGGGGGGGCCCTCCGCC
>NW_005357171.1:0-559 GCF_000412655.1 Myotis brandtii
TCTACTGGTATAAATACAGATGTAACAAGACAATAAATATCAGATCCTAACCAGAACTTGGCGGGAGCTCCTAACCAGAACTTTGGCTGGAGATCCTGGCTAGAGGTCCTGACTAGGCTTCTGATCAACTGAAGGCTGTCTCCGTATCATTCCTTCTTCGCCGACTCCATCCACACCTTTGGGGACCCCTAGACATGCTGGGGTTGGACCCCAGCAAATATCTCTAGACATTTGTTCAGACTGCATTTATCCAAAGAAAATTAAAATTAATCATACATACAATGTTGAAAATTTCCAACCCTCGGCCCCCATTAATACTGTGCACATATACAGGTAATAGGAAGGCTAACTCACAAGTATTATAGATATAAGAATATTTAACTGAAAGTGGTATCAAGTTATGATGGCCAAAATGGGACCTTTTGGATTCTTAATTGATTTTTTGCCTGCGGAAGTAAAAAAAAAATGGATTTAAATTAAAATAAATGGACGGGAAGCTTATCTTTATTGGAAAGGAGAAAATTTTATTTATTTATTCATTTTAAAATATATTTTTATT
>NW_005357172.1:0-2563 GCF_000412655.1 Myotis brandtii
TTGGGCAGGCAGATGGAGATGCAACTTAGTGCCGCTGGCACCACTACTTAGCCCAGGATGATGGGAATTGAAGAATAAATACCCTCAAGTTCTACCTGCTCAGGTGGGATAACTCTGGGGCACAAACAACACTGTCTCCCAATGTCCTCTAGTGAGATTAAGTTCTTATTGTTCACTGAGGGCACCTGCCAATACGTTCCCTTTATTGACTCCCAAAGTGCCCCTGACTCTGCCTTCCCCACTCCGTGCTGGTGCTTCCTTAAATCACCTCCCAAAGAAGCCACTTAAGTGCAAACCCTCATCTCAGGGTCTGGTTTTGGAGGAAACCAACCAAGTTCATTTAACTTACCAGTACCACTGGTGAAGGGCACTTAGATGCCCTCAACTCCCAGTTCCTACAACACCAGTGTCATGAATCCTTTGCTTCACATGCCCTGCAGGTGGACATGGAACTTTACCTGGACATATACCAGGAATGAGATACGCTGGGGACAGGGCATATGTGTGCTTAATTTCACTGAGCATCACTGTCCTCTTGTGTAGAGAGTCCCGATTTCCTCATATCCTGATTGACACTTTCTGTTAGCAACCTTCGCATGTCTGCCCATCTCACGTACCTAAGGTGATAGCTCCATGTTGTTTTAATTTGCACTTCTCTGAGTAGTGGTGAGTTTGCGCAGCTCCTCACATTCCTACTGATCCTTCAGGTTTCCTGTTTGTGAAGTAAATGGCAAGGTGTGGAGGACACACCCCTCTGATGTCACCAGGATACAGCAGCAATGAAGGATAGATGGCAGAGCAGAACTTGTAAGACATTGCTCAGAAGGACATAAACCCATAATACAGCTTTGGGGCTGGACTATTTTGGCACAAAGTATGAAACAGATTGTTCAGTGGAGTATAGCTATTGTCCCCCTGATCCCGGGAACTTTGACCCATAAGGATCTCCAGCAAGAACTGTCCCAGGAATCTGAGATCACAAGGCTTGAGGCCAAGGGAGAGTCAGACCCAAGGTATGGATCCTGGTGTCTGAGGGCAGTAACAGCTGGGGTCATAGGACAGGGATTTCTGTGGGCTGGAGAATGTTCTCCTGCCTCCAGCAGAGTGGCCATCCAAACATTCTAGCAAAAGCTCACTACTTCCTATGTTTTCTTCATGGAAGGAGAGCAAAACAGGGAAATACATGAACTGTCACCTAGCACTCTCCTCACCGTAGGAGGGACAGAGATACAGAGGTGGCTGGCAGTAGTAATGAGGATAACTCGAAGGAAGGCTCCATCTTCACACTGACACAGGCTATCTGAAAGAATGCTGATTGTGTTTTTTAATAAATAAACACTAGAATTAGTGGGTCTAGTGCAGTGATGGCGAACCTATGACACACATGTCAGAGGTGACACGCGAACTCATTTTTTTGGTTGATTTTTCTTTGTTAAATGGCAATTAAATATATAAAATAAATATCAAAAGTATACGTCTTTATTTTACCATGGTTTCAAATATCAAAAAATTTCTATAAGTGACACAGCACCAGAGTTAAGTTAGGGTTTTTCAAAATGCTGACCCACCGAGCTCAAAAGGTTCGCCATCACTGGTCTAGTGTAAAGATTCCACTATGAGTTAATTTTACTCACGTACTTTCTTTTTCCTTGCTGAAGAACATACTTTTATTTTTTTAAAGGCAGGAGGAAGGAATACTTTCTTTTCTCTGACCTCATCTGAAAAAGGCATTCATGGTGGACACTGGCTCCAAGTAGAGATTTTATTACCGAGTAATTTTTTTGTCATGTTTTCTATTTTCCCCATATGTATACGTATGGCTTTGTATTACTGACATTTGGTTAAAATTGTTATTGTTATTTTTAATAATGTGCAGTAAGCCAGAATCTAGAAATAATTTTCAACTTGAAACTGTGTTCCCCAAGTGGAAATTAAAAATACTTACTTGGGAAATAGAAAAAGTGCTGAAATGTCTATTTGTAGACAAGTTTAAGGAGCAATTTCTTGTATAAATATTTGACCTATTCTGGTGAATGCTTTGAACAATTTTGTATTATTTCCAGAATGATCTGGATTTCTTGGATTTTAACTGAAATGTTCAAAGAAATTGTTAAATAATATTTCTACTTCAGACATGATTTTGTTTAGTGGACATGACCATAGTGATGTTGATAGTGGGGAAGGGCATGTAATAAGAATAGAGCCACAGTTGTTTCATAATTGCTCACCTTACTAACTATAGGTAAGAGGTTTTCTTACAGACCCTAGAAAACTGGAGGATGAAACAAGGCCGTAAAAAGATAAGATGCCTCAATGGGTCCATTACTCATAAAAGAAATACACTTTGAGGACAGACCAAGGACAGAACACGCTTTGATTCCTTTGCTGTGCCCGGACCCTGCCCCCCTCTAGGAGTTTGCCTCAGGAACAGGCTGAGCTTGAGTAACATCATAAAAGATTAGCCACCTTGTTATCGGACTTTGAACTCCTGAAGGCCCAACCACAGACCCTACCCTCTGCTTTCTCTGTTACACTTGCAGCTCACAGCTGCACGTAGCTATCT
>NW_005357173.1:0-864 GCF_000412655.1 Myotis brandtii
CGTCTTCATAGATGAAAATGTTTTACTCAGTACCATACGTTAAAAAAAGACTAGGAAATTTAATTGTTTAATTGTGTTTGTAAATAAAAATGTTATAATTATTGAAAAACAACACCTAAAGTGCATTATTATGATTTAAATAACGTGCACTTTGCCCAAAATCGTGCAGTCCCTGACATATGTCTTAGAGATTTCTATGTGGTACGAAATGTGTTAATGCTGAGAAATGTGGGCTTTTTGTTGAGAAAAGATAATGTTTTGTCACTTTAAGTGATCACAGAGACCCAGGCCAAAGCCAGCGGGGCAGGCGGCAAGTTCCAGGACAAGGCAAGGTATGATGGGTCACTCGACCTGCCTCTTAAGTACCTAAGTGTTCAGAAGCTGACCGGCACATAGAAATAAGTGGGGTAAATGCTATATTTCATTTCCTAGTAATCTGCTATCTTCTGCTTCTGTGATTTGATTTTTTAATCTTTAAAACTAGAGGCCAGGTGCACAGATTCGGCTCTCTGACATCCCCCGAGGAGTCCAAGATTGCTAGAGGGTGCAGGCCTGGCCAAGGGACCCCACTGGTGCGCGATTGGGCCGGGGAGGGATCATGGGAGGGCTCCAGGGCGTGTCTGTCCCATCTAGCCCAGTCCTGATCAGCTGGACACGAGCAGCAAGCTAACCTACCAGTCACAGCATCTGACCCCTGGTGGTCAGTGTGCATCATAGCATCTGGTCAATTGGTCAAACGGTTGGAGAGACAATTAGCATATTAGGCATATATATGTTTATATATATATTTGAGGCCCAGGGTAAGGGATTCATGTACTGGTGGGGCGGGGGGGCATGGCCTGCAAGGATCAGCCTGCATTGGAA
>NW_005357174.1:0-476 GCF_000412655.1 Myotis brandtii
GAAACATGAAGGAAAATTATAAAAATATTAATCACTGCCCAATTCAAGGAAAAGCAGCCACGTGAGCAGTCCACAACAGTTCAAGGAGTAGCAGCTGTGTGTGTAGCCCGCCCCCATCCAAGGAACAGCAGCCTCGTGATCAGCACACTCTCTGTCTTAGGAACAGCAGCTGTGTGAGAAGCCTCCCACCACCAGCCAGAGGAACCACCATGGCTGTGATCAGCACCCGCCAGAGGAGTTGCTGCCAACTGAGGAGCAGCTGATACCACAACCGCCCGAGAAGCAACCGCAGCCCGAGGAGCCACTGCCACCCAGAATGACTCAACATCTAGATCTGTCAGTGAGATCAAACATGGGTAGACAAAAAAAAAAAAACCCAAAGGAAAGAAAAGGAGCAATTGCCAGAAAAGCAGCTAAGTGAAACAGAGGCATGCACTGAAAAAAAAATTCAGATTAAGGGTCCTAGAATGCATAAA
>NW_005357175.1:0-751 GCF_000412655.1 Myotis brandtii
AAGTCACTATGAGACCTGTCCCTTTAATTTTTGTTATCGTTGAAATGTGAATTAAAATAATTTCTTGAACAAAGACCTTCAACACTCAGTTTTTACTGGTTTCAGCAATACAAAGACAGTTGAATATACATATTGAGTGGTTTAGGAAAGCACATAGTGATGACAATTTTTTTAATTTAACTTGATATTATACTATTGTAACTAGATGCAGCAACGAATAAACAAACACACAGAAAAACAATCTCCAAAACTTTTTGCTTACAGAAGATCTAAACAAAATTCTGCTCAATAATTATTATTCTATCACCAAATTACCACATACTTTGTTAAGTGATCTTGGTGGCAAAAGTGAAAAAAGATGGAGTTCTCTAGTTCCTCTCATCCTGTATTCCCTTTACTCATTAACAGCAGATGCCCAAATGCTCTCACTAATCCCACTGCAAAAAATTGTCTTCCTCCGCTACCTGCCCTGGTTCCCCAGAATGTTCTAAACCAGAGCTGTTCAATAGAACTTTCTATGATGATGGAATGATAACAATGTTCTATATTCTGTGCTGCCCGATATGTTAGCCAGTAGCACCATGTATCTGTTGAATACTTGAAATGTAGGTAGAGTGACTAAAGAACTGAGTTTTAAAATTTTACTTTAATTAAGTTAAATTTAAACGAAAATAGTCACATGGGACTAGGGGCTGTCACACTGAATGGAACAGCTCCAAACTTTTATCTCCTCTTTGCCTCAATTATAAAT
>NW_005357176.1:0-795 GCF_000412655.1 Myotis brandtii
CCTCCTGGTGTCCAGATCACATTCTCAAGGCCCAGGTGCAGGAGTGAACTTCTCTCTAATGAGTTCTAGACCATGCTTCCAGTTCCACCAGGCCTCCCATCTTATCCTGTTCCACTGGTGGGTTCTAGACCAATTCTCGATTATTATAGGGAATCAGCAAGTCCATCTTTCCCTCTGGCGGGTTCTAGACCATGCACTCAGTTCCATGAGGCTCCCAGTGTTGCCTTGTCTTACTGTGGATTCTAGACCATGTTCTCAGTTTTCAAGAGTATTATCAAAGCCTGCTCTCTTCCAGCTGGATTTTAGACCATGGTTTCAGCAACCTCAAGTCTAGCAAGCTCAGGCTTCAGTTTGATCCCCTTTCTCTCTGGTGGTATTCTCAGATTTTTTAAAACATCCTCATCCAGTGATGTTTATGGAGAGAGAGAGAGAGAGAGAGAGAGAGAGAGAGAGAGAAAAACACATTGATGTGAGAGAAACACATTGATTGGTTGCCTCCCACGCGGCCCTGACCAGGGCTGGGGGTGATCAGAGTCAAACCTGGGACCCTTCAGTCCTTGGGCTGACGCTCCATCCACTGAGCCAAACCGGCTAGCGCTTATTTAATCTTTTAACTGGTTCTGTATTATTTATTCACAAATGGGCTCTAGATACATTCTCAGTGTCTGTGAACCCTGTGTTAGACTCTCTTCTCTGGATGGGTCTAGACCACATTCTTGGTGTTGTTAGACCTTCAGTCATTTTGTTTTTGTTGTTGCTGTTGTTGTTTTGTAGCAGCTGTTGGCATGTTTTTAT
>NW_005357177.1:0-486 GCF_000412655.1 Myotis brandtii
TCTTTCTTATATATGGCAACAAAGCAAAATCTCAACTGTATAGGAACATATACATAAATAGGACTTCCTCAAAATTAAACAAAAATAGATCCAGAGACAGAGAAGCATCGATCAGACCGTCAAACCTCAAAGGGAAGGTAGGGGAAGGTGGGGGTAAGGGGGAGAGATTAACCAAAGGACTTGTATGCATGCATATAAGCCTAACCAATGGACACAGACACCAGGGGGGTGAGGACATGAGTGGGGGGCAATGGGGGGTAAGGTCACATATGTAATACGCTAATCAATAAAGAAAAAAACCTTCTCTTCAAAAGACACTGTTGAGAGAATGGAAAGATCAGCCAAAGACTGGGAAAAATATTTGCACATCATATATCTGACAAAGGGTTTGTATCCAGAATACAGAAAATTTCCCCCAAAGGCAATAAGAAACCACCAGACACTTCATAAAATAAATGGGCAGATGATTTTAACAGACTCTTTACC
>NW_005357178.1:0-476 GCF_000412655.1 Myotis brandtii
TGTCTTAGACATGTTGCTTTTATTGTTTCTTTTCAGCATTTCATGCCAGGCTCATCTTTAAAAGCATAAAATCACCATCACCACCACAATCAGAACCACCAGCAGTGGGCGGCCCTGGCACTAAGCCCATGGGTCATGACCTCTGAGATTCTTCGAGATATGGAGGGATAGGGCCTGGCTCTCAGACACCCTGGTTCCACAACCATCTCTAACTCTGTGGTTCAGGGACACGTCTGACCTCAGTGTCACTCCAAGCATCCTTCAGAAGACCACAGGACAGGACCTGCCACAGCCAACTCGCATGGAAAGGAGAATATATGTAGGTAAACATGAGTGCTGTATCTGCTCATTGACCGTCCTAAAGGACTTGCAGAACCAGAGGCTCTTATGAAGTAAGACTGTCCTTTCCATGGAAAGAAAACCATGACACCTGAAAGATAATAAAAGTTACCTATGGATGAAGCAGAACAAGAAAT
>NW_005357179.1:0-217 GCF_000412655.1 Myotis brandtii
TAAAGGTGACCACCCAAGCAAAGAGAATTAGGGGGTATGGAAGAAAGAAGAGAAAAAGAGAAAAGAGAAAAAGAAGAAAAAAGAAGTGCAAAAATGAAATTGGGAAAAGGGAGAGAAAAAAGTAAGAGAGAAAAGAGAGAGAATGAAATAGAAGAGGGGAAGAGACTATTTATATGGGGAGAAAACTCCAATAGAACCGCCACTAATCCCAACCAAT
>NW_005357179.1:598-2310 GCF_000412655.1 Myotis brandtii
GGGTAAGAGAAACAGGACAACAAAAGGGGAAAAGTGAGGAAGAGAGTTTTGGCATAAAGGTAAAGTTGAGGCAGAGAAAAATGATGCTAAAGGAACGATGAAAATAGAATGTAGAACACTAATCCCAAAATAAAATAAAGAGAAAATAAAATGACACTTTAAAAAAATGGTAAAATGATAGTAGTAATAATACTGGTTAAGAATAAAAATGTAGTAATTAAAGAGGTAAAATCAGGTGATGAAGAAAGAAAAAAATAGTTTCTTAATTAAAAGGTGAAAAAAGAATTAAAAATAAAATAAATATGTGCAGTAGTGAAGGCGCTTCAGGTCCTCTACTCTTCTTTCTGGGACGCCTTAGTCCTGCCAGGTATTCAGGAGAGTGTTGAATTTCCCTGCGATACACTGTTCCTCCGTGTTGTAAACCACAGTCCTGATTTTAAGGCAGGCCGTATTTGTTTCCCTTCAGACTGCCTTTATTTGTATTTACAGAAGAGTCAGTTTGTGGATCAGCTCCTGGGTGGCAGTGTTTCTGGATTGACCTCCAAGGCTATAAGTCCTCTCTATCCAGCAGTTAGGGTTTATTTTCCCTATCGCACTTAAAACTGGTTTGAGAGAGTCGACTGCCCTAGAGCCTGTTCTTTAATGGTTACTCCCGCTCTGTTCCCAGGTTCCACAAAAACAACTTTCCCCTGCAGTCTCTGCGAGTGACCCCAACTGGGCAATCCCATGCACTGGGTTTAATAATCAAACACAAAGATTTAAGGGGAAGAGAGAAAAGAGCCTGAGAAGTTGCGTGAATTAGCAACCCTCCGCCTTCCAGCTCCGTGCTCAGTCTCTTCCTTGCGTCCTCTCTCCCCTGGCACTAAGCAGCCGGCACACTGGCAAAATCCGAGGCTGCTTTTTTGCATCCAGTCCAGCTATGGGCCTATTTTTAGCATCCCCCTCTGCCAGCAGCCTTGCCGGAGCCCTTCCACACTCGCAGATCACACTGGCCCCAAGGGCCACGGACTTTGTGGGGTGCAGATTTCACCCGTGCGCGTTCCTCTCTCCAACCTGAATTACAAACTGCACCGTTAGGCGAAATCTGACATTTCCGTGAGGAGAAGCAGGGCTCGTCTGAGTTCACATAGTCACGCTTCTTGAGATCCGTTGTTTCCGGGTTAGTAGCCGATCTCTGGATGCTGGGTCTTTGGATGTATACGCTTCCAATAACAGCCACTCAAGATGGCACATTCTCCGCGGCTGAGCCAGTGCTCCGGGAGAGATTTCAGCCGCAGTCTCCAACTGTCCCCTTTCTCTGGGAGTCCTCTGTCTTTCCCGGCTGCAAACTGTCTCCCAGCTGAATATCTTCTGCTTATTCGGTCTGTATGTTACCCATTTCAGCTGCTCACCCTTATCTGCTTCGGGACATGGCACGGGACAGGTCCGTCTATACCTCCGCCATTTTCTTCCCCTAAGCTAAATTTTTATAAAATATGTTTTCATTGATTTTTATTTTATTTTATTTTTTTTAGAAAGAGACGTAGGGGCAGGAAATATAGAAAGACATCAGTGGCTGCCTCCTGCACGCTTCCTACTGGCGATCCAGCCTCTGGGAATTGAACCAGAGACCCCTTGGTTCGTGGATCAACACTCAACCACTAAGCCACCCAGCCAGGCCATTTAGGCTGCTTTTAATGGAGCTATAAAAGCACAGGAAGACTTAATTGGAG
>NW_005357180.1:0-3185 GCF_000412655.1 Myotis brandtii
TCCAACAGCAGATTCTGTGAGGAATGGGGCTGCCTCCGCTCTACTGTCAGGGTCTGGTTTGAAAGCCGGACTCAGTACTTCCACGCTCCGCTCTGAGGGTGGGTTCCTGCCTGAAACCTTGCCCTGAGGGCAGGTTCCTGCCTGAAACCTCGTCCTCCAGGGAAACAGCTGGGGGAGGGCGCAGCGGTTTCCAAGACAACCCCTGCAGGACTGACTTCCTTCCGCTTGGTCGCGCTTCTGGACGTGATGTTACACTCAGGGTTTTTATATAAGTAGATATCTACTGTGTGTCAGACACTGTTAATAAACATCAGTGAGAAAAAAAATTTCCTGCTTTCTTGGAACTTACAGTATAAAATTGTATATAATAAATACAAAAATATTTATGAAGAGTTAGATTTCTTCCTACTGAGTTGGATGAAAGGTTCAGAAAGGTTTATTATTTATTATATTTAAGGAGCTTGCTAAAAGGCAAGAAATTCACACTTTTCTTTTCTTAAAGAACTTTCACAGGATAGACCTAAAATGTGAATTCATTAAATGCATTCAGTTTTTAGTTGATCTTCACTTGGAAATTTCTTCCCTTGATCCAGCAACTTGCATGCAAGTAACATTTCACAATTAATATCAAAATATAAATTCCAAATGATAGATCCATTTTCCATGATCCACTGCTTTAAAATTCATCGGTTTATAAGGAATTCAATTACTCTTTAACTTCACTCATAATGTAAAAGATTCCAATTGATTCTGGCAGAAAAAATCTGCCTCACTGAAGTATTAATTCTCATTTTTTAATTCACTGCAAACAAGATCCACAGTTCAGTTTCAAATGTAAGTTCTGTAAATCAACTGTGAGATCTAAAACCACAGCTATTATTTTAAATTATACTCTTAGTGAAATCCAGTTTTAATAAACACTGTCCTGCCCTGGCCAATGTGGCTCAGTTGGTTGGAACGTTGACCCCCATGCACCCAAAGGTCTCAGGTTCGATTCCCAGTCAGGACACATACCGGAGGCAATCTATCAATGTTTATCTCTCTCTTCCCCTCTCTCTAAAATTAAAAAATACATCCTCAGGAAAGGATGAAAAATAAATTTAAAAAATAAACACTGTCCAATAATGCCAACTCCCTATATGGAATGTATCAACAAGCCCTTTGACTCTATCTCTAAAAGAAATCTTGAGTCCCTAAATTTTTCTTTTTCTGTAATATCATTCTAGCACTCAGCCTTCATCAAATCTCTTCCTGTGTACCTTTGTGCCTGCTTCTACTCTTCCTCTGCAGTTCACTGACTCTTCCACCCAGGCTCCTGACACATATGGTGGCATACTGTCACACATAGAGATGGACCCAGGCACCACAACAAAGTTGTTCCCGGCCTCCAAGAATTTCTTCCCAGTTAATTTGAGATGAATCCAAATCCTGCAAGGACCCTTCATAATCTGGCCCTAGTCTTCTTCTACCATTTAACCCAGGGGTCCTCAAACTACGGCCCGCGGGCCACATGCAAATACAAATATTGTATTTGTTCCCGTTTTGTTTTTTTACTTCAAAATAAGATATGTGCAGTGTGCATAGGAATTTGTTCATAGTTTTTTTTTAAACTATAGTCCGGCCCTCCAACGGTCTGAGGGACAGTGAACTGGCCCCCTGTTTAAAAAGTTTGAGGACCTCTGATTTAACCTATCATACTCTCCCACCCCACAGTTCATTTCAAATTTAAGTTCTGTAAATTCACATTAGCTCCATTTGTCTGCTTTCTGTTCCTCCAATATGCCACTCACCTCCTATAAATCATATAAATGTTCATATAAATCAGGGGAACGTCTGGCCCAAGGGCCATATAAGGTCTGCAAAATCATTTAGTTTGGCCCTGCCAAGGGATTAGGTGTGAGTTAATTAAATGTTTGACCAAATATAGCAGGCTAATTTTTAAAAAATATATATTTTATTGATTTCAGAGAAGGAAGAGGGAGAGAGAGATAGAAACATCAATGATGAGAGAGAATCATTGATAGGCTGCCTCCTGCACACTCCCTACTGGGGATTGAGCCCACAACCTGGGCATGTGCCCTTGACTGGAATCGAACCTGGGACTCTTCAGTCTCCAGGCCAACACTCTATCCACTGCACCAAACCAGCTAGGCTAGCAGACTAATTTTTAAGTTGGAAATTTTGTAGGGCCTGCGAATGATGTTATCAAGTATCCAAATGGCCCTTGGCAGAAAAAAAGGTTCCCCACCCCTGATATAAATAGTCTCCATCTACTGGAAAGAACCTCCCTCCAGATCTTTTGGTGACTGCCTCCTTCTCTCTCATCATTTAGGTCCCAGATGTCACCCCGACTACCACAGCTAAAGCATCACCTTATCCTTACTCATTCTTCACAGGACCTATCATTATTGTTTGCATTTTTAATTTTTTACATCTTATGAAACTGAAATACTCCTATATTTCAAAATATGTTTTTAAACAACAGGTTAAAAAAATGAATCTTTAAGTTCTTCCCACCAACCAATGCTTATAACCATAGTAACTAACAGGTATTGACATTACCGCATGTTAGGTTTGGTGCTAAATACTTTACATGCAACATCACATTTAATTCTTACAAAACCCTGTAAGATGGCATTCCATTTTAGAAATTGGAAAATTAAGGCATAGAGGAGTTAAATAAATTGTTCCATGTCATAGAACTGGTTAAAAGGCAGAGCTAGGACTGGGTCAAGGTCTGACCAACTAATAAATCTAAGCTTTTAGCCACTATTTTAACATGTTCCTATTCTGTCTCTGCTTTAAAGATACTACTATGCTCTAGGTATACCATCATAACATTCAAAATATAACAGCTAGTCAATTTAACCAGTTCCAGTACATATCATACTTACTCTTTTCACACTGTAACCACCACCAAGGCAACCAAGAGCTTCAGATCTCTGAGCAAAGAACTCTCCCAAAGAGAGACGTAAATAACTGGCATCGTCTTTGTTCAAATCTGATGTGCTAAGTGATTTCCTCAACAAATTGTAATTAACTGAAGTTCCCCACGACGTATCCCTTAGTGCAACTGAAGTATTCTGGGCATCTATATTTTCTTCCTAGGAAGAAAGTTATTATTTCACGTTATTTCCCCAGCAAGCCTTCTTTCTGTTTTTCTCATATTTAAAAAAAAAAAAAAA
>NW_005357181.1:0-34577 GCF_000412655.1 Myotis brandtii
ACACCGAGTACGAGGTGTCCCTCATCTCCCGCAGGGGTGACATGTCCAGCACTCACCCCCAAGTGCCCTCCCCTGCTGGCTTGGTTGCCCTCAACTGCCTCCCCTGCTGGCCTGATGTCGCCCCTAACTGCCCTCCCCTTCTGGCCTGATCACCCCTAACTTCCTCTGCCTACCTCATCGCCCCCAACTGCCCTCCCCTGCTGGCCTGATTGCCCCTAACTGCCTCTGCCTCAGCCCCTACCACCATGGCTTTGTCTGGAAGGCAGTTGGATGTCTGAAAGATGGCCCGTCAACCCAGTCTAATTAGCATATTACCCTTTTAATAGTATAGATAGATTATATAGGCTAGGATTGCTTAAATGGGGGGGGGGCCTTTTTCAGCAGGAGGAGATGCTCTTGGCAGACAAAAACACATCATCCCTATATCTGGACTGATAGCCAGCCATATGCACTATACTGCCAAACTGGTCACGAAAAAATTGAACTGCTTTTTTATACCTTACACCAAATAGCTGTTGCCCTTAAAACCCCTCCTCAGCCCCCACCTTAGGTTCTGCCCTCGCAGTTCACCCAGATTAGGTTCTGATTGGTCAGTTTCTATGCCAGTCAGCATCAAAAGCTCCGCCTCCTTGGCAGCCATTGGCTCCTGGCACTTCACCCAGATTAGGTTCTGATTGGTCGGTTTCTATGCCCATCAGCGTCAAAACCTCTGCCTCCTAGGCAGCCATTGGCTCCTAGCACTTCACCCAGATTTGGTTCTGATTGATCAGTTTCTATGCCAGTCAGCATCTCTGGGCCTATCTTTGGGCCTGATCAAAGAGGCGGGGCTGATTAGCAGCCCCCGAGGAGGCCGGGAGAGAAACAGAGGCTTGGCTGCTGGTGAAGGTGGAAGAGGAAGAGAGAGGCAACAGTTGATCAACAGCTGCCATGGAGGCTGGAGATTAGACCCTGCCTCTCTCTCTCTGCAGGCCTCTCTCTGGGCCTGATCCACAGCCCCTCGCAGTCAGTGCTGGGTCGCTCCACTGGCACCCACTGCAGTCAGTGCTGGGTAGCCACAGCAACCCAGCACTGACTTCTGGTGTTCTGTTCAGCCTTGGTCATTAGGGACCCTGGCTTTTTATATATATAGATGAATGGGTTACCAATAAGATCAAGGAAGACATAAAGAACTTCCTGGAAACAAAAGAAACTGAACACACAACCCAAAACTTAGGACTCAGTGAAAGCAGTCCTGAAAGGGAAGTTCATAGCACTACAGGCCTAACTCAAGAAATAAGAAAAAGCCCTAATAAACTATCTACCCTATAACTAAAAGAATTAGAAAGAAAACAGCAAGAAGAGCCCAGAGGAAGTAGAAGTAAGGAAATAAAGAAGATCAGAGCAGAAATAAATGATACAGAGACTAAAAAAAGCAATACAAAAAAATAATAAATAAACAAACCAAGCGCCAGTTCTTTGAAAAGATAAATGAGATTGATGAACCCTTAATCAGACTCATCTAGAAACAAAGAAAGAGGATCCAAATAAGTAAAATCAGAAGTGAAAGATGCAATATAACAACAAACATTGCAGAAATACAAAGAATTGTCAGCAAATATTATGAACAACTATATGCCAACAAACGAGACAATCTGAGAGAAATGGAAAACTTCCTAGAAACATATAATCATCCAAAACTCAACCAGAAAGAATCTGGAAACTTGAATAAGGCCAATAGCAATTAATGAAATTGAAGCAGTAATTTAAAAACTCCAAGCAAATAAAAGTCCTATCCCAGATGGATTTACAGGACAATTTTGCCAAACATTCAAAGAAGAACTAACACCTATCCTCCTCAAACTATTCTAAAAAGTTCAAGAGGAAGGAACACTTTCGTACTCTTTTTAAAAGGCCAGCATTATCCTAATTCCAAAACCAGATTACAACACTAGAAGGAAAGAAAATTACAGGTCGATTTCCCTGATGAACACAGATGTTAAAATCCTCAACTAAATATTAGCAAATCAGATCCAGCAATATATTAAAGAGACCATACACAATGATAAAGTGGGATTTATTCTGGAGATGCAAGACTGGTACAATATTTGCAAATAAATAGATGTGATACATCACATAAACAAAGTGAAAGATAAAAATCATATATCAATAGATGCAGAAAAGGCATTCAACAAAATCCAGCACCTTATTTTGACAAAAGTTCTCAGCAAAGTAGTAGAGGGACCATACTGCAACATAATAAAGGCCATATACAAGAAACCTTACAGCCAACATCATAGTCAACAGGCAAAAACTAAAAGTGTTTCCCTTAAGAACAGGAATAAGACAAGGATGGCCACTTTCACCATTCTTATTCAACATAGTACTGGAAGTCCTAGCAACAGTGATGAGACAAGAAGAAAAAATAAAAGGCATCCAAATAGGAAAGGAGGAATTAAAATAATCATTATTCAAAGATGACATAAAGACTCCACCAGAAAACTACTAGATTTAATAAATGAATTCGGCAAAGTAGCAGAATACAAAAATTAACATCCAGAAAGCAGGGGCATTTTTATTTTCTTAAATATGTTTTTATTAATTTTGATAGAGAGGAAGGGAGAGGGAGAGACAGAAACATCAATGAGAGATAAATATCATTGATCATCTGCCTTTTGCATGTTCCCCCACTGGGGATCAAGCCCGAAACCTGGGACTGTGCCATGACTGGGAATTGAACCAGTGTCCTCTTGATTCATGGGTCAAAACTCAACCACTGAGCCATACTGGCCAGGAAGCAGTGGTATTTTTATATATGAATAATAAACTCTCAGAAAGAGAAACTAAAAAAAACAATCCCACTTACCATTGACAACAACAAAAATAAGATATGTAGAAATAAACTTAACCAAGGAGGTAAAAGACATCTACTTGGAAAACTAAAGCCATTGAAAAAAGGAAATAGAGGAAGATACAAACAGCCATGTTTAAGAATTGGAAGAATTACCATCATTAAAATGTCCATACTACCCAAAGCAATCTATCAATTCAATGCAATCCCTATTACAATACCAACGGCATATTTCACAGAGCTAGAACAAATACTCCAACAATTTATGTAGAACCCAAAAGATCCCACATAATTGGAACAATCTTGAGAACTAAGAACAAAGTTGGAGGGATCGATCACAATACTTGTTATTAAACTATACTACAAAGCCATTGTAATCAAAACAGTCTAGTACTGGCACAAGAACAAGCATATACACCAATGGAATAGAACAGTGACCCCAGAAATTGACCCAAACCATTACGGTCAATTAATATTTGACAAAGGAGGTAAGAGCACACAATGTAGTCAAGACAGTCCCTTCAATAAATTGTGTTGGGAAAACTGCACAAACACATGCAAAAAGATGAAACTAGACCACCAGCTTACACCATACACAAGAATAAACTCAAAATGGATAAAAGACTTAAATGTAAGTTGCGAAACCATAAAAAACCTAGAAGAAAACATAAGCAGCAAAATCTCAGATATTTCATGTAGCAGAATTTTTGCCAATACATATCCTAAGGCAAGAGAAATAAAGGAAAACATAAACGAATGGGACTACATCAAAATAAAAAAGCTTCTGAACAGCAATAGAAACCACCATCAAAATGAAAAGAGAACCCACTGTATGGGAGAACATCTTTGCCAATGATACAACTGATAAAGGGTTAATCTCCAAAATATATAAAGTACTCATACAACTCAACAAAAGGAAGACAAACAATCCAATTAAAAAATGGGCAAAGGACCTAAATAGACACTTCTCCAAAGAGGACAAACAGATGGCCAAGTGACTTATGAAAAAGTGCTCAAAGTCACTGATCATCAGAAAAATGCAAAATAAAATCACAATGAGATAACACACCTCATACCTGTCAGAATGGCTATCATCAATAAATCAATAAACAACAAGTGCTGGCAAGGATGTGGAGGAAAAAGGAACCTCTGTGCACTGCTGGTGGGAATGCAGACTGGTGCAGCCACATTGGAAAACAATATGGAGTTTCCTCAAAATATTAAAAATGGAACTGCCATTTGATTCAGCGATCCCACTTCTGAGGATATATCCTAATAATCCCAAAACACCAATCAGAAAGAGTATATGCACCCCTATGTTCACAGCAGCACTATTTACAATAGCTAAAACCTGGAAACAGCCCAAGTGCCCATCAGTAGATGAACAGGATTTTATTTTTTAGTGGTACATTTACACAATGGAATACTATGCAGCAGTAAAAAGAAGGATCTCCTACCCTTTGAGACAGCCACTTTCTCACTGGGTCTTGCATGGAAAAAATGGGCAGGGAGCTCTCTGTGGTCTCTTTTATAAGACAGGAATCCCATTCATGAAGTCTCCATCCTCATGACCGAATCATCTGCCAGAGCCTCACTTCCAAATATCATGACACTGGGGATGGGGTTTCATCCTAGGAGTTTGGGAGGAGAGGACACAAACAATCCATAGCAAGAACTCATTAAGGAGATTTCACAGGTCACCTTAGGTCAGCCTGTGTTGCACACTTTGACAGTTAACCACAAAGAAAAAATGAAATTGTATGAGTGTTTTTAATGTAGTGAAGGCGTCATTCCCTGTTCCTTTTTCTTTGACATTTTTAGTAATTCCAGCCCTTGTTTAGCACAGTTAAATTACTTCCTATGAAAAGATTGGCTCACTAGGCATCTAATTTCATCACAGTTCTATGATCCAAACTTAAAGTTCTCCAGAAACTCCTGTCCAGTTAAGATTAACTTTCCAGAGGCACAGATAAAGTTAGAGTTGATTTTTCAGGTATTCACACCACCCACCTCATTTGCTGATGCGAAGTCTCCATTCTCTCCTTGTAGGATTCAGAGAGGAGGGTAGGAATGAATGGTTGGCAAAGCAGGGGGTGTGTGTAGAATAATTTAACTTATTACTTTAGACTTTAAACTTTTAACATTTTGGGTACATTGTCTTATTTTGTTCAACAGGACAATACCGGCATTTCAATTTTGCAAATGAAGAAACTGAGGCATGGAGGAGATAAGAGACTTTCCCAAGGTATCAACATTTATTCATGCTGTACTGGAGAGTAGATATCAGGCATTCTAACTCTTACTCTAGCATATATATTTTTGCTATTGAGTCCTTTGCATACATTTTCTCTAATTCCTCAAGAAACACCATTTTTTTCATGGAAAACATATATTCTAAAATATCTTATTTTAATAGAGGATTGGGGGAAGGGAAGCCCTTTTTTCGAAAAAGAATAAAACCTTCCAACCCTTTCCCCCTCATTATCCTTGTTGCATGGTGGTAAACAGTATAAATTTATTCACATCTTGTCTCTGTCGCTTACCAGCTGAATGAACTAGAGCTGATTGCTGGAGCTCCTGCAGCCCAGGGCTGCTGGGAAGACCAACTTTGGTAATGTATGTGAAGTGTGTAGTGCAGCGCATGGCACGTCGTGAGTACTCAGTGAGAGGGGCTGCTGTTGCCCCTCAATCTGCATCCTAGATGCTCAGATCTGCAACCAGCCCCAGACACACAAGTGCGGACATCAAGGCCCACCCACAGAGGAGATGTGCTTTCCCAAGGGTACACGGGACTTTAATCTCCTTGCCTGCAGGAGAACCTGTCAGGACGCCTAGTCCGGTGTTTGTTTCTTTGTGTTCAATAAACCAGGACCCTCTTTAAAACAACAAGATAAATAGACATAGAGAAACAACATTTGTGAAAGTTAATGCAACGTAAAATCATTCTACTAATACGTTTCCTCTTCTTTCCTTCCAGTAGCCTGAGTGTTTTCTATGTAAATATTATCTACTTTAAAATAATGTTACTCTTTTGCTGTTGGCCTTTCTAATGTCATTTCGTGCTTGAAGTATCGTCTTTGAAGAAGCATCATAAAGAATGTCATTTGATTCAGTTTGGGGTTTCCTTTACTGAATACGCATCAGCTTCATAAGAAGTATTTCTTTTCATGGGAAGAAATGTCAGATGATAAAACAATACGATATAAAATTATCTACTACATCAATGTGCTTTTCTTTAAAGTCCACTGGTTCCTGGAAGTAAGCATTATACAATGTGCTAAGTTCAGAATATCAGACTTTTGAGTTTCTGAGTTATGTATACATAGTATTCAATGCTTCTTAAAATTGCAACATTAGGTTTAATATTACCTTTCAAAATGCTGAATTCCAGATAAGACGGTGGTGTAGGTAAAAACATCCTCCCACAACCACATCCAAATTACAACAACTAAAGGACAGAACAACCACCATTCAGAACTGCCTGAAATCTAGCTGAACAGAAGTCCTCAACTAGGGAATTAAACAAGAAGCTACATCAAGACTGGAAGGAGCTTCAGGGAGGCTGAACAGGCTGGTGGATAAAAAGCAGAAGGGATGTCATAGCTGCAGAGGTCCCCCTGAGGATTGAGGGGGTCCACGTCCCACATCAGCCCCCTCCAGCCCAGGGTCCCAGTGCCAGGAAGAGAAGTCCCCACAACTTTAGGCTGTAAAAACCAGCAGGAATTGTGGCTGAGTGACCAGGAGGCTGCTGGAGTCCCGGGGAGTTCCTCTTAAAGAGGCAGCACACAGACTTCCTAGGACTCACTCTGTGGGAACCACGCCAGGGTCCCCGGATAGTCAATCAAAGCCAATGGGAGAACAGAGGCCTTGTTATCAACACACCAGAATGGCCAAGGCTGCTCTAAGAATCATTATGAGACTCTGAGCCTGGGAACCATTAACAGCTTCTGAGCCTGGGAATCCTAACTGAATTGCACAGACATGCCTTTCTGTAGCAAATGCTGATGGCAAAGTGTCTCTTTCGTTAGAGCTTGTTTGAGCTGTCACTGACCAGAAGTCTCCGAGAGAGAGAGAGAGAGAGAGAGAGAGAGAGAGAGAGAGAAGCTGGGCAGAGCAGAGGCCAGAGAGAGCTCAGAGAAGCAGAGGCAGGAGACACAGAGAATGTAGCTCCTATGTGTGCAGGAGAGAGGAGAGCTCAGAGGGAGCTGAGAGCTGGTACTGCTACATGTAAGCCTAAGAGCTCCTAGAGAGCTCAGATATAGCTACCATGTTACCCAGCCAGTGTGCTGGGCAGGGGAGTCCGGAGAAGCTGCTGATCCAGAGAGGCTACTGAGGCTGTAGCTCCGAGAGAGCTCAAGTGCCGCTATAATGTGAGGCGGTGAGTCTGGGGCAGTGTGTGGCTGCTCAGATAATAGCTGTGGGTACAGAGACTGATGCTGCTTTTGTGGGAAAGATGTATCTGTTCACCAGCAGGTGCACGGCTGCCTGCCTGTATGGACTTTGCTGTGAAGAGTTGTTTTGCCTGTACAGGACTGTTGTGCCACTGACTTCTGCAATAAAGACTCATCCTTATACACTCACAACCTCTCATGGCTTCTCCATCTAAGACCTGGCATCCTAGGAGGTCCAGCCCCAGGCAGAGGGGCTTAGACCTGACACCTGTTACTAGTGAGCAGAGGATAAAGGAGGAACTTGGACTAAGTTCCCAACAGTTTGCACAGTGGGCAGGGTCCGAGGAAGAACCAGCCCTGGTGTAGTCGGGAAGAATTTAGAAGAATATATGCTCTCAGAGCCACTCAGAGCAGCAGAGCTCAAGCAGAGAACTTGCTGGCTCTGGCACACCCGCTCTGGGCTCCAGCACTGGGGCAGTGGCTGGAAAGAAGCCAGGGACATGCAGGGAGAAACTGAATTGTCTGGCATCAGGGCAAGAGCTGGGGGCAGTTTTCTGCAGGACAAAAGTGCCGGCAGAGGACATTGTTCCTTTTCTGCGCCTTTCACCCACAGAACCAGCAGTGGGTACTGTATCTGAGCCTCCATCAATCTGGCTATCACGTTGGCTCCACCTTTGTGATTACCTGAGACCCTGCCCCTCCTGCTTGCAAGCCACCCAGTAGCTTTTCCATATAAATGGCCTATCTTGCCTCGTGTTTTGGATTTTCCTGAAATCTCTCAAACAAGCAGCGTCGGGCTGCTACATACCCTGTACTTGGTGCTGACTGGCCCCAGGTCTGGCACTAGAGGCAGCAAGCCTCGGAGGCCCCAGAGCTGGTGCACCCGGTGGACAGCTTCAGACCAGGCCTGATTACCACCCTACCACCTCCACGAGCAACACACTCGAGGGGCAGATTTTGCGGGCACCAAAGCTGCACAGAAGCAAGTCCTGCTCCATTGGGTCGGCTCCTATACAGCAGCTCCTCCACTGTAGTCACAACATGTAACACGCTCTAACAAGCTCTAAACTTTAGGTCCTCACAGCCTAAAAGGGTTGATAAGTTATTCTTCAAGAATATTTTGTTTTCAACCAAAAGATGAGGCTGACACATCTGCAAGTGGGGGGATGTGAAAGAATTGTATGAGATGGTCCAAAATCAAGAGTAGCTGTTTAAAAAAAATATTCGCTCTCCCACTAAGCACACTCTCAGTTCATCAAATGCACTGGAGGTTGATCCTTTGTAAGGCCTGTGTGTTGTCCAACAATTTCACATAAGCACAGAGTTTCCCAAAAATCTATACTAATAATAGAGGAATATGCAAATTGTCCAGGATGCCATCACATAATGACCAATCAGGACGGAGGCGGGGCCGCGGCAGAGAGCTCTCAGCATGCCTGCACCAGGGGTCCGAAGGGCGTGGAGAGGAAGGAAGAGCAGATAGGCAGTTAGGGGGATCAGGCCAGGAGGGTAGAGCAGTTAGGGGGATCAGGCTGGCAGGGGAGCAGTTAGGAGCCAGTGGTTCCGGATTGCGAGAGGGATCCCGGACTGGGCTGAGGTACGCCCAGGTCGGGCTGAGGGACGCCCCCCACCCCCACCCCCACCAGTGCACAAATTTCGTGCACAGGCCTCTAGTATTTAATAAACACAATGTATGCCTATTGTCTCAAATAGTAACATACTTTAACTGAGAGGGAGAGAGCCCTGCTTAATACATTTTATTGTGATAATTGGGAACAAGAAAATTAGGTGTTCAGAAGGGTTTGTTTGGGGGGAATATTTATATTGGAAAAAAGTTTGACTATTAGTAGAGAGGGGGAATAATCAGAACTAAATAATTAGAGCTGTGATCTTTTTAAAAATATACATTTTTTTTATTGATTTCAGAGAGGAAGGGAGAGGGAGAGAGAGGTGTAAACATCAATAATGAGAGAAAATCATTGATCAGCTGCCTCCTGCACATCCCCCACTGGGAATTGAGCCTGCAACCCATACATGTGCCCTTGACCAGAATCGAACCCAGGACCCTTCAGTCCACAGGCTGACGCTCTATCCATTAAACCAAACCAGCTAGGGTGAGCTGTGATCCTTTTTAACTGATGATGCTTTCATTTGAAATAGGCACTAATCCATTTAAATGATATTTATTGAGAGTCTGCTATGTACAAGGCTCTGAGTTACATGCATCTTAGGTAAATCATGTCCTTCCATTCAGTGAGCCTGTAATGTGAAAGAGTGCACAAGACGTGCATGGAACGTAAAATGGAAACAATGTTGATAAGAACCAGAGGAGGTGTCAGATTTTAACTTGTGGGTAATGAAGCAGAGAACTATTTAGCTAGAGAGATATTAGAAGAAGAAAACACTAAGGTATAAAAAGTTAGACAAATATGAAAAATACTATTGAGTTAGCTAAGTAGTGTATATAAAGGAGATCAGAAGGAAATATGTTAAAAGGAGGGAGAAACCGATCAGGGAGGACCTTAACATTAATTTCTATTTTATTTTTAAGACAGTGATGAGGAATTGAAGTTATTTAAGCAAGGGAGTAATTCAATAAGAGCTGTAGTACAGCATAATTTTCCAAGAATGTGTACTAAGTGTGAGAGACGAACAGAAGTGAAACCATTAGCCCAATGAAGGGGGCAATAAAAAGCAAAGAATGAGCTGACATGTACTATGGCTCCATAAGGGCTGGAAAACCAACTGCATCTGTGGGATAGGGGTGGATCACACGGGTGAACGAAGACAAAGGAATCAAGAACAACCCTTCCACTTTAATTCAGAGTAACTGGAAGGAGGCTGAAACCACAAACAGAAGTTAGCAACTCAGGTGCAATTTTAACAGTAAAGTGATGCATTCCATATATTGAATATGATGCCCCAGCGAGAAATCTACTAGTAGGTGAAGCTGTTGAGAAGAGAGTTAGAGATGTGGATAAATCATGGTTCAGAAGTTATGAATCTAATTGAGATACAAGAAGAATTCATAAGACAGGATTAGACTGCCAAGGAAGGGAAGTGAGGAGAAGAGATGTTCAAGGCAGGTTACTGGCATAAGAGTTTCCTAGGGCTACCACAAACTGTGTGAGTTAGGCTAGAAATCTGAAATCAAGGTTGGGGAAGAATCCATCCTTGCCTCTTCTAGAATCTGGTGGTTGCTGGTAATCCTTAGCGTAGTAGGCATGGGGCAACATAACTCCAAACCCACTCCAATCCTCATCTTAACTTGATTGCCTCTGCAAAGACCCTACTTGCAAATAAAGCCATTCACAGACAGTTGTGGTTCCGGCCACCAGCAATATAACACAGTGATGTCTTATCACCAGTAAGTACCTCATGGAAATGGCTGATTTTAATGTTGCTTGCATCATTTTGATTTTCTATTTGTACTATTCTCACTAAACAAAGTTGAAAGCATCATATGAAACTTCCTAAGAAAAAAATACACCTAATTTAGTAGTATCAAATTTGTTATAAGTAAAGCATATAAAGTAATAAAGGAAGTGCCTCCAAACCATCCTTATGTTGTAAATAATCCTCACAGAAGTGGGCTTATGAATTTTTAAAAGTTTTTTAAAGAAGGTAGGGCAAATGTCATTATTTTCGTTTTTGACATAAGCTTCATCGGCTTTAAAAAAACTTCCAGTATAATTTGGAAGAAGATCCCTTAGGCATTGGAATTGGATGGCACAATTAAATACTTTCTTATCAGGATGGTATTTCATACAGGTTTCCCTTATAAAGTCAATTATAACTGTTCTTAATGTAAAACTACCCAGACACGGAAATGCAAATTTAAAATAACCTTTCCGACCACATCTAAAATGTAAAACACATGGAAGGAAATGGAATTTATATTAGACTTGTTATAATTGCTAAGACTCGTGAGGAATTATCAGGATTCTCAATTACTCTACATATTCTGTCCCAGCAAAATGACAAAAGATACCAAAGCTGTGATTTTCTATCTTCAAAACACATTATCCCCTGAGACAGACATACTCACTAATAAGGCTCATGATTTTGGGTAGGTAGGTGATGGGAAAGAAAAGTAAGACCTAGATTCCAACTCTATTGCAAAAATAATAGTACGACAACACACCACAATTTCTCAGCCACACAAAACCAAGTAAACTCAGGAAATTAGCATGACAAAAGAGGTGAAACAGATAAAATAGCTGTCACTACACCTATTTGCTAAAGCTGACACACTTTTATCTAAGAAGAATTTTTTTGCTCTTTCCTTAAACCTCTCTATTTCTGTTTGACAGATTATCCAAATATATTTTCTCCCATATGCTGCCTTAGCTCTTGATATGCACTTCTAAAATCAATTAATATGGCATTTTAATTTTCTATTATGAGTAGAAAATACTCACTAGACTGCCTCTAGAATCAATGAACACATCATACGTTAAATCAGCATTACAAGTCTGCTCCCCAACGTCTCTGTGTGCCAGGAGAAAGCAATGTTCCCTAGTGCTTCACTGCACCATCAGCCCCGGGCACAGCCCATGCCCACAGCAGGCACTCAACAATATGTTGAAGAAGGAAAAAAGTGAGGGGGGGAGGAAAGAAACAAGCAGTAAATTAGGAAAGGGACGGCATCAGGACAAGAGGCAAATGGCTTAGTAGAAGCAAAACATGATAATTTACAGCCTTATATTAAAAGAGCAGTCAGAGCCGAAACCAGTTTGGCTCAGTGGATAGAGCATCGGCCTGCGGACTGAAAGGTCCCAGGTTCGATTCCGGTCAAGGGCATGTACCTGGGTTGCGGGCACATCCCCAGTGGGGGGTGTGCAGGAGGCAGCTGATCCATGTTTCTCTCTCATCGATGTTTCTAACTCTCTATCTCTCTCCCTTCCTCTCTGTAAAAAATCAATAAAATATATTTTTAAAAAAATAGTGAAAGCGAAAGTAATAATTCTAAAATCAACATAGCATTGGGATTGTTTGGGATTTGGGTTTGCTTGATTATTTTAGCATAGGGGAAAACGACCGAGCATAGCACAGCTGTCCCTATCAGAAATCATGCTCAGAATGTGGGGGAAGGATTTTTGACCCAGGGGATATGGAAACTCCACATGTATTCGGGTTTACTGTGGTTTTCCTCCATAAACTGGCCTCCAAAATGCTTCACTTCAGACACATAAAAATTATTATTTATAATGCAGCATATTTTCTGACGTCTCCAGGGAACTATAGTAGCACTCTATTAATAAGTAGGAAGAATGTCTTTTAAGATTAAAAAGCTTTCAATAATAATTGAAGCATTAATGGGACACTGAAGAGAGACAGAAAAGAGTAGGTCTTATCTCCACAAATGTATACAAGCTGCTTCCTTTGTCTTAAATGCCCTTTGTTCTTAGAAATAAATAAACCTGTGGAATAGGTAGAACCTTATCCTTGTCCTAACAACTGTGTAAAATGACAAGTGAGTTCATGTGAATGACATTCTACTCAACAACACCTGGCCATGAATAAATAATGGGTACTTATGACTAGGGGACTGCGCAGAGCCACAGGACGGCCCTGTCCTACGTGTGTGGTGCTAAATCACCAGACTCAGGTCTGTAAATGCATCAGCTACAAAGATGACTGGTAGCTCCCTGCTCCTAAGGAGCTTCATAAAAGATTACTGACTAAATCCAAATAGCCAGCAGATGACACCAGACCGTCAGTGGCTTGCACCTTCTAGTCATTATCTTAGTTTTTGAAATGTTGAGCTTGGGAACAATATTTGTAGCATAAAGTACATTATTTCGCTGTCACTTGAAAAAAGATTGTGTGGGATCTGGATTGCTAGACCTGCAGAGAAACATTATCATATTTCGAAGGTGCCAGGTGACAACTATTAGAAAGAACACCCTGCGTTACACAGCACCTCTTCCACAAGCACTAACACTCACTGGCTGAGAGCTCCTTATGGGCTGGGTCCTGTGCAAAGGCTAGTGACATGCCCATCGTGGTGTAGTTTGTAGGTGCCAGATAGGATCTGATCCAAGTCTGTTGGATAATAAATGCACATAATTTAATATGGACCCAATTTTAATTTCAGATTTTCCTTATTACAGCTCTAGAATGAAACAGAGCAATCATAGTTGCATTCATACGTACATACATACATACATCTATACATATTCATTTAAGAAATGTTTACTGAGTGGCTACTTCGTGTCTGACATACTTCAGTGGATAAAGAGATGGAGTTCCAGAGAAGTTAGTCTTCAGAATCACCCCTTCTTCTTCTGTTGGTCCTCCCTTTCCGTTTCCCTTTCCCTGGGTAACAGCTCTATAACCACCTCCTTCCTGCCTCAGATGATCCAAGTTCACCTACTTGAAGGGCACAGATCAGAAATCACAGAATCAGTCTGTTGGTTCCATGCAGATGTGCCTTTGTCATTCACAAAGGAGTTCCTTACATTTGAGTCAACATTACAAATTAGGAGATTTTATGTTTAGAATTCATTATTTGTGTCTTCCATTAATAAACCAGAAGATCTCAAAGTTGGGCTCACATTTAGATTGGGGCACATACCCTCCAGTTTTCCAAAGTCCTCACCACCCGTGTTGTTTTACATTCAGCTCTCTTTGCTCACTTATGACACCTGGTTGGCCACTACAGTCATTAGATTTTTCAAGCCCTGGCCTGGACCTTACCAGGAAAGACTGTATGGCAAAGTTGTCTTTAGTATCTTGCAACACCTGGCAATTGTCAACTGTGAAACAAAAAGATGCTTAATGTTTCTCTGGGGTAAGAGCACTCAGAAATTCAGAACACGGGCCCTCGGTGCCCCATCCCCTGGGTGAGAAAGCAGGAAATTATCTTTTCATTATGCAGCTGCTGAGTTCAAAGTACCATACTTTGCACACCAAATGACTCAATATGACTTTGCCACATCTGCATTTCTCTTGCACTTCTCTAATAGGCATGGTTAGGTCCTCCCCTGATACCAATACACTGTCCACTAACAGGCATCACTCTGCATGTGAACCAACTCATGCCAAACACAGGCCTGCCCCCCTCGCCCTCCAAAACCTCAACCTGTGCCTGCATCAGCCTGATCCCAGCAGTGGGTGCTTGGCTCCAGCAGTAATAATAACAATGCCCACTTCTCGGAGATACTGTGAGAATTAGATGAAATTTTATCCCTAAAGGGCCCTGTGGGTTCTGCCTAAACTCCCCATTGCTTACTCCCATTTCAGTTGCTACAGCCCATCTGTTCAGATTTTTCAGGGCATAATTGTCTAAAAACCAGATGGATCATTAAGGCTGAAGAAGAGGAGAGGTGCTTTTAAGCATCCCCTGGATACATTTCCCCAACTCTGTCCTTGGAAAACTGAAGACGAAAGGGTATGCATTTGCTGGCTGAGTCATTCCCTCGGAAATCTGAAAAGTAAATTCAAGTTACAAGCCTGAGTTTGGAGGGCATTGCCTAGCAGAGCTCAAAAAGGTTTGCAACAAACTTCAATCTTTGCTGACTGACACCAACAAAGATACAACCCACCTCTTCAGATTGTATAACCGAGGAGAAAACAGTAGGAGTTGTCAAAGAAATAGCATTATGGAAGAAATTAATCACCTCAATTGCATTTTTGAAAAAGAAAGGTGAAAAGGTGAGCCTATATCTAGCCACCTTCAAATTTCCCCCATCAGATAGCAAATGGAATACAGCACGTTTCACCTTGCCAAAAATCAAATGATGTTTAACAATTGTAAATTTATCCATATAGGTTCTATACCTACTCTTTCTCTGTGATTTTATATGAAGAAATGTCCCTTCGCCTTTTCAAAGCTAATCTTCTAACCTGTATCCATTTCAATATTTCTTTCTCTTTTCTCCCGTATTCTTTCCCTCCCTCTCAGGTTCTCCACATAAACAGCTAAAACACTCTCCGAAATTATGAATAAATAAGCACACACAGAAACATATTTTGTTGGCTCTGAGGCAGGTACTTCCGTATCTATTTCCATCATTTCATCACTCTTCTTCCCACAAAGGCCAGGCCACTTGGGAAACCAGTTTCCTTATGACCTCCACCTCATCAGGTATCCTGGAGTAGAAAGGCTGCTCCAGGCAAAGGCAACTGCGTGAGGGCAGGCCTACAGAAAAGACGTCATAGCCTTTCTGAGGACCTAAAACTTTAGCATGGCTGGAATGTATACTTCAGGGCAGAAACAGTGAGAAAAAACTAGAAATGTCTGGTATTCTTTGTCTTACTAGCACCCAACCCCCCACTCTTGCCTTCCAAAAAGTACAGAGATTTTAGTTTTAAAAATGATCCTCCCCCATTTGGTCCTTAACCCCTTAGGCAAAAATGAGAAAATATGCTATCACTTTCTTTTCACTGCCTTATTGAAACCATCAAAGGAATCAGCCTGAGGATGAGGTGGGTACCCAGTGGAATCACAGAGAAACAGAACTGGAATCCGATCAAATCTCTGAATTTTACAGTAATACAAGTAGCTGGATCCCATATTAGTGGGTAAGTCGGTGTAAGCTGAAGTTTCTGTTACATGTAATTAAAATCATCCAAAAGGAGAGAACACATAATCAAGAACTGAATCATGAAGGGTCCTTTCAACATGTGAAGGGATTTGGACATAGTCATAAAGGGACCGAGATGCTACTGGAAAATCTTATACGGAAAGGTAGCATGATTGATGATTTACTAAACTTTGACTTTCATCAAAAGAAATATGAAAACAAAATGAATTTTGTAGTTTGGTTTAGTATTTGCTACTGGTAGCCCTGTGCACGAATCCGTGCACCAGTAGCTCACCAGTAGCTAGCTACCGTCCTCCTGTAGCTCTCCACTGCCCACTTGTAGCTAGCTGCCCCACCCTCCTGCTGATCCATGATCCAGTCGTTACATGGTCCGTCATGACCATTTGCATACCACATCTTTATTATATAGGATAAGGGAACCTGAAAGGAATTCTATAGGTGAATACATAAGAAGTTTGCTCCTGTATCAATAATAAGTTTTTGCTAACAACTGTACTCCCTAAACAATATTTATAAACATTAGCATAAAGTTTGTTGCCAAATCTTTCTCCATATACATCAAAAGTCTTTCTCCTTACATGCCACCAATTCAGACTCTAAATAGCAATTTCCAGGAGTCCTTACGGGAAATTCTCTTTATAAGCTGTGCCCACATTTTAGTATCAAGAGAGTGAAAGAAACTAAAATCTGCTTTGACCATATTGTCTAAATGATTAGATTATGGACAAGGCTATTGATGTCATCCTTGACACCTGTCTTCCCCCCACTTCCCAACAGTCCTATTTACTCTGAACTTCCAACATGTGTTTTTACTTATCCACTTAACTTGGTTTCCACTGTCACCTCCTTAAGGAAAATTACTATCCATAACTACATGGACTCTTGGAAAACCATCCTACCTGTTCTTATATCTACTCCTCCAGCCCTTATCAGCAGCCAGTGTGAGCACTTTGGAACCATAAATCTGATCCTAGTTTTCTCCCACTTAAAATTCTCCAATGATTTCCCAATGAGCTCAAGGTCAACATCAAAATCCTTGATGGGAACCAGAGGATGCTGTTCCCTCCTCTGCTTCAGCTTCATATTCACTCATGTCGTTTCCAGCACTCTCCCCAGTGCTCGTCGCACATGCTCTCCAGGACTCTGTCCCACAGGGACCCTCTTTAGCAGAGGCTAAAGATCATACGTTAGGTTGCTCTTCCTGGATGCTGTCCTGCCCTCTCAACACTTAGATAATATGTTTTCTGGACTCAGGTCATATGTAACTTTTCCAAGGAGACTTTTTCTACCCGCCTTGTGCTATATTATGTCCACATATTACTTGCTTTCATAGTGCTAAATACTTCACCTTCATATCCTTTTCTCAGTAGCTAAACTTTTCCATTGATTTTTAGAGAAAGTGGAAGGGAGGGAGGAAAGGGAGGAGAGAGAGAGAGGAAGAGGAAGAGGAAGAAGAAGAAGAAAAAAGAAGGAGAAGGAGAAGAAGAAGAAGAAGAAGAAGAAGAAGAGGAAAGAGAGAGAGAGAGAGAGAGAGAGAGAGAGAGAGAGAGAGACATCAATGTGCCTCACATTGATTGGTTGCCTCCCACATGAGCCTTGACTGGGCCAGGATGGAAGCTGCAACCCAGGTATGTGCCCTTGAGCAGGAATTGAATATGTGACCTTTTGGTGCACAGGTCATGCTCCAACCACAGAGCAACACAGGCCAGGGCTATATATTTATTTGAGTAATTATAAGTTAATATCTCCCTTGACTGAAAACTCTGTGAAGACAGGGACAGGAATTGCTGGGTTCCTCATATAATCCCTAAACCTACCATAGGGCCGGGCACATTCAATGTAAATGAATCCATATGCAAATAAATCAGCATGACCCAACCCTTTATAACTTACATGCAGCCAGGCCTCCTCTAGTGTGGATTCCTTGCTATCCAGGTGATCACAAGCCAAAGAAAAAATGCTCAGCTGAGCTTTACCGCTCACTAGTGTGACTATAATGCAAGCCACATTAATCTTAATTTATTCATCTGAATAAATGTATTCATTTATTCATCTTAATTTATTCATCTTTACTCAGTTTTCTCATCTATAATCCTAGGTACCAGATTTTCTTTTTACTGCCGTGAAATTTAGAAGTCCTTTGAAATGAATACGTTTTTGTCCTTCTTTTAATTACCTAAAGAAGAAATTACTCACTTTTATGTGGTACCAAGTTAATGGTAGAACATCATAAAACCTATTCAGCAGAACCCATTTGCTTCTTTTCCTTCCTTTTTATTTTCCTTGGTATTTTTCTTAAGTAAAAGATTAGCTCAAAATGCATATATGTGGAAATAAGTCTCTGTTACCATGGCAATCACCCAAAATAAAATCAGTGTGGAAATGTGGTCCAGTCTTTCCATTAGACTAAGAAATGAGACCTAAGGAGAATTATCTTCTAAATTAAAAACCTCCCCAAAGTAAAATCAAATTTCTAGCACACTCTTTTTGCCCACAGTTTACCTTTTTTACCCTTACTTTTCACAATCCAGAATTTCAGCCAAGAAAGAATCAGAAATCATCCCAAATAATTTTATGTATGAATTATAAACCAACTATGCTCTGTGGGTGCTCTTTTCCTGCTCAAATTGGGTTGAGTCTCCTGCCCAGGAAGAGGCACTTCCCTGAACTCCTTACTCAGCCTCTCTCTTGCAGGAAAAGGAGTCTCAGTACCACCTGCAGCGCTGACCTCATGCTCAAAGTGAGACTGAGTTATACATTGCTTCGGTCTCTTTCTCTCCTCTAGTAAGAATGGGGCTCACATAAGTTCATGAAGCAAAATCCTAGGCTCCACTGAGGTTTGATGACATATCAAATGCCGTACCAAGCACAGTGTGTACCACGGTGATGAAGACACAGCTCTGTCCTCAAGGAGCACTCACGTGGGAGAGACATCCGTGACAGAGAAAGACAGAAAACGGCAGAGGGAGGCACAGAGTGCCAGCGCAGCAAAGAAGGAGTAAGAAAAGAAGGCATGGAAAGCTTCATGGGGATCCTTTTTTTTACATATTATATAATTGTGTTAATATCCAGACAGAATGTATATTGGAAGTGATGACGTTAGTGGAATCTTGAAGCACAAGTAGGATTCACTAGGAAGGAAGGGGTGGGAGCAGTGCAGCTCAGTTGATTAGTGCTGCCTCCCAATACACCAAGGTTTTGGGTTCGAACTCCGATCAGGGCACATACAAGAAGCAATCAATGGATACATAAATAAATGGAACAATAAATCGCTGTTTCTCTCTCTCTCTCTCTCTCTCTCTCTCTCTCTCTCTGTGTGTGTGTAATCAATACATTTAAAAATATATATTAAAAAAAATTAGCTGCCACATAGCCCAGGCATTGACCAATTAGACCTTAGCTCCAGAGCAGGATCTAGGAACCCCTGCCCCCACCCCTGGTGTTCCAGGTGTTTGATTTGTTAGACTAAGGGAGGGGCAAGGACAGCCACAAATCTTGTGGAAGAAGACAGGGTAGCAATAATGCACACACCTGTATGAGGGTAGTGATAATGCACACACCTGTATGAGGGTAGTGATAATGCACACACCTGTAGGAGGGTAGCAATAATGCACACACCTGTATGAGGGTAGTGATAATGAACACACCTGTATGAGGGCATTTTGTTTTAACCACCAGCATTGCCATGCTGAGTATATTCACTAAATATCCGTCCTGAGTAGGGGAGACCTCATAAGCAGAGAAAACCATCTTCACACACAGGGTGCTAAAAGGCCACGGAGAGTCCCAAGGGGTGCCAAGTTTACGCGTCGCTGCACTGAGCCCAAAGGAGATGGTGATGGTGAAGCAGGCAGACTGGCCAGGTCCTGACGAATCCCTTTCTCCAGATGCAATGGTTGAACTTTTTCAGTGTCATGGCAAGGCATAGAAGACTTTTATTCAGAGTAGTGACATAATTAGATTCACATTTTAGATCACTTTGGCCTCAGAATGAAAATTGCTAAGATGTGACTGAAAGAAAGGAGATGCAGTAAAGAAATGATTGAAGACATTTGTTTCCAGCATTATGGCAGACACGATTCTCTAAAAGCCCTTCTTGCTCCAGTACAAGTAGAAACTGAATAAATTATAGCATGTATGTGTTTAATGCATTACTAGATCATGATTTGGTCCTATTCAAAATGTCTACAGAGATGTTTGTCTATGCCAAAAGGCTATTTGGTTTGTCAAAAAATGTCGACAAGCAAATAAACCTTGATAGTTGATCCTGTGAAAAATGTCCATGTTCAGAAAATGTTCCTGGTTCAAATAGCCCACAACATTTATTTATACTTTTGGTTTATAGGATTAAGAGATTTAAAAAATACCATCATGTTTTATTGGTCTAATAAGCGTGTTGTGGCTGTATTGCCAATAGTAACCCTGTTGCCTTGGTAGCCTAAATGGTGCATGGGTCAAGGTTCGAATCTTGCAGAGGAGCAGGACTTAAATATCAAAGAGCTTTTGTTGTGGACCAAGTGCCTCAGTGGACATTTAGACAGAACCAAATGTTCTAAATATAAGTGCAAAAAAAGTGTGTGTGTTTTTTTCTAAATTCTTGTAATGAGAGCTCTTGGGATTTACTCTCTTAACAAATTTCAAATATACCATATAACAGTGTTAGTCACTGTGTTATACATTGCATCCCTAGTACTTATTTATCTTAAAACTGAAAGTTTGTACCTTTTGACCACCTTCATCCAATTTCCCATTTCTTAAAATGGAAGATAGCTACTTATTTTTGAAATCAATCTGAGAATCCCTCTATTTAAAGCAGTGAGCTTCATATCTTCACATTTACTATATTTAATGACATATTTTGTGGTTTTTACTATCTTAGTGTTTGTGTTTCTATCCCCTCTTTTCTTGGCTTATTGGATTTAATAAACATGCTTTTATATGATTTCACATTTTATTCATTTCCTTTGCTGATTTTGGAAGTTATATAGTCTATTTCTATTAGTTTAGTGGTTATCCTTCAAATGTTGTCATGTGTAATTAATGAAGTCTGAAGGTAATTAATATCTAACTGTCCCAAACAATATGAGCTCATTGAAGCATAAAATTCTAATCACCCTCCTTATGACTTACACTAGAGGCCCGGTGCATGATATTCGTGCACTGGTGGGGTGTCCCTCAGCCCAGCCTGCACCCTCTCCAATCTGGGACCCTTCAGGGGATGTCCAACTGCCAGTTTAGGCCTCATCCTCCTGTGGGATCAGGTCTAAACTGGCAGTCGGACATTCCTCTCACAATCCAGGACTGCTGGCTCCTAACTATTCGCCTGCCTGGCTGCCTGATTGCCCCTAACTGCTCCCTTGCTGACCTGATTGACACCTAACTACTCCCCTGCCGGCCCAATCACCCCAAACTTCCTTCTCCTGCTGGCCTGGTCCCCCGTAACAGCCCTCCCCTGCAGGCCTGGTCGCCCCCAACTGCCCTTTCCTGCAGGCCATCTTGTGATGACGTGGGGGCGGCCATCTTATGGTGGCCATCTTGTGATGACATATGGTGGCCATCTTGGGTAACTTGGAGGCAGCCATCTTGTGATGACATGGGGGCGGCCATCTTGTGACGTGATGGTGTGAGGGTCAATTTGCATATTGCCTCTTTATTACATAAGATTATTATATAGGCTGGTACTGTTGCCCAGTATTTTGTTTCTAATTTTTTATTATTACCATTATTGTTTTTCACACAATGTTTGTTAAAATTTACCTGCAAACTTACTAATATCATTGCTCACCATTCCTTTTTATATTTCAGACTCCTTCTGAGTTCATTTTCCTTATTCCTAAACGACCATTTGTTTAGCATTTTCTTAGGTAGGGTTTCTGGTAGTAAATGTTCTCGGTTTTTGTTTGGTTACTCTTTTAATTGGGTTTGAGGGTGGCAGCAATCCAGTTATCGACAGATAATAGGCCACAAGCAATCTAAGCCCTAAAACGGCAAAACAGTTTTTTTAATTCTGACCTGTAGTCCCATAAATTAAATGTGAGCTTAAACATGACATTTAATAGACAATTATCACATGATACATAACTGCTGTGGAGTGAGATAACTGCTTCACACTGCACTGAGAGATAAGAAAATAGCAAACATTTACAATTCTTGCTTCAAGACATGGTCAGAAGTACAAGGAGAGTTTATAATCACCTTAAAAAGCCTCTGATTCTTTAGTTACGGGATTGACATGACTTGAAAATTAGATGAAGACTTGGATCTGAAGTTGTTTTGTACAATGTAAGTGGAGCTCTCTGCCGTGTCAGCTGGGACAGTTGTGCAAGAGTGGACACCTGTGATCTGGGTCACTCCAGATGAGTCTGAATACCCTGAACCTCACAAACCAATGGCCCCCACCCCTGACAGCAGAAACAACCCTTTGCCCCTGTGTGCACAGTATGGTCTTGTCTTGCTTGAAAACTCTTTAATGACCTCACCTGAAATAATCAGTTTACCCAATGATGTTGATTGCCCTTATGCATAAAAACTGACATCCTTTCTTTCCTTTGTCCTATATCCAGAGTTGGAGTAAGTCCAGAGAGAGTCCTTGCTATAAGGAGAAGACATAAACAATTGTAAAATTTTGCTAGTTTATATCAGTAGAAACTTTAAAAAATGTGTGTGGATGGATCCAGAGGCTATCAGACAAAGGAGGAAGAACCATAATCTTACATTGGGCAGAGTTTATTAGTATGGACATACTTATAGATCCTTGGTTCACATGCTTGCTGACCCAACTGGGAACAATGTCACAATACTTAGGAGCTTTATAATTTTATTTTAATTTATAGGCAACATATACAACATTCAGTAGTACTGTTTTAATCCATTTACCAAATAACCCATGAGCTCTCAATGGTCAAAGAAAAATTGTGCTGGAGTTAAATAGACAAGGAAGATTTTACTCAAGGCTACTGCAATAGGGGAGATAAATTGAACTCAACTCTACTGAAACAAAAGGAGGAAGAAAAAAGTACCAGAAGACATAAGGGGTAGGTTGGTCAATATGATCAGGCCAACTGTGTCTGTCAATTGTTGTATATGGAAGTTTGGCTCCTGTTCTTCACAGAGACTGGGAGACAGGGGTCTTATCGCCTTCAATGATTGCATTTCAAAATGATGGCTCACAGGTTCTTAACAAAGACATTTATAGAGTGTAAAGCTGGTAGTTAGTCTGGGAGAAGATTTATATCCCAAGGAGGCCGAGAACAAATTTATAATTGCAATTTTTCTCAAGTAAGTGCTCTAGGAAAAGGGATGTCAAGGGCCTAAAGTCAGGAAGAAATCAGTATAAAATCCAGTCAAGCTGGCCCTAGCTGGTTTGGCTCAGTGGGTGGAGCATTGGATTTTGGACTAACGTGTCCCAGGTTCGATTCTGGTCAAAGGCACATGCCCAACTTGTGGGCTCAGTCCCCAATAAGGGGCATGCAGGAGGATGAGTCTCTTGCATCCTTGATGTTTTGAACTCTCTCTCCCTCTCCCTTCCTCTCTGAAATCAATAAAAATATTTTTTTTTAAAATTCAGTCAGGCTGAAGAGAATGCCTGGTCAGAGGACCATGAGCAATAGGAGCTTTCTTGCTATTTCAGACTGCAGCAAGCAACCTTGTCGCTGGGAACTCAGGGGCTGATTGGGCTTGAAATGCCTGCAGCAGATTCAAATACTATAGGGAACAAGTATCACTAAAAAATCTCGGTACATTTTCCTAAGATTTTTATGGCAACTATTCCCTCATTGGCAAATAACTCTTCCTTTGAGAACAGCTTCTGACTTGCTTTCAGGTTTTGGTGGAGTCAGAATGCTTAGTCAGAAGCTCAAACGTGGACATTCATCTTGAGCTCTTTCTCTTAAATTGGATGTCAGCTGATCACAAAACCATAAAATTGAGCTTGCAGAGCAACACTGTTATTATGGGACAAAGATTGGCAAGGACTGTTGGCTTTGTTTAATTAGAGGTTTTGGTGATACTTAACTTTAGTGGCAACTGATTCATTAGTGTTGGACAATAATGGAATTCTAACTACAGTGAGTGATGTTCCTCTTAATAAATTAAATTGTTATGATCAATGAATTGTGAAGAACAAATTAATTACTCGTATAATAAAATGTACTTAATGTATTAGCAAAATTTTCAAAGTCTGGCAAATTAAACAAAACAATTTTTAAAACTTTTTTTTTTTAGTTTTATAATTTCATAACCAGTTCAAGTCTCCAAGACCTACTAAAGTGTCATGAATGACTTTCTTCACAGATTCTGTCCTTGTATATTATCATCTATATATATAAAAGCCAAGTGACCGGAACAACTGGAAAAACTAGAATGACCGGTCACTATGACACACACTGTGGCTGGCCAACCAGCCCGATTGGGGCTGGAGCCAGCCGGTCAACCTCCTGCGGACCCTCCCCCTGGCTGGCCCAGCCCCCGATCAGCCCCAATTGGGGCGGGCCGGCCGGACCCTACCTGTGCACAAATTCATGCACTGGGCCCCTAGTTAGCAATAAGTTTCTGAGAGTTCAGGAGCTGTTCTTTCTGAAGTGTATATGCTTTCACACAATGATAGATTCAGCACAAACCTTTGAACTACTTGTTATTCGTTAATTCATTAATTGACTACTTGCTTGTCAATAAACATTTTTTAAATGCCGCTAATAAGCATGGTCCTTGGAATCACAGACAAACAAATCAATCTTCCTTATTTCTGACAATGATAAATTCAGCACAAACCTTTGAACTACTTGCTATTCGTTAATTCATTAATTGACTACTTGCTTGTCAGTAAACATTTTTTAAAATGCCGCTAATAAGCGTGGTCCTTGGCAATGTGGAATCACAGACAAACAAATCAATCTTCCTTATTTCTCAAAGAAGATGTCAGATCAGTGGTTCTCAACCCAGCATTGACTAAACAAGAAACATATCCATGAGACAATATTAAAGAAGTACATACAGCATATCACTGGTTTACATCTCACAGTGTATCCACCCATTCTCACAATAGACACTTATTGATCATCTATGCTGGGCCAGTTGTAAGGAGTATGGACCAAAAAAAAAAGGGTGCTGTAATAAATCTAACAGAAATTAACCTCATAGAGTGATCTGATCATAGGTTTCTTACTGGTCAGGTCATGGTGGGTAGTCAACCCTCTGGCATATAACTTCTTTAGAAAAAGTTTAATCTTTGCCTTAAGAAAGCCCTGCCCATTATTTCTGTAGATTAACATATCTTTGAAATGTCTCTTTTTCAGACCCCTCAAAAGAATAACCACCATAAAAAGAGCACATAATCTTATTAACCTGTAATCCAATGCCAACTTTGCTTTCTCCCACCTTCACATAATTTTCTTTACCTTGCATCTTTAATTACAAATGCATAAGAGAAACTGCAAACTGTCATTCTGGGAAGCATTTTCCTTAGTCTGTTGAGATCTTGCTTTGAGGTATAGCCTCTGTTTGGGCACAAATAAACTCTAATAAACTCATAAAAATTTTTTACAGGTTTGTACATTCTTATTTTGATAGGAGAGAGAAATATGGTCCTTAATATTTAAGAAATATTTTGGGAAGTTTTCCTCTCTTGAATCCACATTCTAGTTCAACTACCATTTCAATTCTTTAATCCCAATTTTATATTTCCCCCAAACTCCAGACTTGTATGTTTAACTACCTACTCAACATTTCCATTTGCAGGTCTAACCTCTATGTCAAACTTACTGACTCCAAATTTGAACTCCTCAGTCTTCTCACTACCTCTACCTACCACCTACTCTACCATAACTGGCTCCTCCTACAGGCTTAGTAGTCTCAATTAGTGGAAACATTATTTTACATTTACTTAGTAAGTAACTTTGAGATGTTTTAGACTTTTTATAATCCTCACATGAGGATGTATTCATTTTTTAGAAAGAGGAAGGGAGAGAGAGAGATCCATGTGAGAAACATGGATGATTGCCTCCCATATGCACCCCACCTGGGGTTATCAGAATTTAGAGATAGCAAACTGACTCTTCCTGGAGCATGCCTGTCATCTGCAAACTAACCGAACCAAAGCCCACCCCTCCCCTGCTCTTAAACTGTGGGACACTATTCCTCAGCCCTGACCACCTCAAGGCTGGGCATCGGACGACTAGAAGCAACCTCTCTACCGCTCCCCAAACCCCACCTCTAAAATTATATTCAAACTAGCCAATCCTACACCTGTTTAGCCTGCCTGCTGAGTGTAGCCCATTTATTTTCTGGAAAAACAGAATAAAGGTGGCTCCAAAGTGCCCTTTGCTCCCTCTGCCTATGGCCAAGGGCAGTGCTCTCTAGTGTGTCCCTGTGTGCTGTGGCCTGTCCCCCTCCTCTTGGGAACTGCGAGCGATGAAGTATCTTTTCAATGGCATTCACTTCCTGATCTGTGGGCCTCATCTGAATAAAAACAAAATTCTTGATACATTTTAACAATAATAATTTACTCTTCTTATGCTTAAAAACTAAACTTTGTGCTCAGACATACAATTATAAATGTCTAAAGAAAGTGAAACCCTGTCTCCTAATATTGGATCGGCTATAGATAAGTGATCACAGACTATATTAACTATTAATCAGTGCTTGGAGCTGACATAATTTCGAAGCCTGACAATACCCTTTTAAGTTTGCCTCACCAAAAAGCTAGAACATTTTATGCAAGAATCTGCTCCACGGTTATGCCAGCGTCTCTCACAGGGAGCTCTCTGTCACCTCTTTCTTCGGAATTCCTGCTTCTGTCACTGGCAGATTCATCTCCATTTAGCTCCCCCTCCCCTCATCGCAGGGCCTCTCCTCACCACCCTAACCCAGCACCAGGGTGCCCTCTATGGGTCCATCTGTCATTATTCTCGTGAGGCAGGAGCGGGTCTGGTGGTGCATTTGTTGAGGCAAAACTGACCCTTAAGGGCACAATAGGCTTTGCTCTGTAAACTGGGCAGAGTCAGAAATGACCCAAACTTATTCCAGAAATCTCTAAGCTAACAAACTACCCATCTTCTGTACTGAGTCTGCCCAACAGATCTCTCAGGAGTCAGTGAAACTGAAAAATCATTTCACACTCTAAATTGATATTTTAGTATGTAAATAGAGCATGGGTGGGTGGTTTACGGAGCTAGAGCTGCGTGTCAGATGAATCTCAATGTGAGAAACATGGATGGTTGCCTCCCATATGTGCCCCACCTGGGGTTATCAGAATTTAGAGATAGAAAAATAACTATCTCTAAATTGAACTCTTTCTCTCTTCCTCTCTCTCTCTCTCTCTCTCTCTCTCTCTCTCTCTTTCTCTCTCAACACAAACTTAGTATTTGAGATCTTGCTTCTGTGGCATGTCTATATGTCTGTTTGGCTCAAATAAACTAAAAACAAAACAAAACCCTAGGCACATGTCTTTACAATGTAGAGTGCCGAATTTCAGCATTAATTATTTTGTAAGAAATGTTTATCTTAAAAGGTTAATCTCACTAGTGAATTCCTCTTAAGATGATAACAAAATGCCAAGATCCTTTTAAATCATCCCTATAACATGACAATTGCCCTTTTCAACGTAGGGTTGCCGAGTGTCAGGAAGCCCATCACCTGTCAGGTTATGCTTATGAAAGGCTATTTCAGAAGCCTCCTGGAGCCTCATCCTGCAGTTGCTCTAGTTTTGACTGATCATTGGCAATCTGCTTAGAGAGATGCCAAACTCCTAGAAGGAAAGAAGTTGACAGGATAGCTTGGCAGGCAGGGTAACTTCTCCATTGTGTCGTCATCATCGGAATCATCCTTGGCCTCTAGGAAATAGATTTGAGCATGTCTACTTTCCATTTTGATTAGATGGTTTTGATTGAGCTGATTTGATTAAAATTTGACATAACTGACCAGCCTGTTTGGACTAAGTTAACAGATGCTTTGGAAATTACAAGGTAAAGTCATAAAAAGCCTAGAGTTTAGTAAGTACTCAATTAGTATCACCTATAAACATGCATGCTGGCTACTATGGATTGCAATGCTGTAACTGGATTTCTCAAGACTCTTTTCAAATATAACTGAGATGTCTACCTTATTTTAAATATACTGGATTCCGAGACATCTGAAATGACCCAATCAGTCAACCACTGTTTCCTGAGCGGCCTCCATATACAAAGGAGGATAGTTTGACATAACAGAAAATATATCAAAGAAAAACATACATTCTATCATCAAAGCACACACAAGTCAATTGCCACATAAAACTCCAGCACCCCCAAGTCTTAGGTCTGAAATCTGCCCAGTGAAAGGAGGATATGGAACTTGAAATGTGAATGTTTGCCTGTGGAAATTTCTAGTCTCTCTGCTGGTATTTAGTCACACACATACACACATTCACACACATACAATATTCTTTTTCCCACTAACAAGCTGGTATACTTATTTTCATCATAAGATTTAAAAGATCACAGCCTTTTGAAATTACAGTGACCTGAATTCAAATTCTATTTCTTTTTTCTGTTTTGTACAAAATATAGATAATAACTTCCTCAAATGAGTGTGTTATGGGAATTCAGTGAAATTTAAAAGCCTAGCATATGATGATGCACAGACTAGGTGCCTAATAACTATCATATTCCTCTTACTTCTTCCTCTTTCTTTTTTTCCTTTTTTGATTTTTTTATTTCAAGAAAAACTATTTTAAATATAATAATTTTACACGCAATAAACATTAGTATTTCAAAAAAATAAGATTTTAAATATAATAATATTACCAAAACTGTACTAACATAGTATAATATCACAAAAGTTGTAGGAAATATTAAAAATCTGCAAATAACAGGATTATTTCTACTATATTCTAGAACATTTTTTCCCTCTACTGTTGCAAATGGTAAGAGTTCCTTCTTTTTTACAGCAGTGTAGTATTCTATTGTGTAGATGTACCACAGCTTTTTAATCCACTCATCTGCTGATGGTCACTTAGGCTGTTCCCTAATCTTAGCTGGTGTAAATTGTGCTGCTATGAACATAGGAGTGCATATATCCTCTCTGATTGGTATTTCTGATTTGTTGGGATATATTCCTAGAAGTGAGATTACTGGGTCAAATGGGAGTTCCATTTTTAATTTTTGAGGAAACTCCATACTGTCTTCCACAGTGGCTGCACCAGTCTGCATTCCCACCAGCAGTGCAAAAGGGTTCCCTTTTCTCCACATCCTCGCCAGCACTTGTCATTTGTTGTTCTGTTAATAACAGCTATTCTGACAGGTGTGAGGTGGTAGCTCATTGTCCTTTTCTTCCTCTTTTCTTAAGGAATTTGTTGCCTTTGCTGTTTAATATTTTAAATTTTTAAATATTTGTCAGTAGGCTTTAGGTAAAATTCAATGATAAATCATAATAATTATATTAACTTTGCGGTGGGTTATACTTCTCCATGCTTCTTTACCAGAAATTTTTAAACTGGGACCCATGAATGGACTTGTAAAACTTCATAAAACGCCTAGAATGTTTTTATTTTTTTATATGTGTTTATGTGCATAATTCTAGAGAGAGGGTCTACTGCCATCATCATCAAAGGTATCAATGTCCCAAAAAAGTTTAAGAGTAAGATGTTCAGAATAATTGTTGCTTTCCCATTTTCAATATTATTTCTATGTAGTTTTTTCAAGCATTTTTCATATTAGTTTTAGAATTTAGTCAGTGCATGTATTAATAATTAAATCATTATTTAATTAAACATATAAATGTTATCTCTATTCTTGTTCTATCAGCTTCCCCTCTCTACTTACAATGATCAGGCCAATGAGAAAGACATCCAGAATGGTTTTCCATGACCTCTGCTTCTGCCACATTAAGTTATAACCATCTATTACTTGGACATTGCTCCTACTAACAGATTTCTTAAACTTTTTCCAAACCATGAAGTTATAAACAGAATTAGAATAAATTCATCCTTGTGTCCCCTAACATAATGTCTAGCTCAGAGAAATATATACTTATTTACTTGAATCTAATTGTTTTAATATTAAAATTATAATCTATCCCAAACATAGATAACAAAATAAAATTATTTTAAAAGAATAGTGGTATCTACATTGTTCTATAATGTGTGTTTTTTAAGTATGTTTTTATTGATTTCAGAGAGGAAGGGAGAGGGAGAGAGAGATAGAAACATCAATGATAAGAGAGAATCATTGATTGGCTGCCTCCAGCATGCCCCTGCTGGGGATCGAGCCCATGACTTGGGCATGTGCCCTGACTGGGAATTGAACTGCAACCTCCTGGTTCATAAGTTGATGCTCAGCCACTGAGCTACACTGGCCTGGCACTCCATAATGGTTTTTAATAAATATTAAAATGTAATGCTGGCAATGGCTAGACACTGTTGTAGACAGTATTGTAGACACTGTTGCAGAAGCCACAGTGAAGAAAACAAACAAGATCTTTTCCTCACTGAACTTACATGTTAGTGAAAGAGCCCACCAGTGTGCAAAAACCTAAATAAATGCTAAATCATGCCCAATGATGATAAGGGCCAACGTGAAAAGAAAAGCAGGAGAGGGTGTTGGACAGTGTGTGTCTGATGTAGGGAGTGGTACCAGGGTTGTGATTTTAAGGAGGGTGGCAACAGTTGAGCCAAGATCTGAAGAAAGGGAGGGAGGAAACTGTACGAGACACCTGCAGGGAGAATTTTCTAGATAAAAGGAACAACAAGTGCAAAGCCTTCCTGGGTGAGTTCCAGGAAAAGTGAGGTGGTCGATGAAGCCAAAGCCACGTGTGGGAGGAGTAGGAGAGCTGACATCAGAGAAGGAACGTGGTAAAAGGAGCATATGGCTCACCTGTCAACACTGTTGGCTCTCCATCGGCATGAGATGGGACGTCCCCAAAGGATGTGAGCATAAGAGTGACTGGATCTGACTTGGGTTTTGAAGTTCATAAAATGCCAAATATTATTAGCATAGAATATTCATGAAACATGTGAGATAATGTGTAATGAATGATAAAAAGGAGTTCTCCCATGTTTTAGGGAATAGACTGGAGAACTGACTGGAGATGAAAGGGTGATTTGTTGTTCAATATTTCTTCCTGATTTCTGATTTTTTTAAATTCTGTCTGAAAAATAATGGACAGTTAGTACATACTCATATGTTTACTAAGGTGTTAGAAGTGTGGATTTTTAAAAACAAATATTAGTTGACTTTTTAATTTAGTGATTTTTTTCCTTTGATATCTTATTCTTGAAAATCTCTCAGACATTTGCTCCTCAACTGAACCCAGGAGACCAGGCCATTTCATTTCCCAATCTGGATTGTTCCGACCACTGTTACAGAGCCAAGATTTTGTAATAAACCACAAATTAAGTTGGATAACAGAGGTAATTCAAACCAAGGTGTATACTGCAGAGAAATTAAATTCAAGGATAATGAAAAGAAAAACAATAAAAAAAACTAAGCCAAGCATTTGCACCAATTTGTTTTTAAAGACCTTCCCTGCAAGGCCAGGCCGCTGGTTCCCTTTGAGCCAAGTCCTCCCAGCCCCGGAAGCTGTGCAGGGTGCCCTGACCGGCTGCTGAGGCACAGCAAGCTGTGTCTGCCACAATGAAATGGGAACCAGTGACCAGTGACACTGGTGACAAATAAGCTGCAAATAATAACCTGGGAGCCCACTGAAAACTAGTTCATTCAGTTGAATGTGATTTGTTTTGAAGCCCATTGTTTTTAACTATTGAAGCAGAGCATTTAGATTCGCTTGTTTACAGTCGTGGCTGTCTCCCTAGCCTCTGCGCAGATAGGAAGCCAGCAAAAGATGATTATTGAAGACTTTAAAAAACCCCTTTATGGAAAAGTGCTTTAGGTCACTCAGTCAGTGAGAAAAATCAAAGCAAAAAAAGGGGGCCCATTTGATTTGGAATCTGCAGGATGTCACTTAGAGCCTCAGGGGGCTTGTAGAGCAACATGAAACAAAACTGGGGACACATTTGTGAGATTTATGTCATCATGTTTATGAACGTCTATCGCAGAAAGAGACCACAACAAAAGAAACCTCTGTGTCATATTTAATGGGACCTATTGCCAAAACTGTACTGACCAATGGCAGTGCTGTCCGTCTTTTGAAAGGTCAAAATATGTTAAGACTTTAATACAGGTGCCTTAAAGTCACTTAGAATACTGATGGGCATATGGCCACGCCCTTTCTCCCTGGTCAGATGATTCCAGAGATAAGAGAGCATTGTTCTAGTGTATGCTCCTGGATTTTTAGGATTGAACCTTAAAAGTGGAAGCAAGACAACGTACTGCAGAAGACATTTCCCTGAGTACTTTGGAACTAGTTTTTCTGCGAGCTTACAGCAATAAACCAGTGAGTAGTTTTACTGTGTCTTTTAACTATTTCTGGCTGACTGCATTTAGCATTAAAGGCTTCATCCACAACTAGCCTTGGGGATTTATTTTGGGTGCTAGAAGACCCCAGTCAGAGGTATCAGAAAACCAGTCAGAGGTATCAGAAAAAGCAGGCATCCTTGATCTCTTCTATAAGCATATACCATTCTCATGACTGTACCTTTTGCTTAACCAATATCTATAGTTTATTTAAAACTAGAGGCCCGGTGCACAAAATTTGTGCGCTCAGAGTGGAGGGGTCCCTCAGCCCGGCCTGCGCCCTCTCATAGTCCGGGAGCCCTTGGGGGATGACCGAGTGATGGCTTAGGCCCACTCCCGCCACTTTCACTGCATCCGCCCAGCTTCTGGCTGAGCAGCGCTCCCTCTGTGGGAGTGCACTGGCCACCAGGGGGCAGCTCCTGCATTGAGCATCTGCCCTTTGGTGGTCAGTGCACATCATAGCTTCAGGCCAAAACTGGCTCTCTGACATCCCCCGAGGGGTCCCACATTGCAAGAGGGCACAGGCCAGGCCAAGGGACCCCACCCGTGGACTATCAGGGCCAGGGAGGGATGCGGGAGGTTGGCCAGCTGGGGACTGCAGGAAGGCTCCAGAGTGTGTCTGGCCCGTCTCACTCAGACCCGATTGGCTGGACCCCAGCAGCAAGCTAACCTACGGGTTGGAGCCTCAGAGCGTCTGCCTCCCGGTGGTCAGTGCACATCATAGCGAGCAGTTGAGCAGTCTTAACATATCATTAGCATATTACGCTTTGATTGGTTGAATGACCAACCAGACAACCGGACACTTAGCATATTAGGCTTTTATTATACAGGATAGAAATCAGTTTTCAGAATCCACCCTAAAACTGAAAACAAACAGCTACTGAAAATATAATTAAAATATCAACTGAAACCCCCCTCAAAGAATTCTGAAAGTTCTTCAGTTTTAAAACCAAATAAACCAAAACTAAAAGCCTATAAAATATGTTGCGTATCAGGTAATGAACTTGCGGGGTTTTGTAACATGCTTTAGGGCAAGCATATCAAACTCACGGCCCATGGGCCACATGTGGCCCACAAGGAATATTTTTGCAGCCCAGCCAATATAACCGTGCATGAGAAATGTTTTCATAAAAATTTCATAACCTAATTTTTACAATACCCTGTTATACATAATTATTAATAACAAACTACAATGTTCACTAATGACTGATTACTATAATTGCGTTGCATTCATTTCCCTACTTGCCTTGCGCATAGACACACCATTTCTCTCCACTAATACTACCAGTGAATATCTTAGCAGCCGATTGCCATGTCATTAGTCTTGGACTGACTTGTTTGGTGTGCGCAACAGGAAATATTTTGCTTTTGGAGAACAAGAAAAATAGGTTTATTTGCATTACGCTTATTAATTTGTGCAGTTATTCAGTGTCTGGTAAGTTAATGTTCAAGAAAAAATATTAATTTTTATTAAAATATTCTATTATTTTATGTTAACGATTACTCATTTATTTCAACCTTTTGTATTGTCTCTATCGAAATAAACCTATGTTTCTATGGAAATTGGAGCTTTTGTTTTTTTGCGGCCCACATAAACCTTGTTTAGTTGGCCCGTGTTAGCCTTTGAGTTTGACAAGCTTGCTTTGCAGTGGTTCTCAACCTTCTGGCCCTTTAAATACAGTTCCTCATGTTGTGACCCAACCATAAAATTATTTTCATTGCTACTTCATAACTGTAATGTCGCTACTGTTATGAATCATAATGTAAATATCTGATATGCAGGATGGTCTTAGGCGACCCCTGTGAAAGGGTCATTAGACCGCCAAAGGGGTCGCGACCCACAGCTTGAGAACCGCTGCTTAGAGGATGGTGCCAGGAATGGTCTCTGGTCTAAAAACTTAAGGACAGAGGGTGTGATTGTTGGTGGTGATTCCTCAGGATCATGAGAAAAGCATTTCATGGCATTTCATGGACCCTCAGACGGGAGATTGTGGTGCGGCAAGGTATACTGAGGATGGCAAAGCTGACAGTTCTACTCTTAATATGAGCTCTTCACCAGCCACATTTCATACATAAAAATCAACACTGACCTAATAAGTGTTAAAAATAATTGGCTGAAAAAATATATATTATTTTCCCACCATTGTTTATAGTCATGTAAAATTCAGTTCAGTATTTATAAAATTACACTAAATTTAAAATGCCTTGATGTGGGGTTGGGAGGACAAGAAGAGATAAACGAAAGAACTTATATACTTATATACATAGCCCATGGACATGGGCAATAGGGTAGTGAAGGCCTGGGAGGAGAGTAGGGGATGGGAGGAGAGAGGAAAACGGGAGATATCTGTAATACTATCAACAATAAAAAAATATATTTAAAAATAAATAAATAAATAAATAAATAAATAAATAAAAATAA
>NW_005357181.1:35104-35911 GCF_000412655.1 Myotis brandtii
TTGTTAATTACTGTTGGAAGACTCATAGGAAACACTGCTAAAGATTTGAACAAATGAGATTTAGAACATTTACACAGTGTTGGAGGTTTGCTGTAAAGTAGGCTAAAAGTTAAAGTAATGTCTCAGCTTATGATGTTTGCTAAATTCGGGTTTCAGAATGCAGTAGCTTTTTCTGAGCAATAAAAGAAAATATATACTGAAGAAGACCTATTATTAAAGTACAAAATGCATTCTAGAAAAGCTGTGTAAGTGTAATTACTGGTGATACAACCAATTTAAGTAAATTTTATTTAAATGTTGTTGTGGCCCAGCGGGTGTGGCTCAGTGGTTTAGTGTCGACTTATGAACCAGGAGGTTCACAGTTCGATTCCCGGTCAAGGCACATGCCCAAATTGCAGGTTTGATCCCCAGTGTGTGACGTGCAGGAAGCAGCCAATCCATGATTCTCTCGCATCATTGATGTTTTTATCTCTTTCTTCCTCTCCCTTCCTCTTTGAAATCAATTTTTAAAAAAGTTGTGGATAAAATTGTAAGTGTAAAAGAATATTTGAAATTAATTTATTGTATCATTAGTCTGTCTTTTCAGCACACAAGTTGAAATCATACATTCATAAACTATAGGAGTTACTAATGTTACTGTGGTTACTTTTATGTTTTTCTAAAGGTCTTCAAATCATAGAGCATATACAGTGATAAATAAGAAATTATCTTTTAAACTGCCCCGGTGAGATAGGGACGGCCCCGGTGAGGTTGAAACAGCCCTGGTGAGGTCGGGACGGCCCCGGTGAGGTCGGGACGGCCCCGGTG
>NW_005357181.1:36000-43243 GCF_000412655.1 Myotis brandtii
TGTAAAAGAATATTTGAAATTAATGTATTGTATCATTAGTCTGTCTTTTCAGCACACAAGTTGAAATCATACATTCATAAACTATAGGAGTTACTAATGTTACTGTGGTTACTTTTATGTTTTTCAAAAGGTCTTCAAATTATAGAGCATATACAGTGATAAATAAGAAATTATCTTTAAAATGTTTTATAACTTAAATAAACTTTATGGACATTTTGTGTCAAGTACTTAAGAGATTTGTCAAGTGACAGAGCATATCAGCTCCCTTTTGCTGTCCCAGTTGTTTGCTAATGGAGCACTCAGCATGCGCCACCTTTTCTCCATGACTTTATCGACGTCAGTGAGGAAGATCAAGATGCTGAGCTTTGAGCTTATCAGAAATCTAAAAGAGCTGGTACTCTTTTTCAAAAATATTTTTTTATTGATTTTTAGAGCGAGAGCTGGAATTTCAGAAGAGAAATTACAGGTGGCCTTCCTGTAGATTTAGCTCAGATTATTGAAGCCTGTGATGTATGTCTGAAGGAAGATGATAATGACCTGGTATTCCTCCTATTGATCCTGGAATTAGATAAGCAATAAGTCCTGATTGACAGCCTCTGTGAAAAGCTGGTCAAATTTCAGGAAGATGAATGCCCATCTCTGAGACTGCTAAGCAACCTTTTCCATGGTATGGATAAGAATACTCCTGTAAGATACACGGTAGATAGCAGCCTCATTAAAGTGACAGCATCTTGTGGGGCCATCCAATATATTCCAACTGAACTGGGTCAAGTTAGAAATGGATTTCTTACTGGAACATCATCACCGGGAAGAAGCACATTCTTTTTAGGGTATTTTATGAGCTGCTTGTGGATTATAAGAAAAATGATGCTGCTTCAAAAGTCACGGTCAAATTGCTAGGAAGTTACATGGAGAACAATCCTTCCCAGTGCCCACGGGTATTGTACGAATATTGAAAGATCCAAATGTCTTTCTTTTTTAACATCTTCTTACTTGAAAACCCATCAATTTTTTGGAAGGCGAACTTATTCATGATCTTTTAACCATTTTATTGAGTGATAAATTGTCAGACTAATAAAGACTTCATAGATTCACTTGGATAACATGAACAGAATATGGCAAATAAAGAAATTTCTCTTGATATAATGCAACAGGAACTTCAGATTGGAGTTGATGATTCAATGAAAACAAAAATGGCCTACTGCAAAATTGATCAGACCCAGAGAAAAGTGGTGATCAGTCATAGCACACATCGGAAATTTGGAAAACAGCAATGGCAACAACTGTATGATTCTTAATGTCTGGAAACAAAAGTTGAACAAAGTGAAAAACAGCCTTTTGAGTCTTTCTGATACCTGAATCTTTATGCTATAAATTTTGTTCTTTGGGGGGAAAATATCTAAATCATAGTAAAACATTAAACTGAAATTTGAAGGGAAAAAAGATAACTGTCAAGCAAATATAAAGGTGCATTGTTTATTTTTCTTTTATAAAAAGACAGAGTTTAATTTTTTTAATTTCTGGAATTAAAATTAAAGTATACAAAATGCTACATAACAAATATTTTTAGAAAAACAAACACTAAATATTTACTTCAAGATGACACTTTAACAATAAAAAAAGTAGCTGCTATTCAAAAGAAATTTGCACAAAGGAGAGAACATTTTTAAATGGATGTTTAGAAATGTTTCCATCATTAAGTGATTTTACTGCCATGAACAATGTGTTACCTATAAAACCTCTCTTATTTATATTCTTGAAACACTTAGAAACAGAATTTTCTAATCTGCTTAAAAATAACTAAGAACTATTTCTTTTTAATAAAGGGTTTCAGTGGATTTAACATGCTTATTACAAAAGTAATTATTTAATGATTTCTAATTTTTTTGTAATGTCAACAGAATGTCATGAGGAAAAATTGAAATTTCAACAAAACCAATTATCTATTGGTGGACAGTTTGGAAAATAGTAGAGTGATTCAGCAAATGGAGTAAATATTACATTTTGTTTCAATCAAGTTATCTTGGTGAGATAACTTTTTCATGTATGACAAGCATTAAACCAAATGTCAACCAACACATGAATGGAGTAACAATTTATGGTAATGAATGGAATAAAAGTAATTAATTATTAATACATGCAGCAACATGGATAAATCTCAAAATCACAGATCTGAGTAAAAAGAGCCATGCAAAAAAAGGGGGGGGGCGTATATACTGTGTGATTTTTAAAAAGTAGGATATTCAAACTAATTTATAGTGACAGAAAGCAGGTCATTGGTTATCTGGAGATGGGATGGAGGGAGGAAAGGTGTGCAAAGAGGCAAAAAGAAATGTTTATTATCTTGGCTGTGGAGATGATTTCAAGGGTATATATATATATATGTCACAAATTATCAAATGTGCACGTTGAATATGCACAGTGTATCTTCTTCAATAAAGTTGTAAAAAAAATAGTAAAATAACATAATAAGGGTTCCAGAAGGAGAGGAAGCAGAGCAAGGAACAGAAAACCTGTTAGAAGAAATAATGACAGAAAACTTCTCTTATTTAGGGAAGAAAATGTCACACAAGTCCAAGAAGCACACAGAGTCCCAATCAAGATGAAATCTTAAAGACCAACACCAAGACAAATCATAATTAAATTGGCAAACATCAATGACAAAGTAAGAATCTTAAAGGCTACCAGAGAGAGACAAAAAGTTACCTACAAGGGATCTCCCATTAGACTATCAACTGATTTCTCAACAGAAATGCATCAGGCCAGAAGGAAATGGAATGAAATATACAAAGTGATGCAAAGCAAGGGACTGAATACAAGAATACTCTACCCAGAAAGGTTATCATTCAAAATTGAAAGTGAAATCAGGAGCTTCACAGACAAAAAAGGGCTAAGGGAGTTTATTACCACCAAGCCTATAATGCATGAAATGCTAGAGGGACTGCTGTAAAAAGAAGAAATAGAAAGGAAAAAAGGAACACAGGCATAAAAAATAAAAATGGTGAAAAACAAGTACCTATCAATAATAACCTTAACTGTAAATGGATTAAATGCTCCAATCAAAAGACATAGGGTAGCTGAATGGATAAGAAACATGACCTATATATTTGTTGTCTACAAGAGACCCCCACCTCAAAACAAAGGATGCACACAGACTGATAGTGAAGGGATGGAAAAAATATTTTTCAGGAAAATGGAAATGAAAAAGAAGCTGGGGTAGCAAGACATATATCTGACAAAATAGACCTCAAAGAGAAGGCCATAACAAGAGATAAGGAGGGCCACTTCATAATACTAAAGGGAGCAATTCAACAAGAGGATATAACTCTGATAAACATATATGCACCCAATACAAGAGCACCCACGTACATAAAAAAAACTTCTGGAAGATATCAAGGGAGAGATCAACAGCAATACAATAATAGTAGGGGACTTTAATACCCCCATTGAAACCACTGGATAAGTCCTAGACAAAAACAGCAAAGAAACAGCAATCCGAAATGACGCACTAGATCAGATGGACTTAATTAACATATTTAGAACTGTTCACCCCAAAGCCACAAACTATACATTCTTCTCAATTGTACATGGGACATTTTCAAAGATAGACCACATATTGGGTCATAGGCAAAGTCTCTTCAAATTCAAGAAGATTGAAATCATATCAAGCATCTTCTCAGACCACAATTAGAAATAAACTACAATCAAAACAATCAAAAAATCAAACACTTGGAGGCTAAATAGCATGCTATTAAACAATGATTGGATTAACAAAGAGATCAAGGAAGAAATAAAAAGCATCCTGTAAACAAATGACAATGAAAACACAACAATCTAAAATCTATGGGACACAGTGAAAGCAGTGCTGAGAGGGAAGTTTATAGCTCTACAGGCCTACCTCAAAAAACAAGAAAAATAAATTATCTAACTCTACAACTTAAAGAATTAGAAATAGAGCAACAAGAAAAACCCAGAGTAAGCAGAATGAAGGAATTAAGAACAGAGCGGAAATAAATGACACAAAGACAAAAAAAAGAAAACAATACAAAAGATCAACAAAACCAAGAGCTAGTTCTTTGAAAGGATAAACAAGATTGATGAACCTCTAGCCAGGCTCACCAAGAAACAAAGAGAGAGGACCCAAATAAACAAAATCAGAAATGAAAGAGGTGAAGTAACAACCGACCCTGCAGACATACAAAGGATTGTAAAAAAAAAACTCTACTACAACAAACTGGACAACCTAGACTAAATGGACATATTCCTAGAAAAATACAAGCTTCCAAAACTCAATCAGGAAGGATCAAAAACCTGAATAGGCCAATAACTACTGATGAAATTGAAGCAGTAATCAAAAAACTTCCAGCAAACAAAATCCCTGGGCCGGACAGCTTCACAGGGGAGTTCTACCAAACGTTCAAAGAAGAACTAAAATCTATCCTTCTCAGACTGTTCCAAAAAAATTCAAGAAAACTCTTTCTATGAAGCCAGCTTTACCCTAATTCTAAAACAAGATAAAGACACTGCAAAGAAAAAGAATTACAGGCCAATATCCCTGATGAACCTAGATGCTAAAATCCTCTTTCTGTGAGTTCATTATTGGTATGTAAAAAAGCCATAGATTTCTGGGTGTTAATTTTGTATCCTGCTACATTGCTGAATTCTAGAAAATCAGATCCAGCATTACATTAGAAAGATCATACACCATGACCAAGTGGGGATGCAAGGCTGGTACAATATCCGCAAATCAATAAACATAACTCACATAAGCAAATTGAGACAAAAATCACAGAATCATATCAATTGATGCAGAAAAAGCATTTGACAAAATCCAATACCCTTTCCTGATAAAAACTCTCAGCAAAGTGAGAATAGAGGGATCATACCTCAACACAATAAAAGCCTTATATGACATACCTACAGCCAACATTATACTCAATGGGCAAAAACTAAAACCATTTCCCCTACGAACAAGAACAAGACAGACAGGGATGCTCACTTTCACCACTCCTGTTTGACATAGTACTGGAACTTTCTGAGAGTAGCCCACCCGCGTAACTGCATGCACAGAAGCCTGTCTACTGGTGTGTCATTATCTAAAAACTCTATTCAAACATATCCGTTTACAATATAAAAACCCATTCACTTTAGTTTCATGATAAAGTGAGTATGCAAATGCACTGATTGAAAGGCATTCTCATTCAATCAGTTGTTCCTGGCGCCTTCACCAATGAAGTTATAATGATATTTATATCCCCTGAAAAAGCATAAGATTCAAAGATGTCCATCAGCTCCATGCAGAGCCCACCTGGTTGCATTAACCCAAACAGTAGCACTAACCATGCCATTATTAGCATGTCAACAGGTTTCTGAAGATTCCCTCTTTATAAGAGGCCTTAACAGAATATATCTAGAGGCAGAGATAGCAGCGTTCTTTTAACAGTCTTTGTCTATATTGTAAATAATGATGAAAATAACTTTAAAATGTGTCTGGAGAAGACAGGCTCTGCAAGAGAGATGCCATTGTAATTTACTTAGTGCACTGGATTGGGGGGGGTAGATTATATGACTCAATTTGTGTTTTTCTATTTGAAAATCTTTTTGTATGCTACTTTCAGAAAGTTCTTTTTTCTACTAGATACAAGCTTAAGAATAAACAAACCTGTACTGTCAAAAAAAAATAAAATTGCAATAATATACCTTTACACAGTATATTAGGGCTAATAAAAAAGTACCACAGAATAGGTGGTTTTGGGAAGGAAAAAATTTTTGTCTGCCCTTCTAAGTTCTTTTGCTTGGCCTAAGAATTAAATTGACAGGAGAATAAATAGGAGAAAAGTAACCAAATTTAATTGCTTACATATGTGCAGGGATCCCATAACAATATAGGAAGTTCAGGTGCATATGCCAGCTTGAGGAAAGTAGAAGGAGTTAGTGGTTTGGAACTTCAAAGGGGAGAAAGCAATTTACACAGAAAATTAAATGTTTGGTAAACAAATATTTGATGATAAATACCTCTGGACAGAGACAATAGGACTCTGATCTCTAGGTCCTGCCAACTTTCCCCCATCACACTTAGCCCATATTCTTTGTATGTATCTCAGGTGATAGCTCCATTTCCTGGAATAGGCTCTCAATCTAACTTCTTTTCTTTTTTAAAATATATTTTTATTGATTTCAGAGAGGAAGGGAGAGGGAGAGAGAGATAGAAAAATCACTGATGAAAGAGTATCATTGATTGGCTGCCTCCTGCACTCCCCCTACTGGGGATCAAGCCTGTAACCCATGCATGTGCCCTTGACCAGAATTGAACCTGGGATCCTTCAGTCTGCAGGCCAACACTTTACCCACTGAGCCAAACCACTTAGGGCAATCTAATTTCTTTTAGGAAGTTAAGGGGAAAGCCAAGGTTCTTTGCGATTACTTTGTTTCTTTAAAATAAAATAATCCTCATGTCAGAGACACAAATTTGGGGATGGCAAGTTTTGCATTATTATAGTGATACTAGTGGCCCGGTACACGAAATTCATGCACATTAAAAGGGAATTAATTAGAGAAAATATTTTAATATTGCTACTTGCCCTTTCTCTATAATAGAAGTGTGAGAGATGAAAGGAAATTAGTAAAATGTATATGAAAATAACATATAAATTTATTAATAAATAAACAGTAACAAAAGGATATAACAACAGAGGCATGATATAAAAACAACAAAAACATGATATAAAAACAACAGTGATGCAAACAATGACTGATAAAGTGATTAAACTTATTCTAATATCTCCCTGTACACCACATTAAGAGTGAAAACACTTTCAGAGTGCTTGACTAATTTCCCTTGTGCTGAAGTATTTAGAGCTTTAACTTTAACTTCACATGCTCTTCGAAATTGAGAGAAAGCAACATATAACTGACCATGTGCGAAAACGGGTTCAGATAGGAATATGCCTACTCTGTCTAGAGTTTGTCCTTGTGATTTATTAATAGTCATCACAAATGCTGGCATCATGGGAAACCGTCATTGAATCAATTTAGATGGGAGGCCAGTGTCAGATGGGGACAAATTAATTCTTGGAACCAGAACAGCCTCTCCCTCTGCAGATCCTGTTAATACTTCAGCTTCAATAATGTTAGGTCATAATCTTTAGATAATAAATCTGGTACCATTACAAAGACCCCATTTACTATTGAGATTTCTCAATAGCATGATGATTGCACCCACTTTCAATTTTAATTTATGACA
>NW_005357181.1:43715-49213 GCF_000412655.1 Myotis brandtii
TTGTAAGAGACAACTTTCTGAAACATCCCCAAACATTACAGTACTTTAAACTCGTTTGTACTGTGGCCGATAGCATAGCATGTGGTACAATACTGAGACATTGTCGAAAATCCCCTCCAAGAAGGAGAACTTTCCCACCAAATACAACATTCAAATTCATAATTTCTCTTAGTAATCTGTCTATGGCATTTATAGCATGACTGGATGCCATGGTGCATTCATCAATAATGAGAAGTTGGGCCTTTTTAATAGTTTTAGCAACTTCACTGTTTATATTGAGTCTAGAAATTGAAGTTTCATTTAATGGAATCGGTAATTTATATTGGGAATGAAAGGTGCTTCCACTGAGAAGTAAATTTGCAGCAATTCCTGTAGACACTGTGGGTAAAACAGTACCACCATGATCTCTAATATAATGTATTAAAACTTTATAAAGATATGCCTCCATGCTCCGAGGGCCGGTTCCTGCTTCAAACCTCAGCCTTACCGGAAACAGCTTAGGGAGGGCACAGCTGTTGCTAAGAGGACCCAGGACTCAGTGTGTCCACACTCTGAGAGCGGGTTCCTGCTTGAAACCTTGCCCTCGTGGGAAACAGCTCGGGGAGGGCGGAGCCACTTCCAAGACGACGCCTGCAGGACTGACTTCCTTCCGGTTGGTTGAGCCTCGGTCATGACGCGTTACACCCAGGGTTTTTATATAAATAGATAACAATAGGAATTGATTTTCTCATGATTCTGGAGGCTAAAGGTCTGAGATCTGGAGATTCTCTCCTGGGCTTATTGACAGCTATCTTCGCCCTCTGTCTTCACACGACCTTCTCTCTCTGCATGCCCATGACTTTTATAAGAACAAGAATCATATTGGATTAGGGCGCATCCATATACCCTCTTTAAAAACCTTGTCTACAAATACAGTCACATTCTAAGGTACTAGGGGTCAAGATTTCAACATATGACTGGAGAGGCCACACAATTCAACACATAACACATTTGTATCAGAATGACAAAAAAATTTTTTAAAGAAAAATTGTGGCATTTGAAGTGCTAGTAAGGATGTGGAAGATTATGATTCAAATTCATTGCCGATGGGAACACAACATGGCATGTCCATTTTGGAAATCATGTACTTATTGTATGGGCCAGCAATTTCATTCTTAGGTATTTACCCAGGAGAAATTAAAACATGTTCACACAGAGATTGCATATAAATGCTTACAACAGTTTTATTCATAGTAGTCCAGAATTAAAAGAACCAAAATATTCATCAACTGGTGTATAAATAAATTGTTGTATATCCATAGAAGGAATACTACTCATGAATCAAAAGGAACAAATCACTGATACATTCAACAACGTGAATAATCTCAAAGGCATTGTGCTTTTAAAAAAAAAAAATAGCCAGATACAGAAAGCTAAGTAAAAGAAGGCAGACACAAAAATGGTACAATTTATCTGACTCTGGAAAAGGAAAAACTAAAGTCAAAAGACTGGATCAGTGATTGCCAGGGGCTAGGGATGAGATCTACTGGAAGAAGGTTTGGGGTTAGAGGGGTAGTTTATGAGTTAGGGAAATGGTCTATACCTTAATTGTGGTAGTGGTCACTGAACTGTATACATTTTTCAAAACTCAAACTGTCCTCTTAAAGAATGTAAACTTTACTGTATGCAAATTTTGCCTCAACAAGCTTAACTTTTTTTAAAAAGTATCAAAAATAATAATCTTAAGAGCAAACCATGGAATTGATGAAAAATAGGATGTTAAACAAATATTTTCAAAATTATATGGTATATTCAACTACAATGCTCTTACTAAAATAATCTAGTATTGATAATAACATTTTTAATTCATCTGATTTCAATTTATTTTTGTGTATGACTACATGTTACATATAAATATTACTACAAGTACATGTGTAGACTTTATACATAAATAGATATGTAAATGAGATGCATGTTCAAATTTTATTTTTCCCTAAGTCATGAACACTCAAATATTTTGGATATCACTGATTTAGATTTCTTCCAATTTTTTATTATTACAATAAATAATTCTCATACTTACAACTTTGTGCTTAAAGCTTTTATTTTTATTTTGGCTTTTTTTAAAAGAAGAATGACATAATTTAGATTAAGAAATCAAGGTAAAAAAATGATACCTCATGAAATTTATACGTTCAATTGTTTTCCAAAGTTGTTGAACCCATTTACCTTCCCACAAACAATGAATGAAAGTATATGTTTCACTATTCCTTTGTCAGCACTGATTGATATAATCATTTTAAGTGCTCTTTATTATATGATGGAAGACTCATTCTCTTATTATTTTAGACTTGAATTAGTAAATTACTTTCAGCAGCTACTAAAATCTTACAAACATGGCCCCACCTATTGATATAGTGTATTATATGCATTGAGTTCCATATATTAAGCCGTCTTTACGTTCTTGAGCAGAATGTACAATTTTGATTACTTGCTGGCAAAGCTGGCCCAGTGGTTTGTAGTTGGTAATGGCTCCGCATAGTGACTCCAGAGTCCCCATTCCTCCCAGAACCTAGTCCTTCAATAGAACTAACTGCTTCTATTTTCAACTATTCTCTCAGCTTCTGAGTCATCATCCCAGGCCTATGATGGAAGATGCATTCTCTTATTATTTTAGATTTAAATTAGTAAATTACTTTTAGCAAATGTTTTTCAGCAGCTACTAAAGTCTTACAAAGATGGTCCCACCTATTGATATAATGTATTATATGCATTGAGTTCCATATATTAAGCCATCTTTAAGTTCTTGAGCAGAATGTACAATTTTGAGTACTTGCTGTCAAAGCTGGCCCAGTAGTTTGTAGTTGGTAATGGCTCCTCATAGCCTTGGCAGCTGACTCCGGAGTCCCCATTCCTCCCAGAACCTAGTCCTTCAATAGATGTTTGTTTTCTTATTCCTACTGCTGCATACTTTCCCTCAGTCTCTCAGGTACTTGCTTATATTTCCCTGTGAAGTGACTGTTTTCATAGTATGCCACTGCCTTCAGCTCCTTAAAATGGTTGTCTGTCTCTCATTCTTCGGACACTGAGCAGGCCATTATCACCTCTATGTCCAGCACAGTCTCCAGAACAGAAATGGCTTTCCCTTCAGGGACTTGGGGGCACTGCACTTAGGCTTTGAGCTTTTGCAGAGCTCTGGAAGTGCAGGCATCCACCACCCACTGAGTAATGCGGTCTAGATTACAGTTTATATAAGGGAGTCCAGAGCTGCTATCTAAATAGGCTTTATCCGCCACCCTACCACCTGAGGGGAGCTTTCGTGCATATGACAGAAGCAAGTGGCAAACATATTACAACATGACTTAATTCTCAGCGTCTGAGAGAGTGAAAGCAAATACCAGCACCAGAAGGAGAAAACAAACAAACCAATAAGGAAAATAGTCTTTGGCACTTAAAACTGGCTAAATGGTGTTAAGACCCCCTGGCTAACTTTTATTGAATCCATTCTTTGAAGCCAACAATACAAAGCAGCCAATACTACTTCAATAATGCTTATGCTTTCCCATGAGGAAGAAATCCGCAATTCTCAATTCTGACTATACATCAAAACAATCTCTAGCACTTTATACATACGTGGACCCAACACTCAGATATTCTCTTTAGAGGGTCTGGGATGAGGACTGAGCTTCTTCACTTTTCAAAGGCTGCTTGTATGATTTTGATGCTGAGCCAACATTTAAAACCACTGGTTTTGAATTCTGGGGATCAGATGGACTTGGGAAAATACTCCTTTCCAGAAAGTTTAACAACAACAACACAAAATCCTAAGATCTGAAAGTACCAAATCTTTATTTTTAGCTGGTTAATCAATGTGTACATGGATTAAAATGAATGAACCATATTGTCAAGGATTAACATTCCTAATACAAGTCCCAGAGTTACTCTGTATGGGATAAAATGACCTATCAGGTAAAAGGGGATTAGAGATCTTTTGCAGGTTTTATCTGTCCTGCTTGTCCATGTCTAGTAGCATAAAGCTGCACAATGATAGGATGTGTGCTCAGTTTGACAAGGCAGTCTTCCTCCTAGAATAGAGGTCTTGGTTTACTTATGCAGGCATAAGAGTATTTGGAAAGCCCAAGACTAATAATATAAAATGATTTGGAGATTATGGAAAGTAAAATAATCGCAAGTTTTATTAAACCCATCTGTTCATCTGTATACTTCTCCCAATCCCAGGGAGAAGCAAGAAAACCATCTTATGTAATATACTCACATAAGCGGGCCGGAACAGGCAGAGGCTGGGCCCGGAGAGGCAGCGGCTGACACTGTTGCTGGAAAATGAAGAGAAGAGGGAGGCATTGGCAGTGCAGCAGTTTAGGGAAGACGGTTATCTGTCTGTTGGTAACCAGAAAAGAGGGGGGATATTTTTCTAAGGGCACTGCAATCAGAAGGGACCCTCTCCAAAAGAATGGTCAAACTTCCATGGCGGGGCCATGGGGTACAGTAGCATTTAAGAAGAAAAAGACCAGTGTCTCTGCAGAAAGAGCTGTTTTACGTGGAGAGCAAGTCAGTGTGACTTAAATAATTAATATTGGGGGTTCTCATAGCACAGATAACAGGACTCAATAAATTTTGAGACAATTCATTAACTGAATATGAATAAATAGATAGATAAATAAACGAATAAATAAATAGATTTATAATTTATTGCTGGTCTGTTTCAAGGCACAATAATTGTACAGAATTTTACATATTGTTTTTCAGCTCTGAATTCAATCTTTGTCCTCTACTCCATATTTCATAGATGTCAAAATTAGCTGCTTTCTTATTGGTTTCTGCTCATAGGAAATATCAGAGTGGAACTGGAAGAAGAAAGTAGAGAGGAGGGACTAGATTTCCTTCTTCCGGTCAGCTGGTTCCAGCCTTCAGCTTCCCTGGGCACTGGACTCACCATCACAGGTGTCAGCAAGAGCCAGCGATGCCCCTTCCTCAGAAAGCTGAGCATCTAGGTCAGGGGTGGGCAACCTCTGGCACGCGTGCCAAACATGGCACGCCAGTAACTTTTGCTGGCACGCAAAACCCTCTCTTATAATCTTCCATTTACAATTTTTTTCTTAATATAGACTTTTTTATTTTTCAGATAAATTCAGTGTAGGTGCATCTTAGATAAGTAAATAATTTTACATAACAAGTTATTTTAAAGACCATAGACATGGATTGACGAGAGAGGGGAAGAGCAATTTCTATGCCTCTGCCTTAACTCTCCCTGCCTTCCTAGATCCAACCAGTGTTTTGGTTTCATCCACATATGCTTGTGAATCTTTGTTCTCAGTGATGAATTTTGTTAAGTCTCATAATAGGAGTAGCCTGACGGATGAAAGTAGTAGCTCGTGCATATCTCTGAAGGTCACGAAATATAAACCTGATGTTGTTATGCCCAGATTTCAGGATCCCCAAGAAACCACATCAGGGAGCCAGCCAGTCCGATGCAAAAGCATAAGAGTCTTTATTCGAGC
>NW_005357181.1:49684-53447 GCF_000412655.1 Myotis brandtii
CCTGTATCCAGTCCTTCCCTCTGTTGGAAATGCTTAGTGTATTTTTTGTCTTCCTGACTAGACCCTGCCCAGTACAAAAGGCAACAGTTGGTCTGGTTAATGTATTCAAAGGGGAAGAACAAAATGCAAACACACTAATTGTGCTTTTTTTTCTGCCCATAATTTGTTCAAATAAGCATTTACTGAGCATCTCTGTCTAGAGATAAGTGTCTCAGATTTAAAATGAATGATACAATTCAAATGTGCAAGTAAAACCCAATAATAAAATGTACTGAAGAGTATAAAATATTATATAAAGTGTTATACTTTCTTAATATTATTTAATTCACAACACCTTTTTCTTTAAGCTAACTGCTTCTACTTTCAACTATTCTCTCAGCTTCTGAGTCATCACCCCAGGCCTAGCCCTGTTTCTGAAACATCAGCCTCTCAAGATCACACTGCCCTGACTCTCTCATCCTACCTGCCTCTTCCTCAGGCACCGTCTCCTTGAATCCTTGGACTCTCAAGGAGTGGGCAAGTGGCAATTGTCTTTGGTTCCCAATGTGGGCCAGCCATCAATGCCCTGGGCTGATTTACAGTAGTCCTTTGTAAATGTTCGTGTTTGAACTCCAGAAATTTTAATAGGGCCCCAGTATGAATTGACTGGATTACTTTCTTGGATTCCATGGAGTGCTCAGTGTGAAATATATCCCATAATTTTGAGTTCATGCCAAGTAATGAACAGATTTAATATTGAGTGATGGGAGGTCATCATTTCCTGCGTAAAATCCACACTCTTAACTCAGAGAAATATCATTCAGACAGCTGGATTCTCCGGAGGGGGGGTGGGGTGTTTGTTTTCATATGTGTCCATTCACACACCTACAGTTCCCTTCAATGCTCAGAGCCCTTGGGTCTTACAACACTATATGTAGGACTAATGTACACTCTATTGTGCCTCTTTTCTTAAACTTTATTTTAAAATGTTAAACAATTGAGCACTATTGTACTCAGCCCCTACAACAAGAAATCAACATTAAAAAGAAAAAAAAAAGCTCTGCACTTTTTAAAACTAAGTTCTTATTGATGCTGATAAGGGCATATTTGAACTTCTGGAACAGTGTAATGTTGAAAAATTCTAGAGTATAGTTTCACTTGAGTGAAAATATATTTTTGTTTTCTGATCATTTATTTGAGACAGTGTCCAAAGTCTGCATGTTAGCTATAGGTTTCCAATTATGTTTTCTGGGTGTGTTTTTTTCAGAAAATTAAAATATATTCACTCAATTGTCACTCAAAGTGTGTGAGCGTGGAGTGGGGATCTAGCTAAATAGATTAAAAAAAAAACACACAACAAAAACAAAATCTACTCAAATCTTTAAAAGCTACTAAAGCGGGGATAAATTATCAGAAATGTCTTTCAGAAATAAAGGGTAAATTTTAAAGCTCGGTGTCACTTAACCAGTATATTCATATGAAAGTAAGGAGTGTTTCCTTTATATATATCCAAAGACCTTCTTCCTTCTGTCCTGATTGAGGTTCTCTTACTCTCTTTGCTAAGTAACCTTTTCCTCCTGACCCTTTAACCCAATCTATTCTTTACACAATAGCTTACTTATTGTTCAAAATCCAAATAAGTCATCCCTTGTTTCAAATTTCCTTTCGTTCCCCATTAATTCAAAGACTTAAAAAAAGGCTGTAGTTTATTATTCATTTTAAAATATGCTACAGCATATATACAACAGTCTACCTCTTTCTGCATTTCTGTACTATTATTGTCCTGTCATTTGAGAAGCATAGAGAAGGTAGCCAGATCTATAGTTATAAAGTAATTTAAATCCGATAGCCCAGCACAAAAAGGAATACATGAGAAAAATAAGTTATAACCTTTGTCCTCTGCCTTTTACTTTAGAAGAGAGTAAGAGACAAATTTAAGAGACATATGGGAAATATCTTTAACAAGACTTTGTGATGGGGTGAAGAAAAAAGAGACAAGAAGATGCTCAGATTTCTGAGTAGAACAACTATTTCGATCATGGTGCCATTCTCTAATCTATGGGTTGGGGAAGTTTGACTTTTTTTTTTAACAGAAAAGGGAGTTGAATAGAAATAAGTTCTGACAGAAAGTTGCCAAAAGGTAGGGGAAAAAAATAAAGGTTGGCTATAGATGAGAGAGGAAAAGCTCAGAAGCAGAAAATATCTGTATGATCAATTTCTCCATCTCTTCATTTCTTAGTACACAACCTGTTCTAAGATCTCTCAAATGTTAAAAGAAAGTATATCCTTTGACACCCCCCCCCACCCCATGTATCTACAGTTACCATTTTATTTGTCTGCTCCCTTACACAACAAGATTTCTCAAAGGAGGAATCTATAATCATCATTTCTACTTCCCCTCCTCATATTGGGTCCTTAACTCCTCTTCTGCTGCCTTTACTCCTCTGAGATTATTTTAATTGTGACACCGAGGAGCTCCACCTCATCAAAGTCAATGAAAAATCACTTCCTTCTTCTCATCTTAAACACTTAGCAATTGCTCAGCCTGTTTGAATACTCTTTTCTTGATTTCTGTGATACCACCACTCTTGGTTTTCCCACTGCCTCACTGTTTGGTCCTTAGTCCCAACATAATTCTTCCTCTGCTAGAGTTCTAAATGTCAGAGTGCCCCACAAATAGTCTTAGACCTTTTTCTATTTTGCATCCACATACATCCAATAGATCATTGCTTAAAAACCCAGATATACAAATAACTCCTAGTTGTTGTTGTTTTTCCTTGTGTAGTTGTTCTACTTGAATTTCCACTGGATTGTATAATTGAAAGTTCAAATGTAACTGGATGATTGCCCTGTGACCTTTCAACCTATTCGTCCCTCAGATTTACTCATCTGAACATTTTGTTCATCACTGAACATTTCCCAAAGCCAACCTTATAGCATCCTTGATTTCCCTTCCCCTTCCCTCTCCCTTACTATTAATATCTTATCCATCTGAAAATTTTATAAATTTGACATCTAAGACATAGCTCTCCATCTTCTCTCCATTTCCACTACAACTACCCTGTCCAAGCCACCATTATCTTATTTGGAGTAGTGCAGTAGTCTCTCATAGGATTGTCCTGATTCTTTTCATGACTCCTACAATCCATTCTCCTCACAAAGCCAGAGTGATATTTTTCACAAAAATTAGATCGTGTCACTCCTCTGCTTAAAACTTTTCATGACTTTCCATTGCATTTAAAATAAAAGTAAACTCTCTACCATGTTCCAAAATATCCCATATGATGATCCAGTCCTCCCTGCCTGCATCTACAACCTCATTGCTCACCACTCTCCCCTTGCATTGTAAGCTCCAGCCACACTGGCCTTAGTTCTGTCCTTGAACATGCCAGGCTCATTCCTGTCTTACCTAGGTCTCGTCCCCCTCTATTAGCATAGCTCTGTCCAAAGACTTCATGGCCGGCACATTTACATCATACAGGTTTCACCTCCAAGATCCGCTTCCTAAGAAAGGGCTTCCCCTATGTTCCAATCATTACTCTGTTTTACAACAACAACTTTGTTTTCTTTATAGCACTTGCCGCTCTGTGAAATCACCTTTCTCGTGTGTTTGTTTATTTGTTTACTTGTCCCCTGAAGCTTCTCTGTCCCACTCAGTGTTATCATCGTCCTGAAAATATTGAATGTTTCCTAATACAAGTGAAAGTGGATGGAATACAAAGCATAGGTAGAAAGATTAAGAGGGGCAGCTTTTTCACTGTGGAGGGAGGGAAGAAAGAAAAAA
>NW_005357181.1:55075-91489 GCF_000412655.1 Myotis brandtii
GAATCAGGGACATAGAAAGGGAATGGACTGACTATTCTTGGGGGGGAAAGGGGTGTGGGGGGTGCGGGAAGAGATTGGACAATAATCGTGCACCTATGGATGAGGACATTGGGTGGGGAGTGAGGGAGGAGGGTGGGTTGGGAACTGGGTGGAGGGGAGTTATGGGGGAAAAAAAGAGGAACAAATGTAATAATCTGAACAATAAAGATTTAATTTTTTTAAAAAAAGAAGTATAAGCAAGAGAGTGATGTGATTATATTCATTTCAGAAAGAAGAATCTTCCAGAATAGTAGGCACTGAACTATAAAGCATGGAAACCTAACTAGGTTCACGAAAAAATAGTGATCATAGAGAATATGAGAGTACACAATCAAACATCCTGCCATTTATTGTTTCACTGACATTCAGTGTGTCCCCCCCGCCCACTCCCCTTCATCTTTTCAGGGGTGAGTCCTCCATTTAGTGCTTTTACTATCTGCTCATTGTTAAACTTAGGCCAACTGCTTCCTGACAATGCAGAGAAGAGGAAAAACAGTGAGGGATGGACAGATCTGTGTAAACAACACTGGGAAATAATTATTGTACATTCTTTGTTGGTCGACTCTCTTATCTGAACGCTTGCATGTGAGTGAAACTAGGTTAGAAGAACTAACTGCCCCTTGGCATCCGAAGGGAGTGGGCATTCTCATCACTTTTAGTGGGATAGGCTGTCAAGACCATCCTGCTGAGTAGTATGTGTGCTTCTTGCTGTGTAGATGCTAATGGACATAAACAAACTATAAGAACAACTCATTCCTGGCACCCTCCAAAGAATGGTGCTCTCGAAATAACAGGAAACAAAGAACAGGCAGCGTGTGCCTAGGCATCTCATCTGAGAAAAATGTGTTTATCAGAACTGGAGTAAATTGCTCATTAAATTCACACAGCACACAAAGGTGAGAGAGAAGCTATGAAAGTCAAGAAAGAATAAATAAGCAAAGAAGATGTGTATCTCCAATGGAAATTGGTTTAAAATGTATCAAGAAAAACAGGTTAGGTCTGAAGCAAAACTTAACCACAAATTGTAATAAAAATGGATCTTTTCACTTTCAGGGTTGTTTTTCATAACATCATAAAGAAAGCCTGACTGGAATAGAGGGATGGTTACATGGAAATATAGACAAATGATGGTGAATATCAAGAATCAGTTTAGGATCTCAATGTTTAAAAAAATTATGTGTAGCCCAGCCAGCATGGCTCAGTGGTTGAACATCAACCTATGAACCAAGGGGTCACGGTTCAGAGCTCATGCCCAGATTGCAGACTTGATCCCCAGTGTGGGGGCATGAAGGAGGCAGCTGATAGATGATTCTCTCTCATCGCTGAGGTTTCCTCTCTCTCTCCCTCTTCCTTCCTCTCTGAATTCAGTAAAATATATGTATTTTTAAAAAGTATGTTTAGCCCAGCTAAAACACATAGGTCCTTTCAAAATGGGATTAATGATCTTGTCTATGCCACTCTAAGAAAATCAAAGTGGTTTAAGGTATAATTCTGTTTCTCAAGAAGTTGTTTTAAAGGCTTGTGGTTAATTTACCATTAGATAAGGAGTTGCAATTTCTTATCTCATCAGAATCGGACATCTGACCATCTCCGGTATTCTACCTAGCTTTTCTTTTATAAAACAAAAAAATATCACTTGGTTAATACACTCACTTATTTTATTTTTTTTAACTTTCTTTTTTTTATTGCTTAAAGTATTACAAAGGGTATTACATATGTGTCCTTTTTTTTTTTCCCCGCCCTTGACAATCCCCTGGCCTCCCCTACCCCCCAGTGCAAGAAATTCCAAGTTGCTCATCTAGGGGATACTTTTCAGTTCATGTCCTCCTCCTTTTTTATATAGTATCTGACACAGCAATCTATTCATTACTGGGCAAGTTCTCCTTTCTCATCTTAAAGGACAAAATATAGTTCTCCAGCTATTCCAGACATCACTTTCTTTAAGAGCTTGAAACCCCCAAGATTCCATTCCAGGCCCTCCTCTCTTTTCATTGTAGAAATTAATACTTGTAAAGAGCCTGGAATATAACAGAGAGTGGATACATATATTTTGAATCAGTAAATCCAAACCATCATCAAGTTCAATAGATTCTTCCCTTTCAAATCCAAAATATATGCATATTAAAGAATGGCAGAGAAAAACAATTCTAGGATGCAATAGCTAATTTTACATTAATTTGGCTGGGAATAGTCAATTAATCCCCCCAAAAATACAATTTGTAATAAATAGTTATCATAGTTGCAAAAGTACATTTATTGAAATCTATTCCACTAATGTTTATGACCCCAGTAAGACTGTAAGCTTCATAAGGGAAAAGGAAAGTGTCTAGTTTTATTTCCCATTCTATCTCCAACAACTAGTATAAGACTCAGTATATACTCAACAAATATTTGTAAAATTTGTGAGATGAGTGAAAAAGTAACAGTCTTGCATCTGTTTTGGCTTAAAAGGCTGATAGCTGGGTGAAGTGACAGAGAAGTAACAAATACCAAGGTCTTGTTGGGTCCAGAGCAGTGATCCCAGCCAAGGGATGATCATGTTGGAAAGGGTGGGTAAAAGTGAGGCTCGGGGCTGCCCACTGGATAAATGTCACAGGAGAGCTGTGACCCCACTGAAGGAATTTCTGTACCCGGGAGTGAAGGACGATGTATAAAACCATTGCAACCTGCGTGATTGAGAATGGCATACCACAGCATGGTGAGTCGGAATAAGGAATTACAGAATGCCTAATTGTGGGGAAGAGGGATACTTAATAACATAGCTTCATTCCAGAAGAAAAGTTCCTAGTCTGACACTGATCTCCCTGGAGACACTGGAGCTGACCTCTGCAAGTGCTGCGACCAGCTAGAGGTCTAAGACAAGCCAGCTCCCACCACACTAACCTATTCACTGCACCTAGAATGTCTTTCCTTCCCCTGACTTTGCTACTTCCTGAATTCTTTTGCTCATTCAACAAAAATATTTAAGCAAGTGTCAGCAAGTTGTGTGGGACCACAAGTACAACAGAGCACAAGACACCTTTTGAGTGTTTATTTCGTACCAGAATACTGCACTAAGTACTTTGCATAGATTTATAATCACAGTAGTAGTATGGAGTTCATTAGACTGTTATTTTCACTATACATGAGGAATCAGAGCAATGGAGAGCTTGACAAATTTTCCAAGATCACAGAGATGGGAAGGAATATGTGTATGAGGCATGTATTCATGCAACAAACACATCATGAGTCTTTGCCATGTGCCTCCTGTGTAAGCTTATGTCCTACAGCTCCCACGACTGGACCAATCCTGAGATTCGGTCAAATCCGTCTACCATCCGTATAACATTCTTATTTCTAATCCTGTATCCTCCTGCCAGAAAAGTTCTCCTATTTCTTTGTCCTCATCTTATCTTTCCTTCAAGACTTCTCTGGAATTGCCCTCCACCAGGCCAGTTTCTTCTGTTTCACAAGGTGGCTACTTCTCCAGTCTCTGGCTCATGACTGCAAATCAGTTCTCTGAAATTTAATCAAATTCTGCTGGGTATTAATTTTTAAATTACTTCAGTGTGTATATCAACAGACCATAAACTGCTTAATGGCAGGAATTATAGCACATGTCCCGTAATGCCACCTATAGAGCTTAGCAGTACCGACTTCTGGCAGATCCTACTAAGTTGGAGAATAGAACTTACCTCTATAAAATGGACCTTGATGAAGAATGTTTTATAAATTGATTTCCCACTGCTTAAAGTGAGTTTTCTCACTTTGTCTACACTTATTGATATTTAAAGATGTTAGTAATTTTTTTAAACTTTTAAATAATCAATTTCAAAACTGGGTCATTAAAGACACAAAACAGCCACTCGGAAGGGATGTTTAAAATGATAGAGAGAATTAAAATTTGAGCATCCTTTTCCTTTTCATGATACATGAAATTGTTCTGAGTAAAAAGGGAATAAAAACAAGATTATTTTGGTTTTTGTGCCTAAACTACTTTAACGACATCCTCAAAAGAATGATAATTCAAATGCCTTTGAAGCAGAAAATATATTTCACTATTATTATTGAATTCAAAGACACAGCCAATCTTTCAAAATGGGCCTAATTCTTATTTTAATAACATAGCTTCATTCCAGAAGAAAAGTTCCTAGTCTGACACTGATCTCCCTGGAGACACTGGAGCTGACCTCTGCAAGTGCTGCGACCAGCTAGAGGTCTACGACAAGCCAGCTCCCACCACACTAACCTATTCACTGCACCTAGAATGTCTTTCCTTTCCCTGACTTTTAAATTTATTTCAAATTATCTTTGTTTCTTTTCATTATACATGTCATCTACTTCCCAGGTCCTTTTATTTGACTTAAAACATTCCTATTTTCTGACCTGTCTAATCGCTTGTGCTCCAGAGGAATTTAGTGACACTATCCTGTCACAGAATGTCACACGTCCACACCCCAACACCCTTCTTGTAAGCTGCTCCAGAGGAATTTAGTGACACTCTCTCTGTCACAGAATGTCACACGTCCACACCCAACACCCTGCCGAACACAGGAAGCTGCTGATTCTCTGGTTGGTGGCAGACCCTGGCTCCTACACTTCCTTTCCGACTGCTGACAGCCAGCATCACTGAGGGCTTTGCCTCTGACTTTTCTCTCTAGACATTCGGGTCAACTGAGGTTCAGGAGCTGACAGGATTCCTCCTTCCTCCTTCCTCATGCCAAAGCCACATCCTATAGGACTGACAGCCAAGGCAAGGAGCAGATGGAAAGTCCCTCTCCGTCCTATGCGAATGCATGATGAACAACGGCAATAAACAGCAGTGATTCAGAACGAGCTATAAACTCGCAGTGGCTGGGGCTGTCTCCTTTCTGCATCTTAGCATGTGTGTAACCACCGGCAGGCTAGCACACCTCTCAGAGCTTCTGTCTGATCTCTTGAGAAATAAACATCATTATAACTACTAATTTAATGGATTGCTGCAATGATTACACAAAATAATGTGTGCCAAACAAAAAAAAAAGAAAATATATAAACTTAACTTCTAAATGTGGGCATTTTGCCAATTCCTCCTTTAAGTTTACCATTTAAATAGAATCAAGTCAGCATATTTCCCTATCACTAAAGTCAACTGGGATTAACTAGAACCATAAGATTGTGGAGAAACCATGGTGGGATTTGTTTTGAATACATTGACTTTGCGTTTCTGAAAAACATGTCATTGAAGCTGGTTTCCATGGAGAGAAAAGGATGGAGGTATGGAAGAGGTGAAAACTTCTTGAAAGAAGAGTATGTCTGGGGAGTAAGAGACTAAAGGAGACAAAGTCAGATTACAGGGGGCTTAGAAAGCCAGGCCAAATTAAAGCATTATTCGAAAGAATCACAACCACCCCACCCTTAGTGTGGAAAAGGAGTGAAAATACTTGTTTTCCAAGGAAATTAGGGTCTATATTGTAAAGAACCCTCACAACCTGAAAAGATAGTAAAGCCTCTCACTTCAGGTCAATCTTGGCAACACGACTAGCTTCAGTGAAAACTGAATGTAATATCTTCCTACTTTTAATTTGAGCTCCTTTATCCTCCTTCTGGGCCTGGTAATTTTTGGCTTTCAACTATAAAAAGTAGTTCTTAAAATTACAACATACATCTGCAGGTGTAAGCATTACCTATTTTTAATTGTCACAGATATCATATGGAGTAGACAGAGCAGCTAAAATTAGTTCTTTTTCTAAATATCAGGAAACTAAGGTTGAGGGACATTGTGATTCATCCAAGGATCCAGTTCAGTTAGGACATGAGAGCAGGTCTTCTGATGCTAGGGCTAGTCTTTCCCACTCTGCTGATGAGGAATTGGGGAGTTTTTTAAACCTATAAGTCAGAAAAATATACTATATAGCACATGTGTTATTAAATTCCACTTCCTGTAGGTAGAACAAATATTAATAATGAATCATAGCATTCTTTCCCACTGAGTCTAGATGCAGCCTTCAAATCCCTGTCAACATAATAAATCAAACAGCCACTACCTGTGAATCTGAGTTGGCATGTGATGAAATCTATTTTCAATACTTATCTTAGGTACTTGAATTTTTAATCAGGACCCTGAGATATCTAAAAGCTCTATAGGCATTAAGACATGCCTTTTTGTTTATACATTAAGTAGTTATAAGGTCTTGAGATATTATTTTGCAAATCTGAATCTTTTCTGCACTTATAAAATGGATGGTATCTGAGGTTTCTTCTAGTTCTGACAGTCAATAATTGTATGAAAATCTCAGGCATGGTGACAGGATGCATTAATTTGATGTAAAGGTAACCTTCCAGTGTTACTCAAGTTGTATCACATGGATTTTCACTTTCCTTGGTTTCTTATTAGTTCAGGCCTGCTAATCACTATTTATAATTTTATAGTTCATGCTGGCTCTTATATTGCTGTAGAATATTAATGAATTCTTTAAAATGTAATGGAGAAAACTCTCTAGCATTTATTTTAGTCTCTTAACTGGTTAGGACTATATATATTGTATTCCAATTATAGGAGTCAGAATAGTTTAGTAAAACAAAACAAAAACAAAAAGAAGCAGAGCCCTTTGGGTCAGAGAGAACTAAATTCAAATCCTGAATCTATCTTTGATGGGTAACAGACAATCTTGGTAAACGTAATATCCCTAAGACTTGGGGTTTTTATCTTTTAAACAGACATATCTAATTTGTCATGCATTGCTACCTGAATTAGAAATATGTGTGCAAATAGTTTCTATCAAGGAGCCTGGCATGTGGAGGAAAGTTAATGTTAAATGTGATTATTTAGGGGTCTCTCATGCCAATTCAAGACACTACACATTGCTTATTTATTTACCTGCCTGGAGACTTGACTTGGGGTGGTGAATACACAATACAGATGATGTATTATAGAATTGTACACTTGAAACCTACATAATTTTATTAACAAACTGGAGGCTCGGTGCACAAATTCATGCACAGGTGGGGTCCATCCGGCCTGACCGGCTGGGTGAGCTATGGGGGAGGGGCTGTGGGCAGTTAGCGGGCCAGCCCTGCCCCCAATTGGGGTGAGGGGGGCCATCAGGGGTGGGGTCAGCTGGGGGAAGGAGCTGCAAGCAGTTGGCCAGTTGGTCCCTCCCCCTGGTCGAACTCCCGGTTGAGGGGACAATTTGCATATTAGCCTTTTATTATATAGGATATCACTCCAATAAATTCAATTTTGAAAGTAACAAAATGACGTCTTTTGGTTCTAGATGTACTCCTTAGATGAGTTGTAAACACTTAGTATTAGCAGATCCTACCCCATTCCCATAATCTCTTCTGTGAAAAAAGGTTTTGCGATATGTAGAATAATGGTTATACATTTTGACATTCACTCAAGGTCTGTGATTCCTGAGCAAAGCACACACCCTACCATAGCCATGGAAGCAGGAACATGTGGCATTTCTCAGGACCACCAACTTGGTCTAAGCCGAGCTCACATGGCTGGCAGGGTGATGCAGTGCCTTTTCGTTTGTACTCTGTGTTCTCGTACTACCAGATAAATGACTATATTTTAATCCCACATCTCATGCTGGAAGCAAGCTTTGTCTGAGACTAAATAAAGGGTAGGAGTTTAAAATGAATATAGTATTTATCCACTAAAGAGTCATGTAGATTTGAAAAGCAAACATCATTAGTGGGAACACAATACCTTCAGATCCCACTGAAGTGTGCTGAGCCTCTGTAAAGCAGACTGATGAGAAAAATTGTTTTTTGACAGAAGTAAGAAGAACAGCAGGGTAGTTCTGTGGGCTAAGGAGCAGAGCAATACAGATGATGTATTATAGAATTGTACACTTGAAACCTACATGATTTTATTAACAAACTGGAGGCTCAGTGCACGAATTCATGCACAGGTGGGGTCCATCCAGCCTGACCGGCTGGGTAAGCTGTGGGGGAGGGTCTGTGGGCAGTTGGCGGGCCAGCCCTGCCCCCAATCGGGGTGAGGGGGGCCATCAGGGGTGGGGTCGGCTGGGGGAAGGGGCTGCAGGCAGTTGGCCAGTTGGTCCCGCCCCCTGGTCGAACTCCCGGTTGAGGGGACAATTTGCATATTAGCCTTTTATTATATAGGATATCACTCCAATAAATTCAATTTTAAAAGTAACAAAATGACGTCTTTTGGTTCTAGATGTACTCCTTAGATGAGTTGTAAACACTTAGTATTAGTAGATCCTACCCCATTCCCATAATCTCTTCTGTGAAAAAAGGTTTTGTGATATGTAGAATAATGGTTATACATTTTGACATTCACTCAAGGTCTGTGATTCCTGAGCAAAGCAAAGCACACACCCTACCATAGCCATGGAAGCAGGAACATGTGGCATTTCTCAGGACCACCAACTTGGTCTAAGCCGAGCTCACATGGCTGGCAGGGTGATGCAGTGCCTTTTCGTTTGTACTCTGTGTTCTCGTACTACCAGATAAATGACTATATTTTAATCCCACATCTCATGCTGGAAGCAAGCTTTGTCTGAGACTAAATAAAGGGTAGGAGTTTAAAATGAATATAGTATTTATCCACTAAAGAGTCATGTAGATTTGAAAAGCAAACATCATTAGTGGGAACACAATACCTTCAGATCCCACTGAAGTGTGCTGAGCCTCTGTAAAGCAGACTGATGAGAAAAATTGTTTTTTGACAGAAGTAAGAAGAACAGCAGGGTAGTTCTGTGGGCTAAGGAGCAGAGAGGGGCGGCTACAGAGCTGCAGGAAGCAATCATTCATCTCAGTTCTGTCTATAACTTTCCAAGAGACTTAGGAGGCAGCACACTCCTGCATGTCTTTGATTCTACAGCTGTAAAATATGAACAGCTATTAAGAATTATCATGAGGCATGCAAAATCAAGGGAAGCAAAGAGTTGGAAGGTTCAGTAAATGAGGTGTTAAAACAAAATATATTAAGGTACTTATACAATCAGGAATGGCCCTGATTCAATGACTGCTTTCTATCAAAATAGCTCATGTTCCACAAGAATCAGCCTCTGCTGGTACTCCCAATTCCAATCATTTGGGATTTTTCTCATGGGATTAAGGCATTGGTTCTCTAAGAATCCCATATTTATAACTCAATTAACACACTGAAGGAGTAAAATATTAATCTTTTACTTATCTTTTAGTTCTTTTGTATAATCTAAGAATAAGGGACATAAGATAGATCTATTTTAATGGAGATGAGGTTGGGGAAAAGATAGGTCAACAACACGAGGCATAAACATGTATTAAGACAGACTCAGGTGACTAAAGCAGGGGACAGGGGCAAAGGCAGAAAAGTTCTAGATAGCTCAGGTATAAGAAGTATGGAAAGCTGAGAAAGATGTCTCCAAAAGGAATAGAAGAGGGGGCAGAATATCTACTCCTTGTACAATTGATAGCACTTTTCACATCAAGTCAAGGAATCAAACTACAATACCAGATTAAAATTGTCCTTTGCCTTTAAGTGACACAGCACCAGTGTAGCAAGATTGAGATGAGGTTCTTCCCTCTCTTGGCCTTAGATCCCTAATTTGTAAAATGAGGAAATTGGAGTATGAGATCTCTGGGAGCCATTCTAGGGCTATTATGCAATGACTGTCAGAAATGACAAATATGCTACAGCAACAGTTCTCAACCTGTGGGTCACGACCCCTTTGGGGGTCGAACGACCCTTTCACAGGGGTCACCTAAGACCATCGGAAAACACATATATAATTACATATTGTTTTTGTGATTAATCAGTATGCTTTAATTATGATCAATTTGTAACAATGAAAATACATCCTGCATATCAGATATTTACATTACGATTCATAACAGTAGCAAAATTACAGTTATGAAGTAGCAACCAAAATAATTTTATGGTTGGGGGTCACCACAACATGAGGAACTGTATTAAAGGGTCGCGGCATTAGGAAGGTTGAGAACCACTGTGCTACAGGTATCTTAATGCTTCCTCCACCCAGAGGTTACACAGACAGCAATAATCGATTATGCTGTTTTTCTACTGAGGTAGTTTAGGATCCTTTTCAAGGAAGGAACCACTAATAATCTATCACCAATGGCCAGGAGTTGAAATTCATTTAACATCACTGATAAATGTATTTAAACTCCCAAATTGTCTCAAAGACTTGGACAACTGATAACAGTGGCTCCGAAATGATGATTTAATTCTGCCTCAGTGACTGAGTAAATCCTATGGAGATTATATGGGCGGAGCCAGCCACAGGAAGTGGAGAAAGGCAGGCATAGTCAGCTGATGCCTGAAGAGATCTGAGGAAACAGTGAGCAAAGATATTTTCCCTTGTTCCTCAGTTTTCCATAACTATTGCCTCATTCCAAGGCTTAATGTCTCCTCTAAAATAAAAAATAAAAAAAAAACTACCCTGAGAGTAGTCCAAAGAGCGAGATGGCATAATATGCATAAGAATGAAAAGACTTGGATTACATTTGACAGTGAGATTATGGATAAATAACCTCTAAGCATTACTTTCCATAGCTTTATGATGGAGAAGAAAATACTTCGTAGGGTTGTTGCAAAAAGTAAATAAGATGAAGTAAGTGAAAATATAAAGAAACACAAAAAACATGATATTAGTATAAGCCCTTTATCAGCTAACACCTTTGGAGAATTTATTTGACAATCAATTAAGATTAAAAAATGAGCCATAGCTGAACCGGTTTGGCTCAGTGGATAGAGCGTCGACCTGCGGACTAAAGAGTCCCGGGTTTGATTCCGGTCAAGGGCATGTATCAATTAAGATTAAAAAATGAGCCATAGGGCAGACATTCTTGCGCCAAGGGAGGGAAAGGATAGAGAGCAGGGAGTCAGAAGAACACCAAACCCTTTGTTCATCAAGGTGACTTTCTCTTCCCCTCCTCAGTGGATTGTTAATCCTTCAACACAGTGCCTCTGAGGTTTCTCATGGAACAATTGCCAAGACTTTGATGTTTTCTTCTCAAGCCTAGCACTTTTTCATTCATTCTGCTGTACTTATTATATATTTATATTTACCTTGGGCTGCTCTTGTAGTTAATAGAAACCAGACAAACTCTGGACCACCTGCCACCACTTGAAAAGCCCAGTGGCACAATGTCATGAAGACTGTTTGGAATTTCAGGGATTAATAAACTCTCTGAGTGAATTCTGTGAGGGTTTTAAAAGTTCTGTTTCTTTTCTATTCAGCAAGGCATTGGCTTGGAAGCAGTTTCTCGGACGTTGCTTCCATGGAGGCCTCAGACAGAGACAAATCAATAGAGTGTGAAATCATTTTGCTATCAGAACTGGAAATTAATTTCTGTACAAGAGTCAGGAAAGATCCCATTATTTAGAATGTTGTCCCTCCTATGTCTGTCATATGTCTTGTTTGTCATAAGAGCATCCTGAAAAAGTGGTGAGGAAAGCCAGAGAGAGATGAAGGCAAATCCATGCCACTGTTTATTCTAATTGTACGTAAACATATGGAGCAGAGTTGAAACATAGAAGAGACTTAAATAATCCCCAAGAACGTTCTATAGGTTAGAGACAAAAATAAAAGCCAGATTCAGAAGTTAAGGGGTCTTACCTCATAAATATTCATTATCTTTCAGGTTAAAGAATCTCTGAATGAAAATGGACTGCAGATCACCTGACCCTAAAGCTTATTTTGTTCAAGTATATTTTCCCTCTCCCCCTTTTTTAATCCTCACCCAAGGATATTTTTCCATTGATATTTTCCTATCAGAACTGGAAATTAATTTCTAGAGCTGTACAGGAGTCAGGAAAGATCCCATTATCTAGAATGTTGTCCCTCCTATGTCTGTCATATGTCTTGTTTGTCATAAGAGCATCCTGAAAAAGTGGTGAGGAAAGCCAGAGAAAGAGAGATGAAGGCAAATCCAAGCCACTGTTTATTCTAATTGTACATAAACATATGCAGCAGAGTTGAAACATAGCAGAGACTTAAATAATCCCCAAGAACGTTCTATAGGTTAGAGACAAAAATAAAAACCAGATTCAGAAGTTAAGGGGTCCTACCTCAAAGATATTCATTATCTTTCAGGTTAAAGAATCTTTGAATGAAAGTGGACTGCAGATCACCTGACCCTAAAGCTTGTTCTGTTCAAGAATATTATCCCTCTCCCCTTTTTTTAATCCTCACCCAAGGATATTTTTTCCACTGATTTTTAGAGAGAGTAGAAAGGATGATGGGGGAGAGGCGAGAGAGAGAGAGAGAGAGAGAGAGAACACATTGATATGAGAGAAACACATCGATTGGTTGCCTTCGGCACATGCCCTTACCAGGGGCCTGGGATTGAACCTGTGACCCTTCAGTGCACAGGCTGGCACTCTAACCACTAAGCATGCCAATCAGGGATTATTCCCATTTTTTATCATTGAGACTAATGATTCCCAGAATGCTGAAGTGACTGATTGATGATGAAGGGCACACATTTTCCTGCTGCTGTATCACAAAAGATGAACAGATTGCATAACTTCAGATACGTTGAAAGAAGATAGAGGTGGGAAATGAGGGAGAGAAAGTTCTATCTATCTATTAGACGTAGGGCCACCAATATAGATATTTTAAAGAGGGGATGTGGGAAGGAACATATACTCAGTTCCACTTAGAAAATTATAGAGAAGTATTTAGGGCACCAGTGAGATACTTGTTCTTACCATGTGTTTTCATTCTTGACAACAAAAGTTTTACAGCAAAGATTTCAATGTAATCCTCACACAATCCAATGATGACCATCTACTTGGCAGCATCATATGTGTGTTCATTTTCATTCTGCCACCATGTGGATGAACCACGGTGAGAGATTCTCAGTGACATGTTCAAGGTCATAATGAGAGTTAGTGACAGGTCTGAAACAGGTGGTAGAGTACATATAAGAAAGCAAGATACAAGAAAGGAAATCTCCTGAAAGGGCTGAAATTAATTCATGTCTATAATCTGCCCGGACCTAGAACAGTGCTCCATCGCAGACTCACACAAATGTAGCTTTTTAATTGACTTGAATATTATCAACTAAAATCAGGGACTGTCTTCTGATAGCTCTGTCATCGCTGTGAAAAAATAAAAATGAAGGCTCCCAATAGGAAATATTAGCTAGTGCCCACAAAGAAATTCCAGAAAAAAAGCACATGATTTTCAGAAGCATAGTAACCCAATAAACTTGAGAGAGAGAAAAAGAAATAAGTGTGTAAAAATCTTATGTAATCATACAGAATTTAAGCTTTTGGGAACTCAGTTTTGACTTTGGATTAACAAGGTTGTAATCATGTCTTTTCCAGACTGAACACTGTACAATTCCTAATAATTGGTATGTGTGAGAATGGGCATTTGTGGAAATTTACAGCAGAATATTCCCTGGAGTTCTATATTTTGGAGCTTTGGAGAATAGCTTGGGTCTATTTTGAGAAAATACCACACTGATAACCCTGAACTCTTCTAGATGTAGAATTCAGGGAATGTTAACTATGAGAGAAGCCTGGCTCTGCAGAAAGAGTTACACTGTAGCTTGGGCATGAGCTAGCTATTACTTGCCAGGGTCTACAAGAAAAGTATTCATAACACCAGTTCAACACACTGATCTCTTAGCCATCAATTCCATTTTTAGATAGTTGCTCCTGGTGGTTCATATTTGTGTCACAAATAGAAATAAGTCACCAATATTTACCTCCAGGAAAGCTCAAGTTCAAGTGGAGTATTTGGACATGCAAGTAATGATAATACAATATGCCTAAATGTCATACTGAAGCCAGTAAAGTTTATAAAAAGTACTCAAGAGGCACAGAGGAAGATGTCTCTCTGCCTCAAGGAGCCATCCCAGGCATTCAAGTCCCCAGGTTCATGTAACGCTATATAGAAATACACAAACACGCATAGAAAAGGTTTGCAAATCTATTGAGACTCATAGAAGAGTAAATATCTAAGAAAGATGTTTCTTAATGAAATACCATACTTTCAGGCGGTGGCATCAGGCTGCTGCCCATCACATTTGGGGCAACCTTGACCCATAAAATGGTAGTTTTCTAAAATAAATCTAAAAACCTTAATGAGCACACAAAGACTTGAACGATGAGTGACAAAGGCTCAGCTCTTTGTTCTTGCTCTAAAATCCCAATATCTGAAGCTAACAAAGCCGGTAGAATTCGGAGTCCAGGATAAAAGTCAAGCCTCAGATCAGGGAGAATTCTGTATTTAGTTCATTTGAAGTAAGATTTAAAGGCTATAAATCTCATATGCTGTCTCTTGGTCTCCTTCCAGAATACATTTCAACATACCATTTGACAGAAGACATTAGATGACCTAGAAGAGTAATCTTTTTGTGGATTAGGACTAATTGGACTCTCAGTTGAATTTACTGTGAAACTGATGGCCTAGCTATCAGTAGGGGGCTATCAGTAGGGGGCTAGCAATATTTTACCACAAACACAGAGAAAATACATTGACAAATATGAAAGAGAATCTTTAAACAAACAGACCTTAATAGGTTTAGTGCTTATGAAGATTTTTTTAATAAAGATTTTTTTAACCTGAGAATATCTAATATTAACTTTAGAAGCTGAAGTGTGAGTAGGAATAGGAAAAATAAACCTTGGATAATTAAACAACTTCGGTTCACAAAGAATGAAGTTTAACCAGCAAGTTAGTTTTAAGTAAGTCCCTTTCCTACTCTTCCTTTGATTCTTCAATTTTATTTTATTTTTTAAAATATATTTTTATTGATTTCAGAGAAAAGGGAAGAGGGAGAGATAGAAACATCAATGATGAGAGAGAATCACTGATCAGCTGTGTCTGGCATGCCTCCCACTGGGGATCGAGCCCACAACCTGGGCCGGGAATCGAACTGTGACCTCCCGGTTCATAGTTCAACACTCAACCACTGAGCCATACTGAATAGGCAGATACTTCATTTTTAAATGAGGAGATGTTCCCAAAGAGATACATAAATTCCATCTGGCTACAAATTAAGCTATCACTTGTAGTGTTAGTAATCCTAATTATCTCATCTCTCCATTCCTGAAAGAGGTTTGCTTATTCAATTATTTACAAACATTTTTACATTTATTACATATTTCACAATCATTTATTGAGCACCTAAAATACACCAGATGTGTAGATACTAGGGACACAACAATGAATGACGCAAATAGCAAAAGTGTCTCTTGCCCCGAAATTGACATACGGGGGGGTTGTGGAGGGGGTGGTGGTGACAGAAGGATAAACAAATAAAGGTAAGTCAGAGGGTGATAAGAGAGAAATTAAAAACAAAGAGGAAGGATAATGATTTTAATGGAGTAAGGTGTGACCATTTTAAAAAGAAACTCTCACTACGAAGGTGACATTTAACCAACTATCAGAAGGAGGTAAGAAAGTGAAGCATGTCGAAATCTGGGAGCAGGAACTCAATAAACAGTCCTTGGGACTTGACCAGGATTAGTGAATTGGACCCTCCGAGTGCTAAATGAGAGGAGAATGATAAGTATTTCTAGTTTAGAAATAAGGGCACTGTGGTTCTTTGTAGATAAATTGCTCAGAAGATTTGAACTGAGATCCAGCAGACTGCTAAGCCTGGGCACTTCCTCTGGTCCACCGGTCTTACCATCCATCCGGTCTTACTGAAGGGCAGAGAGCAGGTGTAGAACAGCAACTGAATCTGAGACTCGCCTCTCCTGCCCTGAAGGAAAATAATATGCACACAGATTTCCTTGAATGGAAAGGGTGATTGCTGAAATGGATGGATGTGTTTATATAAAACTGGGACATAATCTTATTCTGTAATTAATTAGTCTGTGAACAATGATAAATGTAAATTTCATCACACCTTCAAAAAGCTATTTGTGTGCCTTACAATTACTCACTGTCATCTCAGAAGCTTGAAATTCCAATATTTAATTAATGTGAAAACCAGCACTGAGCCTTGGAGCTGCACAACATTTTGAAAGGAAGACTCACAAAGCCTAGTTTCCAGCTGATGTCAGCAAGTTTGACATGAACCTGGGTATATGAGGAGTCTGATGGGGAAAATCACATACTCTCAGAGAACGTAGGACCCAGGAGCCCTCAATTCTTCCTCTGATAGAAGCACCAGATCCTTCTTCCAGAGTGCTCTGCTGAGAGGAACATACAGCTGAGTCAATCAATTAAGACTTATTTATTGAGTCCCTACTATGTGCCGTGTACTGTTCTAGATGTGACGTGCACATTCTCCCCTTCTTTGTGTAACTTTAGTCAAGGGACTTCATCTCTCAGATTTAAGTTTCTCCTTCTGCAACATGGGGATCACGGGGATTTGACTTGAATGGTTTTAAGCAATTCCAGGAAAGACTGTTGGGCACTCCTTTTCTAAGTCTCTCATTGGTGGGTACGGGGTATGCACACAGAGATCCTCCTTACTTACTAGCTGCCATAGATGGGCTGAGCACTGGGCACAAAAGAATGAGTGGCCTCGGGTAACTTATTTCCTCTCTCCCCCATCCTTTCCTTGTAATATTGGGATGATAATGGTACCCACCTCAAAGAGTTGGTAGGGATTTAATGACATGAATAATCTAAATCACCCTGTTTAGGGTTATAGCATCTTTAATAAATCAGGTTATTGTTATAAAGTGCTTTAAGCTCTTCAAATTAAAGGTGTATAAAGTACAGGTTACTTTCAAGTTCTTCCTTTCCGATTTCATAGAACACACCATGATCTAAAGGCGCCAAGGAAGGCAGATTTTTCCCATTCACACCTACCCTCTTGGAAATTTCAAGTCCCCTTTATCAGCCCCAACCACAAAGGAATGTTTTTAAGCAATTCTGTTACAACTCCTTCCTTTCTCAAATGGACTAACAGAGAACTCAACACATTTATATTGTTCTGGACTAACAAACTCAACACATTTATATTGTTCATTTGATGACTAGCCCAACAACTCTGATTTGGCATGAAAACAATTCCTGTTAGAAACAACAAGCAAAAAAAATAATAATAAATTAAAACAAATCACTATTTCAAACCCTTTTTCAGTTTTGATTGTCTCACCATAGTGCAAACTTTGAATGTTGAGAAATATTATACTCTGATTTATGCTTCCTTATACTTCATCTTAAGGATGTTGAACTTTGTCATGACAACAGCAGTGCCTTATATGGCTGCTTCCAGAGGTATCTGGCTGTTTCAACTCCTTTAATTTTCAGAAAGGGGGAAATATTATCTCCATTTCTCTACTATGTAAGTTCAAATTCAGAAAAATGTTATAACATGTTCAAGGTCACACAACGAGCATATTGTGGAGTGCAGATGCAAACCCTTGATATCTAAGTGTGTTGCTAGTCTTTTTACTACACCTGGTAACTGGCTTCTGAAGATTTCTGATGTTCTCACTGCCTCATTTGCCATGTTTTATCTGGCAGTATTATTTTTAAAAGTTATTCATTCATCTAATAAACATTTTCCTCTCCGATTAGGTTGTCTGCTAGGATTGGGACCTCAGTGATAACCACAAATAGACATAATTACAAAAATGAATGTGAAATTAGAACTGGGATGAGTGTTTTTGAAGAAGTATATGATGCTGTGAGAAACTATAATGGGGGGATTTTATCTGATCTGGGGAGTGAGGTCAGGAAATACTTTTGGAAGAAATGACAACTAAGCTGAAATCTTAAAGATAAGTGACAGCTACGCAGGCAAAAGGAGAAGAGTACACTGAGCAACATGCAATCCAAAATGATAGGGAAGCCCAGGCACATGCAGAGTAGCGTTGGGTTAGGGCCGCAGAATGAAAAGCCACGTATCCCAAGGTGTGAAGTCCACTTAGGCCACCTTGGACTCAGAACCACCTGTCAGCTCCTGCTCTTCTGAGTGTGTTTGCTTCTTCCCGAGGTCCCATATATTCATACAACAAATTCCTTGCTGTTTGAGGAAATTTGAGTTAGTCTCAATTTCTTCAAACTAAATTCATCTAGCTAGAGCAGTCTATCATCCATCCTTTTAAGATGGATGATACATCAACTATCCTCAAAAGTACTGAGTCGATAGTATTTTTATTTCAAAAATCATTCAGAGAGAGCTCTGTTATCTTCAAGAGCATCCTGGAAGATTAGGTTTAATGGCAGTGGCTGGTCGTTCTGTATTTTCAATGAGAAATGAACAATAAAAAAGGGGCCTTGGATTGTAATAGGAGAAATTTAGACCAGCTTTACTTTAGAAATAATAGGTTTTTTCAGACTGGAAAGAGTACAGAATGAATCTTCTCTGGGTGAAAGAGATAGCAATCCATTTCAGAAGAGCATGACTTTTTTTAAAAAATATATTTTATTGATTTTTTACAGAGAGGAAGGGAGAGGGATAGAAAGTTAGAAACATTGATAAGAGAGAAACATCGACCAGCTGCCTCCTGCACACCCCCTAACTGGGGATGTGCCCGCAACCAAGGTACATGCTCTTGACCGGAATCGAACCTGGGACCCTTGAGTCCGCAGGCCGAAGAAGAGCATGACTTTTTAAAAGTGTTGACTCTGTTACAGATGTCCCACACTTCCTCCCCATTTTCCTCCCAGCACCCTGGGCATTTTTTAAACTGGAGTTCAATATACTGTACACAAACCTCGCCAAGGCTCCATGTGCCATGATGGCTGCACTTATGTTAACCAGCAATCGGCTCCTCTGTTCTGGTGGCCACAGAGGGCTATTTGGAAAAGATTACAGCCTATGGGTCTTTACTTCATACCCTTGGGAGAGAAGTATGATGAAAAACCACCAGATCAGCCTTTAGAGTTAGAATACCTCCTTTGAAGGTTTAACTATCCATTTTAAGTTTCCACTTTAAAATCCATAGTGTAGAGGTAGTGAAAGGAATTTTAGAGTCAAAACAGGCAGGTTTAGGGAATAAGGAGGGTCCATGGGAGAGGAATGCATATGTGCAGAGCAGAAATAACTCCAAGCCACCAAAATGCTTAGCATATTTTCACAGAGGATAGGGAAAAGTCATAGAGTACCGGGAAGAAGGAAACATGCTTTCACAGAGGATGTAGAAATGTTGACAGATACCGGGAAGAGTGAACATTGTCACAGGAGATAGAGGACTGTTGCAAGGGAAGGAGAAAGAGGGGAGACACCGCTGTGGGTTTTGGACTTTGAAACTGGTCTCCTGCAAAAGAGTGACCAATGAGGAAAGCACAGGGTCATAAAATGGGGAAGGGGTCCAATTAAAAGGGAGCACAGATAGACAAAGAACTTCCAGCCAATAAAACCTTATAAAAGGGGTTGATTACCCCCTTGGCAACTCCCTCCTACATGGGAGTTTGTATTTGCTTCTAATCAATTCCCACCCTTTTACTAACAAGTCCTTTTAGTCCGTGAATTTTATTCTTCAAACTTCTTGAGGCAAAACCCGCAAAGGGGAGATACGTTCCCTGAACTGCATGTTTCAGATAGGATACTTTTCATGGATATTGTGAGGATCAAAAAAAGTTACTATGTATGAGCATCAAATAGGTTGGGCATCACCATACACTGTTAATATTTGCGATAAGAATACATTTTTTAAATTATCATTTTAACCCTTTTTTAAAAGTTTTTTATTGATTTTTTTCTTAGAGAGAGAGAGGCGGGGGGGGGGGGGAAGGATAGAGAGATAGAAAAATTGATGAGAGAGAAACATTGTTCGGTTGCCTCCTGCACATCCCCTACTGGGGATCAAGCCCAAAACCTGGGCAGGTGCCCTGACCAGAATCAAACTGGTTACCTCCTGGTTCATGGATCAACGCTCAACCACTGAGACACACCAGCAGGGCAAGAAGACTTTATTTTACACAATAAGAAAAACTACCAGTGAAATTCAGTCAGGAGTTAAGAGCGCTGACTTTGGGATCAGAGAGACCTAGCTCTGTGAGCCTGCTTATTAGCTCATTAACCCCTTAAAATTGGACAAATTATTTAAGCTCTCCAAGCTTCAGTTTCATCAGCTATAAAATGAGATAAAATAGCACCTCACCACACAAACTGTTGTGATTTTAAATTAAATTAGATTACATAATATCATAACTACAAAGCACTAAGTTCTATGATTCACGCTTATTATACTCTCTAAATTTAAATTAATAGCAGTAGGAGGAGCAGCAAGTAGTATTTCCAATATTACTTATAAACATAAAGTATCATCCTAGATCTAATAACCTCTTGGATTGCCTATCCCCAGGAAGTAACTCAGAAAGGGCAGCCTTTACTATGAATCTAATTCTAATACCAAGTGGCTTTATTCAGGAAGCACAGTAGTTTTCTCTTTATTAACTTCTCACACAATTAGCAAAAGGGAATTAAATGCAGCCACCTTTTCTAGCCACAAATATGCAGCTGTCATTTAGGGAGAGTTTGGGAATGGTGGTTCATAATTAGAAAATACATTCCCTTAGCACAGTGGTTCTCAACCTTCCTAATGCCGCGGCCCTTTAATACAGTTCCTCATGCTGTGGTGACCCCCAACCATAAAATTATTTTCGTTGCTACTTCATAACTGTAATTTTGCTACTGTTATGGATCGTAATGTAAATATCTGATATGCAGGATGTATTTTCATTGTTACAAATTGAGCATAATTAAAGCATAGTGATTAATCACGAAAACAATATGTAATTATAGATGTGTTTTCCGATGGTCTTAGGCGACCCCTGTGAAAGGGTCGTTTGACCCCCAAAGGGGTCTCGACCCACAGGTTGAGAACCGCTGCCCTAACATCAGTGTTCAATGCATTGTTTAAATTCTTCTAATTTAGCCTACAGACCAAAGTGAAATGTAACAGGAAGAAAATAGTCTGTGCTCTAACAAATGAGCACCTATTTCCTTAGAGGGTGTAATTTTGACTTCTATTTAAAATATAGTTTTCATTTACTCAGTCATTCAATATATATTTATTGACACTGGATTAAACATTGGCTATTTAACAGTAAGCAAGATACACACGGTTCTTGCTTTTTATAGTTAACAGAACACTGAATGCATAGGTAAGATGACCAGCAGTTACAATACTTTGTGTTACAGTTATGATAGGAGAAATTTGCTTTATGGGTACCTATAAGGAAACTTTCCCAAATTTTTAAGGAAGCAACCCATAAAAACACTAAACCGGTCTCTTCTCCCCTATTAGATTATAAATCACTTGATGATAAAATCTGGCTTAGTCATCTTTATATTCTCTGTAGGACTTAAAACATTACTTTATAGAGATACTTGTCTGGGGTGCATTTAGCTGATTGGCTCACTCAACATCTATGCCAACCTCCTTATATTATCTTTCAAAACCGGAAGGCTAACCACATTTTCCAGACTCCCTTGCATATCTGGTTATGGATGTGACTTAGATTATGCCAGACACAAGCACACAGAGTTGTTTTGGAAATGAGTTAAATAGAATCAGGACATGAGCTATCCATTGCTGGTGTGGATTTCAGCAGGCTCATTGGGGCTGGAGCCAACAACTTCCACAGTGACTTCCTGAATTATAGTCAACGTGGTACCAACTTGGAACCAGCAGTTTGAATAGCAGCTTCCTGATTCTCCGGCTTTTTAACTGTGGCATGGCTGAAAGCTCTGTTGATGGAACAATTCAGTGTTACTCTAATGTCACTCCCAGAGGCTCAGCCTAAAGGCCTCTTCTCCAGCATTTGGAACAATGTTGTACAAACTAAATCTCTGTATGAAGTCCCTTTCTGCTCAAACTAGCTAGGAGCTGGTCTGTTATCGGCAACTAAACTGTGTTGCCATAGTTTGAGCCAACTTGAATTAGTCAGAAATATACAGGGGGTGGGAAAAAATAAGTTTACATTTGTGAGTACACAAAGCACAGTTTATTCTTATTTTATTTATTATGTATTGTATTACTTATTTGTATTACAAGTTAAACCCACTTTTGCCCACCTCTGTTTACTAAGCTCCATAGCCAGTACACAAAGTGCTATAAGAGAAAGCCACCCATCGTGTGTGAAAATGGTAAGAATGAGCATGCAATGGCCACATTTCATCATCTGCATCAATCATTCTGCTTGAAATGGTGTATGAACATGGTGTTTGTCAGTAATCTGGATGCACTCAAAGCCAATCAATGTGGCTCTGTCGCATGCATAGAACTGGCATGCAACAAGGTAGGCGACTAATGCATCACATGTAAGGTTCTAGAACAGCGGTTCCCAACCTGTGGGTCGTGACCCCTTTGGGGGTCAAACGACCCTTTCACAGGGGTCGCCTAAGACCATCGGAAAACACATATATAATTACATATTGTTTTGTGATTAATCACTATGCTTTAATTATGTTCAATTTGTAACAATGAAATTGGGGGTCACCACAACATGAGGAACTGTATTAAAGGGTCGCGGCATTAGGAAGATTGAGAACCACTGTTCTAGAAAGAAGGAAATCAATAAGCAAAAACAGGTTAGTATGTCTTTGGCACCTCGGAGGATATGGGGACCCAACCAGCAGATGACAGTCAGCTTCAGTAGGAAAGTATGATTCTGTAGGCTGTAGAACCATTAATGACACTCAGCACAAAGATTCTCTACCTAATTCCCTTGTGTCTGTTTAAAAAGTCATTATAGATTTTTTAAATATCTAGCTCATCGCCAGTCATATGGTGATTACTTTGCACACATAAATTCATTTTCTTCTCTCACCTTACTCTTTTCTAAATTCATTTATAGGTGAAAAGGCTGCAGCTCATGAAGAGTAAGTGATATATCCCAGGTTTCATGGCCAGGAGTTTGCAAAGCCAGGATCCTCTGGCTCTTTAATGCCATGTGCAAAACCTTGAATGGCAAATTCCAATATGCTGCCTCCTACAGAAAATTTCCCTCAAGGAGAGAATGCATTGACCAACTGACATTAATGTTTGGGTCCTCTTGCCAACCATAGTTCTCTATAAAATAAACAATTGTGTCTGATTATAAAATGGTCTCTTGTGACTAGATCATTATTTTGCAGACTCTATTCACCCCCTCAAACCTGATGCATTAATTAGGTCAATTACAGAAATCAATCAAGTTAAAAACAGGCTCCAGAATATTCTGAACTCACCAAAATGCTGCATCCTGGGACATCCAGCTGAAGAGCCTTTTTTTATATCCCTTCTTTTCTAAGGCTACAGCCCCCAGCCCTCTCCTCCCCGTCCTTAGGAAATTGTTGTGGTTTTTGAATGAGGCCCTTGGTGTTCACTGTAACTACATGACACAGATTTCAGAGCTGTTTTGCTGAGAGGATTGCCCTATGTTGTTCTCACATGAAATATTTCCCAAAGTTTTATAAGTCTACAGCTCAGTCTTATCTTGTCTTAAGTACAGGGTCTGTCAACAGCAGGAAGTCTTTGTAGCCCTTCTGTGATATAATTTCAGGGTCAACAAGAAGGCATCTCTGACCCTCATGAAAGTATGTCTCCATCTGCTCAATAGTGTCTAGAAATTTAGAGATTTACTCCTTTAAACTGTGGCTCCCTGCACTTCCCACAATTCAAATACCTCTAGGAACCTAGTATATTAAACTTTATCAGTCATTAACATCCTGTTGAGCCTGAATTTATCAGATCCTCTACCTACATGAAGTTTTAAAAAGGAAAGCCAGAGAGGGAAGCCTCTGCACATAAGACTGTATTTAAGACACAGAACTGTGGGCTACTGTCTGCCTTTCTAGAGACCAATTCTAGGAGGTGAGCAGAGGAAAGGTCAAAGGTATGGTTCACAGTCACTCTCTTCATTTATTTTATTTATTTATTATTTTTAGTTCTATATTTGTGGTGAAAAACCTTTGATGTTACTCTTTTTAGTCCTAAAATAAGGGGTTCAAACCTGGCTTACATTGCCTACTTAACGAGAAAACAATGTGGAAAGTCAATGTGGGCGCCAATGCCAGCCCCACCTCTTACTGTCTTTGTAAACCAGCGTTGCCCTTTTGTATTTCACTAACCTCTCTGCAATCTAGCACCTGCTGTCACCCTCTTAGGGTGGTCACTGAACTGGAAGCTCTCTAGAGAACAGGAATCTTGCTCACCACTGGGTCCCAGGCACCTAGAGCTGGGACTGCCACAGAGTCAGTGCTGAATGAGCATTTGTTGAAAAAATGTTTTTGTGAAACAATGACCTTACAATAGGTATTATTCATTCAGTTCTTATCCAGTTAGCCTCTTTGGAGCATTTGTTCACCACCTCTTCATTCTTGGAACTCTTTCTCCCTTTGATATTCTTGTCCCCATGCCTTCCTGGGGTGGGCTCGGGGGTGGAGGGATGGTGGTAGTACATTAACTAAGAGATTGGACTCTGGCCCTGGCCAGTTTGCCTCAGTGGATAAAATGTCAGCCTGCAAACTGAAGGGTCCCAGGTTTGATTCCGGTCAAGGGCACATGCCTGGGTTGTGGGCTCAATCCCTTGTGGGGGGCTTGCAAGAGGCAGCCGATCAATGATTCTCTCTCATCATTGAAGTTTCTATCTCTCTCTCCCTCTCCCTTCCTCTCTGAAATCAATAACAAATGTATTTTTTTAAAAAGAGAGATTGGACTCTGGAGTTAGATGGACAAGATTTAAATCCAAGATCTTCTACTCATTAATCATGTGATCCAGGTAGGTACTTAACTCTCCTATCTTATTTCTTCATGAAAAATATGGGGATCTGAAGAGTTTTTGCCTTATCAGATTGCTATAAGGATTATGTAAAATTATTATTATTAACATCGCACAGTGCTGTATATATAGTACACAATAAAAAAAGTAGCCATTATTTGAATACATTAAAACCCTTTGGTTACTACTTGTTATGTTCCTCCTCATTCACCTGCCACTTAAATATTTACTGTTGTTAAAGCTAAATAATCCTCAGGGTTCCATTCCCTTTTGTTTTTAACTCTACCTACTTTTTATGAATTCTCATCAACTCCATACCTCAATTGCTCATTATATCTTATTACTTCTTAATTCTATAATCTTGGTACAGATCTCATTTCTGAACCATAAACCTCTGTGTGGCAGAAATAACTATGAGTTCACTCAAACTCATTTTCTCTACCTCTTGGGACTTGGGACACTGCTAGACTTCATTTCTCAGCCTCCCTTTTCACTCAAACCCATTTTTCTCTACCTCTTGGGACACTGCTAGACTTCATTTCTCAGCCTCCCTTGTAGTTTCATATGGACACATGAATGAATTCTGTCAATAGACTATAGTGTAAACTAAATGAGCCATCCCTATGGTTGGCCCATAGACACTTTCCATGTGATCTTCCAGTTGATGCAGCAGAGTTGGAGGCCCTAGGAAATGGTAAGATCACAAGACTGAAGAAGTCAGTGTCCCTAAATGACCATGAGGAAGGCTGCCTGCCAACCAGGAACATTGCATTGGTCTTTGCATTAGCAAGAAAGAAAGTTTTACTGGGTTAAGATGTTGAGATTTGGGGGTGTGGTTACAAGAGCTAGTGTTACTTACTTTAATTAACATACCCTTTAACTTCGTAGAAGACCTTTTACTTAGCTGCAAATCAAACTCAGCATGTGAATTCATACATGTTGAAATTTTTACAACAGGTTACCAGGCAAATAACTATGGTGATACTATGATCTGGAACCTCCCACATTCACTCACAGAATTCCATTACTGTGGTGGAATCACTTCAATGCTGGGTCAATGTTAATAGCTCAAGCTCTGATACTATCAGCATTCCAAGAGTGGCTAAGTTTTTCATGGACATTTTCACATTAGACCAGGCATGAGGCTAATTTATTAAGCCAGAATAAAATTGTATTAATTTATAGTGAAAACTATAACTGCTAAGTACAATGTCAATTTGAATCACACTCAATATCACATTGTCTCTATAAGTAAATCAGAATTAACAGAAGATGCAAGGAAAACTTTTTAAAGGACTAGAGGCCCAGTGCATGATCAGGACCAATCAGGGCCTTCTGACTGCCTTCCGGGGCCTTCCTTCCCCAGCTGCCAGCTGCCGGCTGGGACCTTCCTTCATTCTGTGCCATCCCCTGGTGGTCAGTGCACGTCATAGCAAGTATCAAACTCCTGTCTCCTGCTCAAACTCCCAAGGGGACACGTTGCGTATTAGCCTTTTATATACATAGATTTAAGGATTTAATGATGCTAGCTTCTGATAGTCTAATTTACATAATCGAACAACATTTTATTTATTAACATAATATTATTAGAATTATCCGTCACTCAGTCTTCTCCCTTATGATTCTTCAATATCTACTCTTTCTTGAATCTTCATCTTCTGTCCATCCACAATGTTAGTGTCTTAAATCGGGCCCTCAAACCTATAACAACTTCTTAATCAATCTCCTTACCTCCCCTTTAAGTGCAATTTTAATAAATTCTTCACAAATTTAATAGTCATCTGTTTAAAACTGCATGTGAAATCACATATTTTCTCCATTTAGAATCCATCAATATTTTTTCCTTAGTATAAAATTCCAAGTCCACAATGTGACTTTTAATCTCCTTCATAAACTGCCCCCCGACTACATTGCCATCTCATTTATTGCCAATTTTCCCATGCTCTAGCCACACTAACATTTATGAAGTTTTCTCTGAATAAGACAGGCTCTTTCACACTTTCTTGCCTATGTACAAACTGTTTCCTTTCTAAAGAATGACCTTCCCCTCTTTTCTTCCTTTATGACTCCTTCCCATACTAGCTTAGATACTCCGCCAGTACACCTCCTAGTATCCAACACTTGCATCATAAAACTATCATAGATGTAGATCTTAGATTATAGATCTATGCTAGATCATAGCTCTAGCATAGATGCTAACATATGCTAATTTTCTTATTTACTAATTTATTTTCCACTAAATGGTGAGCACCTGAAGAAAATGACTTTTCTATTTTAACTTTATATTACTAATATGTGATATAGTACTTAGCACATAGTAGTTACTTGATAAGTATTTATAAGATAAATAAATTAATGAATGAGTAGAACGGGTCAACCTTTTTTGATCAGTAACACTTCTGGCTACTTCAAATATATTATGTAATAATTTAACTTAATCCCTACAACAAAAATAGATAATTATTATCCTTATTTTATACTTGAGGTCCTAATCTTAAAAGAGTTAACTTTCCCAAAGATCCTCATCTAATAAATTAAAAGCCAATATTTGAACACAGATGTGATTCTAAAAGTCTATTTGTTGTCACTTGACCATTCTTTGTGTAACTTACCACAGGTTCAACTGTAGTTCAGCTATAGAAGACCAGTTGACCTGGAATTGTCAGAAAAAGTTTCACATAAGGACTTCCAAGAAAGTCCTTAGTTGGGATTGGAAAAGTGGGCAGGTTTTGGACACATTGATAGTGAAGCTGAAAACTTTCAGATAAAGAGAAGTTACCCCAAGAAAACCATGTCCAAATAAGTTCATGGATTGTGAGAGCACTACCATGTTTTCCTATTTTATGAAATACAAAATTTAACTCTAACCTTCCCTCCCTACAATTAATCTCTGCTTTTAAACTGAATGTTTTCAATTCTGAAGTTAGAAAAATAATGTAATTATGGTTGCAAAGGAAAAGATAGTATTTCAGAGAAATAACTTTCAAAACTATTCATTTCTAAAGAGCAAAAGAATTCAATACTTACCACAAATCAGTTATTGCATCAGCTATCAGATACTTCCTAGTTCTAGCTGAGAAAAGGTTTTTAACAGCATATCATCATATTCATCTATTGTGAGAATTTAAGTGCTAAATTACCCTAGGGAGCTTGGGTAAAAAATAATAAATGTTTTAAGATGTCAAAAACTTGCAATTGAGTTCAATTTTATTTTAAGAAGTCTGGGACTCTCACTGGTTTCTTGGATTATTTTTCCTCTCATGTACATGGCACTGCAGAAAAGCCTGAAATAGCTCACTTTTCTCAGCTGCTCATTTCTAAATGCAATGAAAAAGCTAAGAAATAGATACCACCCCAGCAGAAAGCTAGATGAGTAAACCTTCCAGGAAAGAACTGAAGGGAATGAATGGAATCTAGTTTGAGGCCAACATTTATGAATACCTAACTAAGAGCTGCCAACTAGGTTGGACATTTTCACCAGCATTATTCCATTTTATCAGTAAATAGACAGGCTTACGGAAGTCAAGTAACTTGTCCAAAATAATAAAGAGTATGGGCAGAATTAAGGTTAAAACCTAGTTTGTATTTTTTGTTGGAAGTTTGGGCACTTACTAATTCATCACTCCCTCCTTCCATCTAGATATTAACCAAGAGAAGATATGTCCAAGGAACAAAATGAGGATCAAAATATGTTTACTAGTACACATTTGCTACTAGCAAAGGTAAACTGAAAAATAGAGGGGGACCTCCTCCTCCCTTCCAACAACCTAGACTTTGAAAGCATGTGACACGGAAGTCTCCACCCCATGTCAAGTGGGAAAGTCAGAGAGAACGGAGCTGACCTACCGGAAAAGGAGCCTACTTCATCTGCCATCTCAAGAGGACGGAAGCAAGGGCTCACACAATCTCTAAGCAAAGACAGGATTGACATAAAGCAAGAGCCATGACCCATATGGGCCACATTTCAATAGAATGGCCCTACCTCCTGGCTTGCATGATCCATTGGATGCCAGTCACTCCTCCCAAGGGGAAGAACAAAGTAGGAGCCAAATGTCACTGCTCCTACTGGAGAAGTAGAGTAAATATCCTTCCTGAAAATGGGCACAGAAAGTAGAGATTGCCCATTAACAGGTTTCACAGTATTAATCGCCTCGTATTCAGCTTCTGTGGACTATTAAAAGTCTGTATAACTTCAGTAGACTGTATTGTAAGTCTGTATTATAAGACTAACGTAAGTCCTCAGTTAAGATCGTGAGCCAGAGATGTTAGAAACGTCATAGCACCACCATACTATGGGGAAAGCAAACCCTGGTAACCTTCTCCCTTGTAGCACTTGCACTCAATGTGTTATATAGTGGTCATTATTTTTAACTTTTTGAGAATTAAGTGCTCTTTCTCTCTTGAATGGTAGAAAAACAAGGTGACTTTCTTTGATGTTTCCAACTGTTTTTCTCCCTGCGGAGATTTGGAGCAGGTTTTCATATTATGTTTCCCACAGGACATAATCAGTATTCCAGCATTCATGAAATGTAGCATTGAACTAACAGTATTTCCATAATGCAATAAACTAGTTGAGGTTAATATACATGTATTCTACTTCATCAATATTCCCCACAGTATCTAGCAATGAATATGTAATGAGAGATAAATGAATTATTTACTTAATAAAATAAAACATATAGAATGTAGAAAAAGGCTATCTTCGTTTCTTCAAGAATTTGTTGTCCTGGCCCGGTGTGTCTCAGTTAGTTGAGCATCATCCATGCACCAAAAGTTTGCCGGTTTGATTCCTGGTCAGGGCACATGCCCAGGTTGTGGGCTTGATTGCCAGTAGGAAGTGTGTAAGAGGCAGCCAATCGTGTTCCTCTCTCACTCTCGCTTCCTCTCTCTCTCTCAAATCAATAAAAACATTAATAAAAAAAGACTTTGTTGCCACTCTGGCAAATATTTTAAGTATTGCATAAAGAAATATCCTGCCTCAATCCTGGTGTTTAGATTTTGTTCCTGAATTGTCTAAACTCATCTGTTCTACATCTTGCTCTATTTTCTCAAGTCCTCTAGCTACCGACCTTACTGCATTTTTTACTATTTATATTCTCCTCTTCCAGCTTGACACACAACCACACTTTTTCTGACTCACCTCCTTAGCTGGAGTACTCAAAGGTCTCCTAAAAAATAATACATGTCCCAGTTCTGCCCAAGCTTCTCACCAAATATAGCCTGATCGAGCTTTTAGGCCAGAATACAGAATGTCTTCTATGTATGCCAAAGAAACCAAACGTTATCTCTAGAAAATAAGTATTTTTTCTTTCTTTGGTGATAGCCACATAACCCACTGCCGACCCATTTGTCATTTTGTGAGAAAGCTCAGAGCTGCATTCAGTGCTCAAAGCAACCAAGATTAAAGTCTAGGATGTTAATTTATCTACTTCTTTTAATTTATTTGTGCAATTTAGTTGTCAATTGCAGCTTCCCTGATCCTGTAATAGTAATCATAATAACCATAATTATAATAAATAACCTCTATGTATCACTTGCTTTCCTAAGCTGTGTCTGTTTATGTATCTATCATGTATATGTGCATAGTTCTATAATATAAAGTTTTTGTGGTTGGTATAGTTATCCCTGTTTTATAGATAAGTAAACTGAATTGCCAAAAGTTTAAACAATTTGACCAAGGTATAATTAAAATTTGCCTCAAATCCCCACACCCATAGCTTTGAAATTCCAAATCCTCCATGACAATTTTTGAGAATTCCTGGGCATTTTATAATCTCAGAACCACTTCAATCTCTAAGCTCTCGCTTTCTTCTTTGATGTATCTGATGCCCATTTTGGGATCTTGTAAAACCAATAAAATATTCAATCGTCCTTTCCTTGGTTAGAACAAATAATAAATGAAACTTGATAGCTAGAGAGATAGATGTCAAAATGTCAGTTACATTAATAGAGCTGATTGGAGAAGGTATCTTTAGATCTACAGCTAAATACACTTATAAATTATGTACCATAGTATTACATGGGCCCATTCATTGAGTCATTTTCATAAATGAAAAACCACCATCCTTACCACCCCTTGCTCTGTAAGTTTACTACATGAAGGAGTGGTGAGATTGGTTCAAAAGAAAAAAAAATATCCAAGAGACTCTAAATTTATTTCTTCTCTCAATCTCACCAATCAAAAAAGTCACTGTCCCTCCCCTGGGGAGCCAGAGAATTATTCAAAACTAAATTCTTCTTCCTGGATACCTGAGGCAAGGAAAGTAAAGGTTCTCCCTAAAAGCCAGACATCGAACTTGGCCCCTTCCTTAATTTCCATGAAATTATTATACTTTATTAAAACTTTGAGGGGGGAGGATTTAAAAAAATAAGAAACAAAACTTTGAGGGGGAGATAAAAATGGGTTTAAATCACAGCAATCTTCTAATTCCTAATTGATTGATTGATCTTAGAGACAGAAAGAGAGGGAGGGAGAGAGGGGGGCGGAAAGAGGAGAAAAAAGAGAGGGGGGAGAGAGAGAGAGACAGAGAGAGACAGAGAGAGAGATAAAGATCGTCCTTACGTTCCCCCTCCGGGATCAAACTGATAACATTTCAGTACATGGGATCCTGCTTAACCAACTAAGCCACTCCAGCCGGGCTCCAGTTCCTAATTTTATATCTATATTTTTAATCTATTCTGCAAATAAATTTAGGTGGAAATGTAATTTTTTAAAATGAAATAATAATGATTTCTGCTATATTTGTGTCTTTTATTTTTAAAAGTTAGTCTTATAATGGGTTTAATTACACAAAATTGCTTTAAGTAAATTTTGGAAGTAAACATATATAATCAGAAATTAAATACCTGAACTATTAATCAACCAGGCCAAATCTAAAGATCCCATGTAAGTATTGTCCCATGGAAATAATGGAGAGAGCCATGGAAAACAAGCAAAGAAAAGCACAAACCTATATTGTACATTTTTTAAAAAATAAATTTTTATTGATTTTTAGAGAGGTAAGGGTAGGGATAGAGAGAAACATCAATGGGAGAGAATCACCGATTGGCTGCCTCCTACACACCTCCACCAGGGATGGGGCCGCTACCCAGCCATGTGCCCTGACCAGAGAATTGAACCGTGACCTCCTGGTTCCTGGGTCAAAGCTCAACCACTAAGCCACACCAGCCAGGCACAAACCTATACTGTACATATTTTAATTTCTTCTTCAATTTTACATCTTAGGGATAAAGCAAAAGTGATTCTCTCAATAATTCAAAACAATATTTACTCATTACTTTATTGAAATTTTTCAATACAAAGAAAAATAATGGACTGCATCAAATAATGAGACTTTCTCAGAGAAAAAAAATATAACTATCCTGTAGCCTTAAAAAAAAATCTAATGGATTAGCACATTTGGGAATCTGATCCCCCATCTCATTAATTCACATACATACTTTAATTAAAATTTTAATTTAGAATTTTTATGGAACATTAGTCTTCAAAATACCCCTGAGAGGTGAATGGGGGTTACTAATATTCTTCTTTAGGCTCTCAATCACAAATATCCAATAAGAGCCTACTGGTTCAAAGGGAAAGAGAAACATAATAAAATGGAAAGCAAAAATATTATCAATATATTTAGAGTGTTTTTAGTGTAAGGAGGCCAGGGGATTCTGTGGGCAAAATCTTAGTCAGAAACACAAAGCTTTCACATATGTACTAAGGGCAGTTACAAAGAACCATAAAATATTTTAACTAAGTGTGACAGGCCAATAATGGCCCTACCCCACCTCCAAAAGATATTCACCCCCTACCCCCTGGAACCTGTGAATATTGTAAGAGGAATTTTGCCATTGTAATCAAGGTCAGAGCCCCTAAAATGGGAAGATTCTCCTAAATTGTTTAGGTGGACTCAATTTAATTACATGAGCCCTTAAAAGCAGAAAATGTTCTCTTGCTTGGGTCAGAGAGAGATGCGATGAAAGAAAAAGACAGAGACATGGTGGAAAGGGAACTTGAATAGATGAGGCAGAAAGGGAAGCCGGAAGAGAAATTCTAAGTTTGAGAAGGACTGTGCCTGCCATTGCTAGCTTCAAAGATGGAGGAAGAGGACCAGGAGCAAAGGAATGCAGGTGGCCTTTGGAAGCTAAAAATGATTACCAACCGACAACTAGCAAGACAATGGAACATCAGTCCAATAACAGTAACTAAATTCTGCAAAGAACCTGCATGAACATGAGGATTTTCCCCATAACCTCAGATAAGCACTCAAGTTGGCCAATGCCTTAATTTCTGTTTTCTGAGACCTAAAATATAGAAACCAGCCATGCTTAAAAATTTCATTTAAATAATAACGCATAAGTGCTCCCCAAAATTCATGTCCACCTGAAACTTCAGAATGGAAACTTATTTGGAAATAGCATCTTTGCAGATATAAATAAGGTAGCAATTAATATGAGGTCATATGGGATGAGGGTAGACCCTGAATCTAAAGTGAATGTCCTGACAGAAGACAATAAAAGACACACAGAGGCACCTAGAAGACCATGTGAAGACAGAGGCAGGGATTAGATTTAGCAGCTATGGAACACCAAGAACCACAGAAGCTGGGAGAGGTGAGGAAGTATTTTCCCTTCAAGCCTTTGCAGGGAGCATGATCTTGCCAACACTGATTTCAAACTTCTGGCCTCCAAAACAGTAAGAATAAATTTCTGTTGTTTTACATCACCAAGTTTGTGGTATTTAATATGACCAAGAAACTGAAACAGCCTTTAAAAGAAAAAAGAAAAGTATCTCTACATATATCTCTCCTATGCCCACTCAGTTTTCTTTGTCCCCCCTTGTAGCCTCTCTGATACTTGGATGCTGGGTGCTAATCTTACTCTCAATTCTACATTTCTGTTTTATGCAAGTTATGGAAAGAATAAAATTAGGGAGGTACCATCTCACATCTGTCAGAATGGCTATCATCAACAAATCAAAAAAACAAGTGCGGGAGAGGATGCGGAGAAAAAGGACCACTCGTGCACTGCTGTTGGGAATGCAGACTGGTGCAGCCACTATAGAAGACAGTATCGAGTTTCCTCAAAAAGTTAAAAATGGAACTCCCATTTGACCCAGTGATCCTACTTCTAGGAATATATCCCAAGAAACCAGAAACACCAATCAGAAAGGATATATGCATCCCTATGTTCATAGCAGCACAATTCACCATAGCTAAGATCTGGAAACAGCCTAAGTGCCCATCAGTAGATGAATGGATTAGAAAACTGTGGTACATCTTCACAATGTCAACAGATCTCTTACCACCACCACCCCCGCCCCAACCCTCCCCAGCCTTCCCGCTGTAGTTTGACAGTCTGGATTTGTCAGCAGCTCTATCTGCTCTGTGATAATATGGTTTTCAAATGAAATATTAAGGGTTTCTTATTGTAAATTTTATGTCAACTTGACCAGGCCATGGGATGTCCAGGTGTTTGACTAAACATCATTCTGAGTGTATCTGGGAGGGTGTTTCTGGATGCGATTACCTTTTGAATAGGTAGATTGAGTAAAGCAGATTGACCTCCCTAACATGAGTGGGCATCATCTAATCCATTGATGGCCTGAATAAAGAGTGAAAGAAGAATTCACTCTCTTCCTGATTGCTCAATTTAAGGATATCTGTCTTCCCCTGTACTTGGACTGGGACTTAACACCATTAGCTCCTCTGGTTCTCAAGCCTTTGGGCTTGGACTAGAACTCCACCACCAGCTTTCCTGAGCCTTCAGCTTACAGAGAGCAAATCATGGGACTTCTCTGCCTCTATAATTGTGTGAGCCAATTTCTTATAATAAATCGTATATATTCTTATTGGTTCTGTTTCCCTGGAGAACCCTGACTAATCTACTTGCACTATTGTACCTCCAGAGGGTTTTTTTTGTTTAGGTTTGGTTTTGCTCCAAATTATGACAAACCCTTATATATTATCTAAGTCTGGGTCATTTTCTCCTACCATAGCTCACTTTTCTTCTGAATCAGAGAAAAACATAAGGAGTCTTAGCACTGCTTCTTGGGGTTGAGGGGTGGGGACAAGAAGTTCCCCACGTTCTACTTTTTCTCCCTGGAACTGTCAAGAACTCACTACTTATCCACTAAGTTGGGGTAATAGCGAGGCTGATAGTGTAAGCACCTAATAATTAGCTTCTTTATTATAAGTGCCTGACATTAAGTTTTTGATTGTTAAGGCATCCACTTCAAAGATATCTATATTGAATAAACACACTGCCAATTACGTGACTAGATAAACTTCACCCCATCCATGAAGTTTCCTTTTTTAAGAGATACCTGATTGACTTAGAAAACCAACCATTTGACCACTTGATTTTCCTAATTAGCATCCTTTCATTTCAGCATGAAGAACTCCTTTTAGTGGTTCTTGTAAGGCAAGGATCATGGTGATGAATTCCCTCAGATTTAATTTACCTTAGAAAGGTTCTCCTCAATTTCTGGAGAGGTTTGCTGGGTAAAATATTCTTAGATGGCAGTTTTTTCTTTCAGTAGCTTGAATATATCATGTCACTTTCTCCGGTCCTGTAAGGTTTCAGCTGAGAAATCTATGGCTAGCCATATAGGGATTCCCTTATAAGTTACAAGAGTTTTTGTTCTCTTGATGCTTCTTAAGATTCTCTATTTGTCTTTGATTTTTGCTAATTTTATTATAATGTGTTTCTGAGGAGGACTTATTTAAGTTGAGTTTTGTGTGTGTGTGTGTGTGTGTGTGTGTGTGTGTGTGTGTGTGTGTGTGATCTATAAACTTCATGTATTTGGTTATCCAATCTCTTCCCAAATTTAGAAAATTCTCAGCCATATTTCTTTTAATAAGCTTTCTGGCCCCTTTGCACTCATCTTTTGGAGCTCCAGCAATTCACACATTGTTTCTTTTCATTGTTTCCCATAGATAATGTGGGCTTTCTTCACTTTTTTTCATTTTTCTTTTTTCCTCCTCTTACTATATAATTGCAAAGTTCTTGTCTTCTAGCTCACAAATTCTTCTTCTGCTTGATCCATTTTGCTGTTGGTAATATCTATTCCATTTTAAATTTCATTCATTGAATCTTTTGTTCCAGAATTTCTGTTTGGTTATTTATTATTTCTATGTCTTTGTAAAACTTTACATTTTGTCTGTGTACTGTTTTGGTAATTTTGTTAAGCTATCTCTCTGTATTTTCTTGCAGATCATTGAGTTTCCTAGAAATTGCTGTTTTGAGTTCTTTAATGGATAAATCACAGATCTAATATTTTTTTCAGTTTAGTTACTAGACAATTATTGTGATTCCTTATTGGGATCATGTTGGCCCACAGATTTAGGCTGGCTTTCTGTGCATTTCAGTAGCTGTCTGCCAAAGCTCACTATCACTATTGCCTTTGGGACCATGCATAGGAGCCAGCCACAGGATGGGCATGTGTGTGGGTGAGGCACATAGAACACCATAGGTACCTAAGGGTTAGTTGGAGGGATAAGTGATTGAGGCATACCAGGGGTTCATAGAAAGCTTCTTCATGCTGTCTGCCATGCTGTTAGTAAAATTTGCATACCTTTCTGTCACACTCAGGGCAGGGCCGATGGGGAGGTTATGGCTCTACCCCGTCACACACAGAGCAGGGCCTGCGGATGGGGGGTTGGGGCGCTGCCTTCTATCACCCACAGAGTAGGGCCGATCAGGTGGTTAGGGCGCTGCCCCCTGTCACACACAGAGCCGCAGGGTGATCAGGAGGTTGGGGAGCTCCCCCCTATCAGGCACAGAGCAGGGCCGATCAGGGGGTTGGGGC